>NW_020449197.1:928480-1150541 GCF_003343035.1 Apteryx rowi | reverse complement strand
AGCCCAGTGAGAGGCGGCCGCGCAACCTGGCGCGCTGGGGAAGCGCCGAGCCAGTGTCCGCCGTCAGGCGCTGAATCGCATCCCCGGGCACCGTGACCGCTCCGCGGGGAGGGACTGCCCCGGTGCCGGCGGCCGCGCGCAGGCAGAGACGGTCCGAGGGCAAAACACATGCGGGCAGGGGGAGGGAGGGGGGCAGCAAACTCACCCGAGCCGTCGCTTCCGCGCACGGGGCTGCAGAGCAGGAAGACGCCTGCGAACATACAGGACGAGCTGGTCGGGGCGGGTCGGGGCGCCTGCCCTGCCGGCCCAGACCCAACGGCGCGGTACCCACCTAGGAGAAGCGGCACGGGCGACATGGCTGCGGTACACGCTCGCACCTAGGGGAAGGGGAGAGAAACCGTCAGCTGGCCCCGGCGCTGAGTGCGGGCGGCGTGTCCCCCTCGAAGGGGCCTCCCTGCGGAGGGGTGGACTCGGGGGGGGAGCAGTGTGCCCGGCCGGGCCGCCCTACCGCGGGCTGGCCTCTCCGCGCTGCCGAGGACACTTCCGCGGCGCTGTGCGGCGGGCGGTGGCGGCCGCGCTCGCTTTAAACTCCTCCCGGGGCGCATGAGCACTGGGGCAGGCCCGGGTGGCCGGGGCGGGCGGGGAGGGAGGGAGTCCCGGCCGGGCGGCCCCGTCACCGGCCCTGGCCCGACAGGTGCTGCTGTCCCTCCCCCGCTGCGCCCTGCGGCCCGCTCCTTCCCAGGCCCCGCTCCCCCCGGATCAGCCTGGGCTGAGGTCTTTGCTTCCCTGGGTAAACGCAGSTTCTTACTGCGGCCGCTCCGAAGTCACTCCGGGACAGACGGCCTTGGCCCCCTCTGCTCTGTCCGCGCACGGGTGCAAAACCTGACCTTGCTCCGCCGGGCGGGCCGGGCTCTGCGGAGCAGCACTTCGGGGCTGCTCCTCTCCGTCCAGCCTGGTCCTCCGGGAACGGCACCCCAAAGCAGCATCAAGCCATTGGGTCATTATTTGTCCCCCTCGCCGGTGCCCCGCCGGCCCGGCCCGCAGGGGCTCAGCCATTCCGGCCAGGCAGCGGTAGCACAGGGACCTCTCTCCGTGCACTGCAGACCTGCCTTTGCCTTTCAAAATCTGCTACTTGAAAGAAGTATTTCAAAATACTTCTCTATTTCCTTTCCACCTACATCTTTTGAATATTTTATTCCCGGTGTATTTATTCCAGGTAGTTTAAGAAATGCAAGTGGGCTATCAGTTACTTTGTCACAACACCTGGCTCTTCTTTAGTGGTTAATGAAAGTGAAAAGCCCTAATGAGTAGTAAAACAGCTCATTCTGTGCTCGCTATTTGTTCAATAGCAGCGTGAGAGGTGTCGTCGGCAAGAAAGCAGCCGCTTCCCCCCAGTGCCGCGCTCCCCGCCCGCCGCACGGCTCCGCCGGCGCGTCTGCAGCGCGCCGAGCAGGCAGAGCAGCAGGGGAGCTGTGGTGTTACCTTACTGCGTTGGGCAGGACGAAACAGAGAACTGGGAGGCTTAACCCTGCGTACAGATCTTTCAAAGAGGTGAAAAAGCATTATCGTCTCATTTGTATTTGGTCTAAAATGCTAGCGTTGAATATTACAGGACCTTACCTTCGATTTTTTTTTAAATTAAATTAATAAAATCATTTTAGAGCTTGCTTCGTTTTAGTAGTTCAATGCATACAGTACATGCTTAGATGGTGTAAAAGATTAGCTGGCATGAGTGCGGAATGATCAGATTACTTGTGAATGGATCGGAGAGAGTACTATAAACTAATCTCTATGCATATTGTACGCTTTTTTCAACAAACGCCTTTTAATCGTGTTCTTTGCTGGCTGCTGATATTCACTGCTCAACTTCTGCTGGAACAGCTGTTCTGAGAAATAAAGTTTAAAGAATAAGCAGTTGAACTTATAGAAATGACCGCGTTAATTGGTTTGCCAGGGCAGAAAATGACATGCAGGCATTGCAGTCGGCTCAGGGAGTGAGCAGGCACGGCGGTAGCACCCTTTTGGGGGAATCTGATCGGTGCAACTTGCATTAGGGTATTCGAATAGCTGGTTGCATCAAAATGTACTTTGTGAATTATTTCATCAAATAATTTAAACGAAATACGCTTGAGAATCCGCGATACACTTGAATGAATCAGCGATCCGTTCGGAGATACCCTGCGCATGGCTTCTGCATGACCGGGTAAGTTAGTTATTTATCTTTTTTCCAAAGTTTAATTGAAATAGAGTGTAGAAGCGATGAGGACACGACCCCCCGCCCCAAGCTTTGATCGTCCTAGAAACACATTTCTATGCTTCCCACACAGAAAAAAGTGGCGATGCTTCATTTATGACATGGCCTCCTCCTACAGGAGCATCTCAAATGCAAAATTATTCAAGGCAGTTGGTGCAAATGTCAGGAACTTGTGCGGGCGTTTCTCTCAGCTCCTCCGGATCCCGAGAGCTTGTCAARGAGTTACTGATTTCTAATAGGCTCCTTCCTCCACTAGAGGTTCACCCACGGCGGGGTCAGTCACCTTTCCTCTTCGGTGATGAAGATTTAACAGCTAAAACGCTGTCCCTGCATGTCTGAGCTCGCCTCTCCCGCAGGTGTTCCCCGACGGATACAGAGGGTGCTTGGTACTTTTCAGAAGTGTTGGTCCAGACTTTCTGTAACAGCCCTCGGTTCACATTTGGGGGTTTTCTCAGAGCTGCAGTAGCTAGAAGAGAAGGGGGCTTACTTTATTTTTATTTTTTACGAAAAGATTCCGGGAAGCCAAACAGTGTCTAAAAGAAGGTGCCTGTCGCATGGCTCCTAACACCGTCGTCGGCAGGTCTTCCTCGTTATCCCGAGTCACTGCTTTGCTGCCCCTTTTCTGATGTCCTTTCTGTCATGCTCTGCCTTTCCTCTGCTCGGGGAGGGAAGGGAGCCCGAGGGCTTCTCGCTGCTGGGATCCTCCCTTACGTCCTGCGAGCTGGGCTTAACGAAGCCGGCAGAAAAGGGGAGTTGAAGGCAAGGGCTCTCCACGGCTGGCCCTGGGGGAAACCCGGGCGTTGCCTTGTTGTGGGCTTTGTCACATCCTATCTAGTGGCAAGAGCAAACTAAACGCTAAACTGTTCTCACACAGGTTACCCCACCTCAGCTTAATGATCCAGTGAGATCTCCCTGCGATGTATTATTCCTCAGGAGGCTGAGGAAAAGGCAGGGGAAACAGGGAAAAGTATCCCATTTATTCTGGGAAATACGACAGATTTTGCCTGAAACGAGAGACGCTGGCTGTCCTTCCCGTACAACAACACAGAAACCCCTCTGTCCTTTGTGTAAAGGAAGGCTTTGTGTAAAGATCAGAAAGGACAGAAAAAGGTACTAATTAAACTTTCAGCCCTACATACCACTTCATGAGTGCCTCGTGCCTTGCGGTTCACTCACTAGGAAAATACATTCACCCATCCTCATTGCAATCCTCCCCTTCCTGATCTTTGACATTTTTCTTTTCTCTGATTCCCTTTATCTTTTGGGGTTTTGTGTTTGTATTTTTCAGTTTAAAACTGTGCAGCCTCGGGAAGGTCGTTAAGGTRTTGTCATCAATGCCAATATGAGATAAGCAAATCCATGCCAGACTACTGGGGACTGGTGCCTCCGTAGAGATAGATGATATGAAGAGACCTTTGAGGGAAATGACAAACATTACAGTTCCTATGTACACAGCTTTTCTTCTGCCACTTTGGGGCTTGTTTTTCTTTTTAATTCACACCATCATCCTAGTTAAGTTCCTTTATATAACATTAGTTTTGTTTTGTTCCTGAATCATTCACTTGCTAGTAAATCTAAACACAAAAAAAAGGAAAAAATACATAGAACAAATTAAAGAGTTTGAGCCAGAAAAAGGAAGTAAATAAGTGAAGGAATTAGCACTTAAAGCAAATGCACTGTAACACCTGATTTTTGATGCCTGGCACATGGAATGTGACTCAGAACTCTGAGCTAGGGATCTACGGCCTCTCTAAAGCCTGGCAAAGGAAATGTGTATTTATTTATAGATACATACACTAGTAAACAGCACCAAGACCAGGGCCAGAACACTGGAACCTTGTCTGCTACATTGTTAAAATACTCTTTGGCAGCCTAGTGGCACAGACCACCTGTTTGCTACTCTTCTAAACCAGGCACTGTTCAGGAGTTATTCCAGTCTAGAAACTATTCCCAGTAGACAGTTTGGATGTAGCCCACATATTTTGGAGGCTAAGAGAGCTTAAACATATGGACATGTGCCAGACTGTGCCAGATGGCCAAGGACAGAGAACAGGCTTTGGCTCTATTCAGTTCGCTAACATGTATGCAGCTCCAGATGCCTCAGAAAGGCTCTCCAAAACAGCAAACTGAGCACAAAGCTTTGGAGGGAGCAAGCTTAACTTTGCTTCTGCCTTGAGCTGGCAAATAGCAAGGGCTGAAGGTGGAGATGAGCCTAAGTTCTACTTCTGGAGTGCCTCAGTGGGGCTACAGAGACAGAGGGCACCTTGCCCTGTGTTGCAGAGCCAGGAGTCCCCCCCAGGAAAGCTTTCCTGCAGAGGCCTTTTACCTGTGCCCAGAACCGGGGCAGCACCTTCAGCTGATGCTGTAGCCTAGTAGTTTGAGGAGTGAGGAGGAAAGGTTGCATGCAGTTCTCTCCTCCTTGTAAGAGTTCAAGCGTGACTGTCAGCCAACAGTTCCTGGTGGTGAGCAGACCCTCATCTAATGACACTTTATACATTTTATATTAGTAATTTATTTTATACAATAACTGAAGACTCCTGTGAGGAGGGACCAGACCTAAATCTGTTTCCTCTCCTCTCAGCACCCTCTTCACAGAGTGGCAGAGCGATGGACAGTCTCCTCTCACCTGTAATCAGTACTGAGCTCCCCTCTGCCCATTCCCCATAGTGCACTGGAGGGCCTGGGCCCTCCAGAGTAACCTGAAGGCTAACTCTTAGGATGCTGTCTGAAGAGACTGCAAAGTGGTCTTTAATCTTCCTAGATAGTAGAGGGAGCTGCATTTCCGAGACTGAGGTTATTAAATAAACACAGGTGAGGAGAGCACAGTGACACCAGAACTGGCTGCAGCTGTGAAGTGCAGCAGCAGCAGAGCAGTCACTCTTCTCTCAGGTGACCACAGGGGTGCTCACTGGTGGAGGAGATGCAATCCCCTCCACACACGCACACATGCACACACACACGCACGTGCACGCACACACACACACTCTCAGCCTGCTTAGTCTGTCTGGGATGGTGCCACCACTAGATATGATTTTAAAGTAAAACAATTTCATCATTGCATTGCAGTGGGAAGGCTAGTTCTGTTACTGTCTTCTAAACAAGCACTAGGAAAACCCGTAGTCTCAAGCCTGTCTGGAGAGACAGGCAGAAGAAAGTCTGTTTTTTGGATCCCATTAGGTTTTAGTAATGGCCTAAGTGCTGAATAACTGAGTTGTGGGAAAGGGAAGACAGTTTTAGGGAGGTACAGAAGTAAGACTTTTAAGGTGCCTAGAGAGAAGACAAGAGAGTTCTTGATGAGTTTAGGAAACAATAGTGATTAATGGGGATTTTTCAAGATTTTAATCTCTGATTTATATGCCTAAATTCTAACTACATTTTTTTTTGAAAAAGAAAAGAACCCTCAGAAAATAGTTTGCAGAATACAATAGTTGTAAGAGAGTTATTTGTATTGTCTCACTATTGAATCTTTACTGTTTTTTTCTTCTGATACATCTAACAGATGCTAAACAAGCTTTTAATTTGTAGAAAGCATCTAAAATTTATTCTGGATTTTATGTAAATAATATATCTTGCAATATTGCAGATGTCATCTAAGTGTAAAATATTAATTACCATTACTAATTGCAGTACTATAACAATGAAAAATCCATCCTTCTTTTGTAACCTCCTCACAAACCTAGAGGAAGTATTGTGGTCCAGGGAATGAGAAGATGGCTATATAAGAAGAAACCTGGGTTTTACTGCAGTATTTGTCACTCACTACATGTGTTGTCTTAGGGACGTCATCTACCCTCTTGTGAGTCTCAGTTCTCTCTTCAGATCTTCAGATGTGACTAATGACTCTGGATGTATCCATTTTTGGATGCTTAGCTTGGGATATCATGAAGACCTTGATTAGCAGAGAGCTAATGCCAGTGCTTTTTTAAAGATTAAGCTCTGTTAATATGTTTCAGAATGACTATCCTAAAATAGAGGTACTTAAAAACACTGATCATTTTTGAACAATCTTAAGCTATTACATCGCAGTTGAACAGGGTATCTTTTCCATAAAAAGAGATGTATTTTTACCAACATTTTGAAAATGTTTTTCTGTGTGCAAACATTGAGGACTCTTAAATAATTAATGAAGGCAAGGATGAAATCCCACTTTCTTCCTCTGCACATTTGTTCTTCTACTTCTCTTTGGACAGCCATTACACTATGCATAGGATCCAACTGCCAGTCAGAAGATAAATTTTTACACTGAGAGCTGGGGATGCTGGTGTTTGGGATGAGACCYGAGACATGCTTTGTGGAAGCAGATGATAACTTCCAGCCATTTCAAATCCTGTTTCTGTAGGTAGCACTTCTAGTCTGGGGGGTTCACCTGTCTGTTCAGTCCAGAGGCCAGAGGCATTGCTTCTTATTTCAAAGGCACATGATACTCTCTTAGAGAAGTATGTAGCTTTGGGTAAGTGAGGTGCATTTTTCTGCTTCATATAAACATGTTAATTTTGAATGGGAAATGCCTAGTCAGAGCCTGATTGTAGTCATATCGCTGTTGTTGAATGTGTGGCTTCTGTTATTTCTGGCTCTGCAGTGGTGAACATGCTGTTCCTTCCACTTCCTTTGGTAATAGTCATCTGCACATTTTGAGGGTAATCTAGGGTACCACACACACACACACACACACCCCTCTTATCCATTCTTAAAAAAAATGAACTCTTTGTCTTTCCTTCATGCACACATAGATATGCATACAATATTCCATAATGATTCATAGAAAGACATTTTTTCATTAAATTTATAGAATGAAAGGAACAGTGAATTCAGTTTATCTTCTTATATTTGAAGCAGAATGGAAATTGCAAAAACCATGCCCTCAGTCAGAATCTGAATTGTTATATTTTCTCTTGATTGCTGTGATTCATGAAGAGAAAAGAAATACATGAGCAATATGTTGTAAACTGCATGACGTGCAAAAGGCCTCTGTAACATATGCTTACTGTCATGACGGAAAAGTAAATGTTGGCAAACCTAACCGGTATCTGGCCATTTGACAAGCAGGAGTGTATCACTGATGGTTTGCCCAAAACCAGAATCATGCAAAATCATTTGCAACTCTCTTGCATTTCACTGGAACCCCAGATTTTGAATATTGTAAAATAATGAAAATCTAATCTAGCAATAGTTTATTCATTGAAAGAAAACTTTTTTTTATGAGTATTATTTAGTCATCTATAAAGCTGGTTGAAGAGAGGGGAGGTATTTAGGAGCCACTTATCAGTTTCTAGAAAGAACAGTAGTTGAAATATTTATTATTAGAATCTTTTGTTTATAATAATAGTAGTAGAATTTTAATAACTATGAAGTAAAAAGAGCTTTATGATATTTCCTTATATACTATTATAATATTGAGATTCTGGTTACACTCAGAGGTTTCAGAAGGAATTGGGTTCCTGTTATGTTCTGTGCCATATGTGGACTTGCAGAAGAGTAATGGTTGACCCAGGGAACCTTATATTCTCTAGGAGATGTTAAGTGTCTTTTTTTTTAATAAAGGGCATTATTTTCTATCACTTACAGTGATGAAATTTCAGTTGGTTTTTGCTTCTGCATTTATATTATAAACATATATAAAGTATTTATACATAAATATTTATATTTTGTGAATGAAGAGAATCTAACCATTTGTTTTGTTGAGTGGCTAGTTTTTATGTTTGAAATTTGATTTATATCCCACAATTCAGCCTCTTTGGGCTGAAAAACTCATAGTAGTTGGTGGGACTTATTTCAGCTCCCTTCAGTAGTTATTCTGATGCATTTGTTTACTGCGGAAATGCCTAACACCATAATTCCAAGCTGTGGACTTTTAGAAACACAACCACTTCAGTAACTGCATCTCAGATACAGACAGAACAGACAATGGGCAGAACTGGAAGTAAAGTGTTTAACACCTTTCCTCTTTAATCCCTTCCCTTTTTATTGATTTTTGTTTCTTTCTTTTCACACTGTATTTTGTCTTGGTAAATGGGTCTTAAAAACTTACTCAGATCATGAAATCAAAAGAGAGGAGATACTTTCTCCTACAAAAAATCAGAGATGAAAAGATAGAAAAAACAATGCTTCCTTTATTTTTAAAAAGGCATACTTAATGCTGAATACACATTTTCACTTCAGTGAAAACTCTTTTTTCTGTCAGCTATTGATATTTTAAAAGAAATGAAAAATATTTTTTAATAAAAAGCAGTGCACAAATTAGTGGTCATACATTTTTTCTCAAGCAGAGAATTTTTTAAAACAGATGCTGCTATAACCTTTTGCAATAGAAATTTAAGTTACTTTATTCACATTTAGCTGGCGTATTTTTGTAGGGTTAGAATCTTACTGTTAAGTTCAGAAGTAGTGGGAAAATATTAAGAGTAATATGGGTTATGGTAATTCATGAATTGGAACTGTTTGGGATGACAATGACCACCTTGATGTCTCTGAGCCTCAGATACCCAGTAAAGAAGGATTTAACGGCTTCTTTGTTCTCTAATTTTTGTTTTAGTGCTTCTGGTTTTATTGATATTTATTTCCCTTCTTTTAGCATTGATTTCTATGTTGGCTCTTAAAATCTTATTCAGATCATGATATCAAAAGAGAGGAAGTACTTTCATGTATTTTCCAGGTTGGCAGGGGAGACAGGTTAATTCTGAAAATGTGAATGTGGCATGAGATTTGGAGTCCCTATTTTATTACCTGAAGTATTATCAGCATTTACTATCTCTGAATTACACATTTATTTATATACATCATGACTTTTGCTACTGCAATGTGTGTCAGTTCCCTTTATATTAACAATTCTAAGACACAAGTTAATTGTAGTTGGAACAGAGTAAATACCTGAAAAAAAATTGAAATATTTTATTTTCATTTGATCCCAAATTAATTCTTTTGTTTGATTCTTTTTTTCAAGTTAAGCCAAGCTTTTAATTAAAAAATAAATGGAATTTTGAATGGAAAATATGACCGGGTTTTTTTTGCAAATGTCAATAAAAATGTTCTACATTTCTGAAATTAAGCATCTGATTTTGAAAAATTTGGAATGACATATTCTAACTTTACTTTTGGTTAAAGAAGAAAAAAAAGTTAGAAAATTTTGAAACTGTTCACCAGATTTAATATTATTTTGTAAACCATCCTGTCAGAGTTAACTTTTCTGATTAATTTACTATTAGCAAAAAAAGTTCCTCAGTTCCTTTTGTAGTTTTATGCATTTTTTAATGTCTGTGACATAAGTTGAGTAAGAAATGTTTACATAAATTAGTTGATATAGTAGGTGATGCTCGTGCACAAGCGAAACAGGCATGCTGAATTTTTAAACTCAGTTGGTATATGTGGAACAGTAATTGTCAGATGGAAAAAATAAATCAGCAAGGAAAATTTTGGTTTTTGAGACACGAACATGAGACACGAACATCAACATGTCTAATAGAGAATGTAATCAACATGAACATAAAAAATTATCAAAAGTTTTATTCATATCATAAGGGGCTTGTAGCTCTGAATATAAGGGGAGAAAAAGTATATGATGGGCAGGAAAATGTGAATGAAGTACGAACGATGCAGAGAGAAACCAGAACATGAAGAGGCCGCCGCTGAGGAAGTCGGGAGGTCCCTGCTGAGTGTCCTCCTGCCGTTCCCTTCGGAGGGGGCTCGCTCCCCCCTGCAGCGGGAGGCTGCGCGGCTCCTGGGGCTCGCTGTGGCCTGCGGTGGGTCGTTCCCTAGCAGACACCCAGCGGCTTGAGCCTGGCGGGCCCCACGGGGCGCTTGGGACTTCTGGGAGTATGTTTGATTTGTTAGGGACAGGGAAGGCTGTCACTATACCAGTGTGGGAGAAAACAGTTTGCTTCTCCACTGGAAAGTGGATCTGGAAAAAAAAAATTTTGTCAGCCACATTTGAAAGGATAAATAGAGTCTGTCACCTTGCAGGCAGGTCCTTAACTTGCACACTGGTTACCTAAAGAGGCCAGTCCTGAAGCCAGTGGGAACTTTGAATAAGGACGGATCCCAAAGCTTACCTGGTAGGCAAATCTGTGATCAGTACAAACAGATTAATCTATAGTTAACGCTGGTGGGACTCAGATGTCCACAAAGCCAACTACTTTGTGTTTTTCAGCTGCCAGTGGCAGGTGTGGCAGTTCACATTTTTTCCATTGATTTGGCTCTCCAAGATATCTGCTTTTATTAGCAGCAGTTGATCTCCCTGTAATGATGTGACCACTTTACAGCTTTGTCAAGTTTCTTCCCAAGAACAGTACTTCATGTTCAGATTTTCTGTTTATATCACACAATATGCCTGTAAGAGCTGATTTATTGCAGGTGCCTCTTGCTGAGAAAGGTTGTTTTTACTTTTTGTGAATATGCATATATTTTTTACAGAGAAAGATGAATTACACTCTCTTGACTTTTTTCAGTTGTACCACAGCAGTTTAATTAATACTAATTTGCTAAATTCAAAATAAGAGTGTGTTCCAGGAAACAATGCTGTGAAGAGATTGCTAAAGGAAATTTTAAATGTATTTTTTTTTGTTTCTAATTTGACAGGATTCAAATGCCTACAATTTTTTAACAGAACATTAGTAGGAGGTCTATTCTTCAGTTTTATAAATATTTTTTTGTCTCAGTAAGGCCCACAAGACCTGGGATAAGGCCAATGTAGACCAAAAACAAGTTGGCCAATACATGTGCAGAACTTAAGGCCAATATAAATGCATCTATGAAATGTATGTGTATGAAAAATCTAGGGAAAACAGTTTTAAGAAGACCACCAACAAACAGATCGCACATGAACATTTCTTCCTTCTGTTTGAAAGAGAATCATTGCAGAGATGTTTAGCCAGTTTTATTTGTAGATTTTCATTTACTGTATAGCAAGAGAAACTGGTGTTTTATTGTCACTGCCTAATCTGAGAGAAATGTTAAAAACAAACTATTGTGGTAAATGGAGACAAATACTATTTTAAAAAAGTTTTCATAAGTGAAGCGATATTAGAAATACATACATATTTTATGACATTATTTTATAGTGTACATCTCTGGAGAAATGTTTCATCATTTAGCAAATGCTATAAGCATTTGCTAAGCTAAACTTATTAAACATATTTAAGCTACCACTATGAATGCTGTACTTCATAAGAAGATTTTAATAATGCATTAGTTGCTTTGAGAAATATCCCAGCAATATGAAAAAAACACTTTGATGTGGTAGGTAGAAAATGAAAGTGTTGTTAGCAAAAGAACCAGGAGCTGTAACCCTTAGGCATTTCATGTGATTCCTTCTGGAGTCTGTGACAGTAAGCACAGCTTTGCATTAGCAAAGTTTCAACTATTAATTAGGATTAATACTGTACTCCAGCTTTTGAGGAGAAATGTCACACTAATGCAAGCATGTATTTATATGGCAGAGCTTAGAGACAGTGAGTACTTGCTCCTTCAAAATCAAACACTATGTGAAGCAACTCTTTCACCAAGACAGGATTTGATCTCAGT
Organism: Apteryx rowi; assembly: GCF_003343035.1. Classification (NCBI taxonomy): domain Eukaryota; kingdom Metazoa; phylum Chordata; class Aves; order Apterygiformes; family Apterygidae; genus Apteryx; species Apteryx rowi. Next base: position 1,138,771 of record NW_020449197.1, on the reverse strand, counting down.
GTCACATCTGGCATATGCAGAGCCACATCTAACTCTTTTTTTCCCTTGCTTCCAGGAGAAAAAAGCCCAACTGCAAAAAAAGACGAAAACAGCCTCCCCCCACAATCCCAGCTACAAAAAATACATTGTGTTGCAGGTGTCCCTTACTTGCAGTTTCCCTGTTCTACCCTTTGTTGTTAGAGATACTGCTTTCATTTCATGTTGAATAATTATTAGAGCAGGTTTTTTAAGGATTTTTTTTCATAATGACCAAATATTATTTTAGTTAAAGATTCTCAATTAAATTTTAAGGGCATGTAAGTCTTTCATGTGTAATCTTGCAATTCAACTGTCATTAAAAGTTCAGAATTGAAACTAGGATAATTTCATAGGGACATATGTAGTATTGAGTCAGCTAAGGTATTTTTTGCATTAGAAAATGCAGTGATAAGAGATAGTTTGGGGGAGGGGGGTTGAAGAAAATGGAATGTATGTAGTGTATTTCATAGTCTAAGTTCTTCCACGTACTTAAAATACAATAACCCCAGATATAAAGCTTATCAAAGAAAACATGCTAGTTGTGGTGCACATGCACACCATTGACAGGTAGAAGCTGTAATGATTAAAAAGGGAATGTTGGCTATAATTCTTTGTGGAGCATTCATTAACACCTTATTTTTGTCTGCAAACTTATCTGATAATTTAGAAATTAATCACCTTTGGCTTCGTCTGAAGTTAATATAGAAGACAAAGCCATAGTAGGAGTCTCATTCAGGTGTACTTCACTGATGACAGAAGGAACCAAGCTTCCTCTTGGGAACCCCTCACTAGTGTGGCTGATGTTTGGCAGAGGCATAGTGAAAGGGAAGAAGATGATTTAGGAGATGCCAATCCACCTCCTTTGTAAGTGCCTTAACTGATCTTGTGCCTGTGACTCCAAGTGTTGTTTCCTGCCATTCCTGTGAGTGACCCAGGATTTCCGCCCCTTCATTAATATCCTGTCTCCACAACTGATAGGAAGGAAAGCATGGATTTCCATTATGTGTCAAGCTTACTTCCACACATTGCCATTGATATGAATTATGGAAAGGGCAGCTGAACGTGTGAGATGACGTGTTGTACTGAAAGATGAAATCTGGGTGGTGATATAGGACCAGCCAGACCAGAGTTTTCGTACACTAAGGATAGATCAGATGATAGTAGGTACAGGAGCAGTCAGGAAAATTAGAGATGAATCAGATGTTATGCAGGTAACAGCGGATGGAGGAAGCATTATGTGCAGACAAATGTATACACAGGCATTGTTTTTTTTGTAGGGGTGTTTAAGAAACTGATACATGTATATATGTACATATATATGTATATACCATACATATACATATATGCTTATATTTATAAAGTCTAGAAGCTACAAGGGTAAATATGATGGGTTAGCAGATGGGTTTCAGCATGTTAATTTGAAGGATAACAGAGAAAATAGTATTCAGCGAAAATGTTAGCATTGAAAATTTGGGGGGCAAATGAATTTTAGAAAATACTAGCATTGTGTCAGGCCTATTACTATAAACCTTTGTTGGAACAGCAGTTGGTGACAGGCATATTTTGAGTGTGTGTGACATTTCTGTGGCAACAAGATGTTATCTGGTGTTTGGAAACAGAAGCAGTGAACTATTGGCATCAGGGGAGAGGCCAAGTGAAGAAAATACAGGAAAAGGAGGAGGCAGAAAATGAAGTGTCAAACAAAGATGAAGGGTAGGAGACAGAGAGAAAAGGGAGGAAAAAGAAAACCGACTAGATAGTATTGTATTTTCTGTTTCTCATGCCTATTTGTCATTTGACTTGTTCATCTTATTCTGCTCTCCTCAAATGCTTTTGTCCTAGCAGGAGTTACAGGAAGGAGTGGGCAGACAGGGTGAAGATTTAATGACTTCATTGAAGTGTAGTATTGTTAACAAGGCAGCAGCTTTTTAGCTTCAAAGCAGTGTATCAGGATTAAATAAAACCCCAAATCCTCTATGGCTGAAGAGTCAATCCCACATCAGTCTCAGAGAGTGAGAGAGCACTGAAAAAGCATTAAAAATAATCTAAAAACAGAGATTATAATAGCTAATACTGACATTTTGTTTGGGTACAGAAGCACCATATGAACTGCTTGTTATTATAGCTTATTTTTGTAGCCTGTCCTTCTTTGGACAAGCAGTCATGTGCCGTATGATTACTGACAAACGCATGGAAGAGCTCAGAGAAAAGGCCCCCTAGGATGGGGGCTTTTCCCTCACTGCTGTTCCCCGAGCTGGGAAACTGTTTYTCCGTACAGAGAATTCCTCAGAGTAACTTGCCCCAGCAGCCTGGAGAGGAGAGTTGCTTCTGAGCAGGCAGGACAGCACTCTTCCACCAACAAATAAAGGAGAGAAACTCTTAAGAAAACATTTTCTCTACTTCTTTCCTTGTTTACAAATGCAAATGCATACACACCTCCTCAGTCTCTGTGGATATATGCTGACAAGTCTCAAGTAAAGCTTCAGTCTCCCGTTTTTCAGCACCATGCCCCTCTCCACTCCTAATGCAAAGTGTCTTCTCTTTTGTGCACATGTATTTTTATTCTCTCAAATGTACTAATATTTCCTCTCTGTAATTCAGATGCTAGGGCTGAGCGACACCATCATTAGAAACATGGGCTAGAAGCTACTCTCTTACTAGCTCTGGAAGTAAGTGCTTCTGCTGTTGATAGCTGCCATGCAATTTATTAGAAGATTTTTCTCTCATGAATGTCATGGAAACCCAGTCAGCTTTGACTGAGTTATTTAGAAGAGGTCCAGTTCAGTGAATTACATTAAGAGGATAGAGAAGGTGAGGAAAATAGTTATTTAAAATTGCGAAATATCTTCTCTGTGTGTCTATTCAGCTGCAGGGACACAAAAAGAAAGGAAAAGGCTTTTAATGTTTTTTAAGCATTTTGGAACTTCATTGTTCTCTTATGGGTATTACAAAAAGAGCTGTATTCTCCCTGCCTCATGTATCTGAAACAGAATTGTTAAATAAGGATGTAGTTTCACAATAGTCTGCCTTTAGGGGCAAAGCCAAATTAAAGAGTCCTCTGTTCTCCCCTGCCATGCCGTTGGCAACTTGTTCTCATCCTGTACTGCAGTACTCCTCCTCCCCCAATGGTTTGTGAGACCACGCTGAAATGATTCAAAGTGATCCAGACTAAAAATAACTCTCTGAAAAGGTTATTTTCAGTGGTCCGGTTTACCATGTGCTCCCACAAACAGTTGTTGTGGCATAACTGAGGGGGGAGCTGCAGCAGAAGGGCAGGACCATGCAGCCAGAGGTGGGAGGGAGCAGCTGAAGCCACTGTATTGTCGCCCGGTGCCAGTAGTCCCAAATATAGGATGGACTCTGCTGTTATTAATGCCTTTGCAGCTATGGGTTTGATCCAGTTCTTGCTGAAAACAATAGGCTTCTTTACATTGATATTAATCAGGGTGGCCTTCTTCTCAGTTCAACTCACTAGAATGGAGGTTGTTTATTTGTTAGTGTTTTTTTTTTTCCTGGAGAGTGCTTTGCTGTATCTCTCCTAATCAATAATTCCACAATTATCATACATAAACCATTCTTTTCCATATTTGCTTATTGGATAGTTTGTGTTGATTGCATATTCTCATGTAAAATTAGAAATCTACAATCAAAAATTAGCAACTGAGAATATTCTGGCACAACCCAACACAAAATTCACTTCTGATTTGAGTACACAACTAAAGCAGATGTGTTGAAAAATAACATAAGCTTGTGGATGTTTAAGATATTTGAAATCTCAGCACTCAGCTGAGTGTTTTCTGTGTTTCTATGATTTTTTTCTGTGTCTGAATCACAAAATGAACTAGATATAAAGAAGCTCTGATTTTCAGTACATTCCTTCAGTCACTTCTTAACAGACTGAATCTGTTTTTTGAAATATTTCTTCTCTTGAGACATTAAAATTGAAAACCTTGCAGGAATGTTGTCTGTTGTGGTATGCTATAGATAATCCATTTGGCTAGGAATAGAAAGCATGTGAAGGCGAGTGAGAACAGGAAACCCGAGTTCACTTAGTCTGAGTGGGCCCTTAGTAAGCAGTGTCTGCCCTCAAACCTGACTAGCTAGACAGATTTAGAAACTGCTGTACAAATCAAAAGCATTGGACTAAAAAAGTAGTAGAGGGAGGTGTATCTCATTTCCAGTATTAAAACACATGTAGTCTTTTAGTCTTTCACTGCTAACTCAGTAATTTAATATGAAAGTACTGATTGTATTAATCCATTATAAATTAAGAACTGCCACAACTTCCTTATTGTTACAAGGACTAGTTATACTTTCTGTCCTGGACCTCAGCTGTGTTCATTCTTGAGCTTCAATTCATCATTTTGATACCACTCTGTTTTACGATATCCACTCTGGATACCATCTACTCTCTGCCCATTAATGTGCTGTTGTGGAGAAGTGCAGTCTTTCAAAGGCGCATCCAGCACCTGCATCCAAAGAGATGAAATTTCCTCCTTGTGATTGCATCAATTGTCTCTTTCATGTTGAGATGTTTCTCATTTTTAACACAGGCTTGTCAGGTGACAGTGTTTGTGTATTGCCCTTCAAGCTGTATTTGCCAGCTAGAGAAGGACTGAAAACACGCCCATCTGAGCAGCCTGTTTCTGTGTAGAGCAAAATTCCCTTGTTTCTCCATATTGGCTTCAGGTTGCTCATATCTGCTCTGTTAGATCAGCAACAGCTGTATCCTCTTTATGATATCTATAGAACAATCAGAAACTGATCCTCGGGATTACAAAGTAGACATTGTATTTAATAGGTGCCGACCTACATAGGGATGAATTTGCAGCCCTCTGACCACCTGTCACTCCCATCAAGTGCAGTGGGAGTTGCACAAACTCAGAATGTCGCATGATCTGGCCCAGGAATAGTGGGAGTGATTTGTAAAATGAATTGTTAGATGTGGAGTCCCTGATGCAAATTGTTGTCTGCAAAATTATGTGCAGATTTGTGATTGACTAGCTTCCCAGATAGACATAAAAGGTTACTGTTATTAATGTTCTAGGATGCACGACAATAAATACTTCACTCAACTGTCTGTAACACAGTCATGATTTCCTTCTTTCCTATCTTTTTTGGATACCATATTTGAAAGGTACTTGTAAATAGCTAATACCTAAATTTTGATCTCATTATTCTTTTTGTGTGAAAACTTTGTTCTAGAGCTGGACTTGGTGATATCTAATGGAGTAAGGATTCTCATCATCTTGAACAAGGGCATCAAAATCTGCCTCATCTTATGAATCTCCTTTTTCACTTTGAACACAGAAAGGTTATGTTAAGAAGTGAATAGGAAAATATATTCTTTTAAGATTTCAGAATAAATTGAGGAATACTTGTGTTTGATAGTATTTTATCTTTACGTCTAGGCCATCAGGCATGTGTCCATGCTGAACATAAAGCATGGCTTCATACAGAACTGACAAAATTGATATACATAACTGACATACAGAACTGATAACTTTTGCATTGCAACTGCTTATTTTAAGAATGAAAATAAAATCTATTTTCTCATTCAGTTATTTAATTCTGATGAAAACTCTGATGTACCTTGAAACTTCTATTAATTTTTAATAAGACCTTATATATAGAGGGTCAAGGTTTTGAAAGAGGGATTTTTTGAAAGAGGTGAAGACAAGAAAAGGGAAAGTATTTCAAACTTCAAAAACCATACAAACATGTAAAGCCAAAAGTGAAGTAAAAAGAGAGAGAGAGATTACTAAATGCAAGAAAGGAGACAACTGAGATAAGGAGATCTCTTTTAAGAGATCTTACATTACTTAGATAGCTTATTGTAAAGTATTACATACTTTAGTCATGTGTATGTAGTAAAATTTTGTGAAGTGCCATATAATAAGAATATTGTTCCACCTATCCAGAATATTGTCAAGTCACTAGAGAATGCTGATAGCAGCTGGACTAGCAGGCTTCACAAGGTGTACTGCTCCCTGTGCCATGGAAGTCCATCACAGATACAGGATTCTGGGAGACAGAGCCTAGGATTTCCCAAGTGACTTGTTCATTCCATGCATTGTGGGCAATTTTAGATCTTTGGATGTCAAAGAGTGACAGGAATACTAACTTATTAATGCTGCCTCAGTGCTGCAAAACTGTAAATGTTGGTGTTGACATGCACAGAGGACTAGACTCCTGAATAATATGCTTTTACTGTCTACACAGAAAGGGCAGAGCAGAACATAAGATCTGAAAGCAGTTTGTCTTCACTCCATGCTGTACTTGATCATATTTCATTGTGCTCTAAATTTCAACATCACACTTCATCCTCCTTTGCTAAAACCTGTGGCCCATCTTCCTTACTTTCACTCACCTCTCTCTTCCTGGTGAAAAAGAGGTGGCTATGAGTGTATCTAGATGCTTGCAGTCAAACTCAAATTACACTGCATGCAAGTGACTTGCAGCCTGGTACAAGCCAGGTGGATCACTAAGCAGTGAAAATCAGGGCAGGGCAAAAGGAGAAAGGGTAATAGAATGGGTCTGGTTCAARTTCAGACTTCTTAAATTTGGGGAACATACACACAGCTGTGTCCTTGTCCATGGAAACAATCTGAACACACATGCAAACACAGCCCATTGAAAAATATGGACATAATCTATGTGTCTAGAAACCTAACTCAAATTTAACTCAGACTTTTAACTTAAGTGAAAAACATTTAAGTCTCTCAGTTTACATAAAGATTTTTATATCTTGTTTTTAAAAGTAAAATCCAGTGACACTTCTCTTCTTAGTCTTGAGAAGTAAAGACAGATTTATACACAAACGTCCACTTGAAACTAATCCTTGCACCCTGCGTCTGCCAAAGTGCCGGAACTTTGCCCAGCAGCGACAAGGCTTGGCAGAACAAGGTAGCTACGTTTACGTAACATTCTGCCATCATGTTACTTTGCGGTCTGGAAAAAAAGTGATGCTTGAAAGTTTATAATCTGTTACTAAGAAACTTTTGAATTATAATGTAGATAGATTTTACCACAGCCATTAGAAATAATTTGCAAAATGTTAGAGCATGATATGTGAGCTGTTACATTTCTCATGCCTTGGTGAGAGGTACAAAGTAAGAGCTGAAATGATTTATTTGCAAGAGTTTCTGTGGTTTTCAGATCATCAGGACAAACTATGATTTCTGACAGGGCCAGATGGAACTGCAGTGTGGATGGGCAGCACAGATTCTCATCAGCAGTATAGAGGCCTCTAGTCCTGTTAGAGTTGATCTCTTGTTAAGTCCTCTCTGCTGAACTACACAGCCTGCTCGTGGGAGATTGAGGCCATGTTGCTAGCTCTGCTACTTCTGGAAAAATGTCGGTTAATGTCTCCAAGCCCTCATTTCCTATGTCTAAAATAGGGAAAATAATTTTCTGTTTGGCAGGGTTGCTGTAAGACGTCAGTATTTGTATGTGTTGCAGCTGTTATTATTAGAGTTGGGGATCACCATGATGAGAGTATTCTGAGAGACCAGGTAAATCTCAGAACTTCAAAAAGCATTTATTTATGCTCAGCTAACAGGTAACCAATCTGTTAACTACTAAAAATCAAACAATCAATGTATTAGTCAGACCTTAGGTATATGATACTGCAAGTCTGATGCCACATTGCTGAATTCAATGGCCATGGTCTCTGATGGTTCTTACCTCAGAGACTGAGATAGCTGGCTCAAGAGCTCTTCTGCAAGGGAAGCTACAAGCTTTTCCAAGCTCCATTGTGCATCACTGATGTTTATGTACACTTTTCTGTGGGTCAAGACCAGTCTGGTCCAAAGGATTGCTTCCTCTTTTCATGGATCAGCCTCTGTTCTGGCTTGTCCAGGTGGGTGTTATCACCTCAGTGCTACCACCTGTGTGTCAGTGTATTCTAGCTTATTCAGAGCAGTGTTACTTATTGGCAGACTGTGTGCCAGTTGTCCTATTCCTTCTAATAGGTGTGGACTGGGTGCTCTTACCTTTGTTTTACAATTTTTATGCAAGTATGCTGAACAAGCAGATACTACAAAATATTTTGCTTCTATTCAAATCAATTAGTCTTGTGGTATGTCTGGGTACAAGCCAAATAGAAATAAAACACAAACAGGCTTTCATGCTACACTGAAATCATCTGATGGAAACACTGTTGAAAGGTAAAATGTTAGTACAGTAGCATAAGAAATAAAACATTCTAAATAGGGATGTAGAAAACTTGGTTTAAAAATAGGCTAGAAAATGAAAGGTCACTAGTGCCTGAAATAGGCTAGCGTGCAGAGCTGTGACATGTTGACACCTTTCTGAGTGTTAACATAAATATTGCCTCTTTTGTGAAAAAAGTGGCTGCATCTGTACTGTTGAGAAGTTATGCTTTGCAGCTTTGATCTCTGACGTGTACTGTGGCCATGACTTGCCTGCATCTCAGGCAAATAGTGAGCGTGTGCACTATCCCCTCACATGTTCTGTTCTACTGCAGAAGGAAATAGAAGTGTGCCAGGATGGAGGAAGAAAATCCTCCCTAATGGATTCCCTTGAATAGTGAGTGAATCAGGAGCGTGGGTACACACTCACCCTGCTGTTGGGCTGTGTCCCCCAGACTGCGCACTAGAGACCAGGACTAAGCAGCGCGCTATGAATGCAGCCAACAAGAGCTGTATCACAGAGGTGAATTGCCTCACCTGCCCACTCCTACTGAACTTCAATTCATTCCCCAGTTCTTCCCTTCAGTTCAAGCACACTGACATGACAGTTGATCTTTGCCAGGCAGAAAGGGCTGCTGACTGCCTGAACTCAGGAGACACGTCCTCAGCTGGTGTAGATTGACATAAGTGGAGTTCTAGCAATTTACTTCACCTGAGGATCTGATTTGTACCTTAGTTTGTTTCATGAGCCTTTCTGTAGCTTTGCTGATTAGTTTCTTTTCTTTCTCTTTTCAGGTAAGCTGAAAATCTCTACTCTTATCCTGAAGCTTTCATGGTTAAATGCCTTTTTCCCTGTTGAAAGAATTCCTGTATCTAAAGATATTCTGAAGATTTAACACCTCACAGTAAGTCAATATGTGTTTCACTTGTGTTATATCAAATTTTCACTAAATCTGCTGACATTTAGCTGTTCCAGTTGCACTTCTCATTCAAGCAGGTGGTGGAACATGAAAGTTCCTTATGTTTTCAGGTGTATTTCAGCAAAACAATATACATAGAATAAATAAAGTGATGCTTGTTTCTCCCCCCCCCCCCCATTGGACCATTGCATGAAAAGCTGTACTACTCCTTTGTGCTATTTCTGTTTTAATTGCATAAAATGCTTAGAATAATTGGAAGCTGATTTTGGTAGATACTGTAGAAAAATCTATTTGTTCAAATGGTAATTTTGCAACATCCCTAAGCTTGGGTACAAAATGATTCCAGCTTGGGAAACTAACATTCATGACTGTGATAGATCTGTTTAACTGAGCTTAAAAATTTGCATAGTTAATCTGATTTCCCCCAAATACTTCATTCCATGCAGGTTGGAAATTACATGCTTAGAAAAAGTACATTTAAGTATTTTAGAAAAGGCAAGAACTGAGAGGGAGTAACATGGCAGGAGGCAGGATAAAAAAGGAGGGTTGGAAGAGAGGAGCAGGGGAGAAGTTATGAGATCAAGGTTTAGCACTACTTCAGTCACTTGTTTTATGAATTTCAGATATCAAAGTGTTGATGTAGTTTTCTGTGAAATATTATCTTATATAAAGCTCTGTTTCTAGTGAAAATTTAGCACTTCAGCTGAAATAGTAGCTGGAATTAGACTGGAGCTGGAATAAGACTGCAGTCTTCTATATGAGGAAAAAAAGTCACACAAAAGATCTTAGGCTGCGAAACCTGGGAAGAACAAGTCTAAGGAATGGTGAAATAACATTATGGAGAAATGGTTGCTTGTAAATAAAGAAATGATGTAAATGGAGCAGTTTCATTTGTGTACAGAAGCTGGGGAAGGATCAAAGACACATTCTTGGGTTATTTTGAAGACTGAAGAATTAAAGGATTAAAGGATTTTTATTAGAATTGGACCAATTTTGGAAAGTGTACCTATCCTGCAATCTGTAAGTCTTTTGTTAAGTAAGGGTGGTAGAGTGAATGAAGAATTTCAACAACATGTGTATAATCGTGAGGGAGGTGATAGTGAAAAACAAGCAGTTGTAGGTATGTTAGGGGTCTCTTTTAATCAACTGCATACTCTAGAGGTGGGTGGGAAAGAGTGAGCCATGATAAAATAACAGGAAAAGGAGCATCCTTTGTTTTCTGTGCAGCCCCCAAGCTTGAGGAAGCACTGGGGCTACTTTCTCCCCTCGCTCCTTTACTCTCCCTGAGGGAAGTGTGCCTGTATTGTACAGAGCTGTGGGGAAGAAAGGGGTGATCTTGAAGGTAATTACCTTTCCTGTAGAGAAAGAATCCCTCATTACTCTGCATGAAGCAGTTTGGCTCTATGTTGTCTTAAAGAGAAAAATCTTGTTTTTCAAAAATCATATGAACAAGGCAAAAGGAACAACACATGTTTCTGCTGCTGTTAGAATAGATCTCTTGCGCTCCAGCTCCTTGTAAAAATCTTGCTATGGTCACATGAAAACTACTCTCTTGATTTCTTTGGGGATGATTACTCTTCCAACTGTACTGTATCCTGATGCATGTCTGGTAGATTTAACAGTTCCTGTTAACTTCCTAGCTCCTGGCAGGTTGTTTATTATCAGGAGAGCTGGAATACCAGAGTTTGCTTAAATGAATTTAAGATATGGAAGAGAGAAGGGGCAGGCAGGTGTAAGTCCTCACTGATTAGAAAGATGAGATCTGCATCATGTGGCAAATACATGAWCCAGCAGAAATGAGGCAGCTTTAGCTACCATATGCAAGCTACCAGCTGCGTTTCAATTAGTATCAGCTTAGACTTGGTTCTTTGTCACCACGTTTCATGCTGTCAATGCTATCAAACTGTGCTTTTCCAGAGGATTTACTTTGTTTCCTTTGAAGTTATTATGTTGAAATAAAAATAAAACTACTATAAAGCCCACATGTTAAAGGGCTTCCTTTTTTTTGTGCAATTCAACCAAAAGTATGTTTGTTTGATTTTTTTTTTTTTCCATTAAATCAATATGGGTTAAAGTATGATGTTGTTAGTCATATGTTACATTTTACAGCCTTCAGTCAAATTATTTATTTAATATATTTAACAGAGATAACCTTACTCTTAGAGAAGAACGTAATGCAAATCTAAGGCCAATGGAATCGAGGGAAAGAAGAAAATGAAAATTACAAGGTTTTCAGAGTTCTGGGAGTGTTTCAAAATGTTCTCTTTATAGTGCCTGCATGCATGTGACTGAGATGGTGATCCCATCCTAGCTTCTTATCTGTATGTTACAGGACGCTGAAAGGATAGACAGGGCAATTGAGCAGGCTCTGAGAAGCTGTTTCATCTGTGCCTTAATAGCCTCCCTGTGGGGCAAGTTCGCTAGTTCCTGGAATATTCCAACAGATGTAAAATTCCACCCACCCACCCCCCAAACTTTTAGCCTTTTTGCAAGGGATAACCATCTTTTCATAGGAGCAGTGGCATTATGGGTAAAGGAAAATCTTAAAAAGCTCTAAATATTTAATTCTAATTAATTCTTAATTCAGTATGGAAATACTTCTTTTCACAAATTTCCCATTTCCTCTTCCCGTTTCCATTGCTTTCTTCATGATGGTAAATGTTTTTGAAACTATTCCTCTCCCATATGTCACCAGAAGCAAGGCTGGTGTTTGTGAGCATTTTAAGTGTAGACAGGTAAGACGTTGTAATGTATATAGGTAGTGGCCCTGCTGGATTCAGCTGGGGATACAACCTCTAATTCTGCAGTATTCTGCTGGTTCTTCTGGTCTTCTCTGAAATGTGTAGCTTCTTGAGTGCTTTTGGTAGGTCCTTAGGGATTTGCTTTCTTGGCTTTTGTCCTCAGTGTTTTACATGGGGAGTTATTTCTGTTGGACTTCTTGCAAGAGGTTGTGATGTCACTTGAGGAAAATACAGTCAAAACCCTATCTGGACAAGTGATGGTGGAATGTTGCTAGAGGCAGAGCAGTGCTTCAGTCCCTCCTGGACAGATGTGCAGATTTAACTTTATGCTCTACTAGTATTCCAGCTAAAGTTGGAGTTAAATCCAAGGCAAAGTCTTTTCAGATCTTTGTTTCTGAGAGTTGCCTCCTGAAGGGAGGTGCTCTAGAGTACTGTGTCACCAAATCTACTCTAGTTAATGTAGCAGTAGCTCAGAAGTCTGTTGGGTTTTGGTAGGTTGTCTGGGGAATGCTCCAGATACCTAGTTCCTGAAATAATTGCTTTGAATTTGCTTGTACCCTTCTTGGGAAGTCTTTTAGGGCAGACGGAAACACTCCACATTATGTGAGCAATCCCCTAACTCCATGTCTTAACAACATAGCCTTGTTTACCAGTCATTTTTCTGCCTCTTCTGTGCTTATGATCACAGTAGTGTGGGATAGGAAATAGGCCTAATGGTTTTCCAGATTCTTCCTTGCATTTGCTGCATCCTGCTGTTGCAACTGGTTACTCTGGTGTGAATTGTATCATGGGGCACCCCTCAGAGCTGCTGACATCCTGTAGAGCAAAGGGCTCTGTGTGATCAATGGCCTGGAGTGCAGCATTACTGATCTCCCCTTAATCCTAGACACTGAAGGCAGATGTCCTTGTCCCGCATAAGTCAACTCAGCTCTGTTTTTTTTTTTTTCTTTTCTCCAGAGAGACTTGGACCTCTTCACAGGATTTAAGTCGTAGTTGTCACCAGCCATCTTTTGACTAGCTGTCAGCTGTATCAGTGGAAGGCTAGAGAACAAGTGTAGAGTGCAGAAAAGGGCAAATCTTTCCTAGTGTCTGGAAGTACACAATGAATTGCAATTTTTTCCAGATACATTATTTGAGAAACTCATGTTCAAGACTGGAATTTACAGCTATAGGTGCGATTACATGTCTTAGACGTATGTTTTTTGCTGCTCACCTCCCAGGAGGCTTGCTCGGAGAAGAGCTATGGACTGTGCGATGTAACAACCACTGCCTGTGAGGAAGCAAGTAGTCCTCCTTGTGTAGGAGAGGTTGTTCCATTCTCAGCCATTCTAGGTGTTGTTTGGAGTGAGCCGCCCAGGCACTGGGGAAGCCACAAGATGAAAGCTGCCAGGTCACATCAAGACCGCTGCTTCCCTAGGTTGTGTCATGTAAGCACAGCAAATGGTCCTGCTGGTTGCCAGTGTTTCCAGGAATGCAGTAGGAATGCTTCACTGGGCAAACTGGTCAGAACACTGGCTGTACAACACTGCCCATCCGGAGTCATCTCAGACAGACCGATGGCACAAGAAATGATAGTAATAGTTATTTCTGGTCAGCAGGCTTGTGATTTCAAGGAATGGAGATGAACATAAGAAAATCAAGAGAACTGGAGAAGTTTTACTGGGGTTTAGTGTCTTGAAACTGGCTAGTTGAAGCTTATGTTATGTTCCACATGTGAGACTGACTCAGCTAGCCTCTATATTTCTTATACTCTGTGACAGCCACAGTTCATGTATTTGCAGATCTTGTCTCTGGGTTGACTTCTCTCATTCTTGCCTGTAGGTTTTGTCTGGAGACAGAAAACAGTAGGCAAAGCATTATGGTGTGTACTGCAGCTATACCTTTTAATAGGTTTCTACACTCAAAAGGCAGAAGACATGTTTTTCAAGGAGCAATGTATTGCTGTGATCCGTTCTCCCATCACTTAACTGCACATATATGTGTATCATTAAATGACCAACTCACTGAATGTCAACCCTGGGCCCAGTCTTGAAAATTCTGCTCTGTTATCTGTCAGACCTCTGGTAAGAAATAGGTTTTGTAAAAGCTTGCCAGATGCATGATAGAATTTCTGGAAAATAGCTGTTTTGGTTTTTTTGGTTTTTTTTCCTGTTTTTTTTTTTTCTTTTTTAGTTTACTAAAACCTTAGGTGACATGAATATAATATGTAGTTTTTCTGGAGATTTCTAGCTGAGGCTTCTGGGGTCTGTTGTATAGGACACACTCTTGCTTTTCTCTTTGAAAGCTCCTTGGCTGACTGTATGTAGGAACAGGTAAAGCACGCTTCTGAATTGGTGGGCGATGTCTCAGCCTGCTGTCTGTGCAGATCTGCCATGAAAAGGACTGTGGAATTCTGCATGGATTGCAATTGAGAGGCTGCCTCATCAGGCGTCTGGTRAGGTAGACCCGGGTGCTGATTTACTTTTGTCTTTACTGTCTGCATAAGGTTTATTCTAAAATAACTTTTTAAACTTTAATTAATTTTCATTTAACTCATACAGTGATGTCCTGAATCAGGTTCCATGGTTATAGAGTTAAATCACGAGGAGAAAAAGCAACGAACTGAACTAGAGGAAAGAGGGCAGCACTTTGCATGGTGTGTCGAAGAACAGTGACAACAGGGTTTATTTAGAAAAAGAAGTGATGTGAAAACACTAGKTTTTATTGTGTATTAATACCAGACTGATGTTCTGACAAACACTTTGTGTAAATAAAGTTATCTTTGTATTCTGATTTTTAGTATCCCTTTAATGGCAAGTAACTTCACTGACTTTGGTAGTGCTGTTCCTGGCTGCGGTGTTAAGTGTGCATACTATTAAAAACATACTGTTGTTGTTAAGCTCACTGAGCTTGAGCAGAAAACAGTCTTTTTAGGGTGTGGGCAACTTTTATGAGCAGTCATAAAAAATATGGGACATTTAAAAACATCATGCTTCAGGAAAAATGTAGATGGCCCTCCACCCTTATTTCACTGCAAAGTTTATTTATTTGGTTTTGTCTATTTCTCAGAGGCAGTTTGTTTGAATTTTTAAATGATGTTGTTATTATTAAACTACTAACAAACTTTATCCTATTCAAATAAGTCATTAAGAATACTTCTCCCCTGCCAGTCTCAATAATAAATGGTCCTCCAGCAAGAGCTGAGCACAGTTCTTTCCATTATTGTTATAAATATCTACTCTGAATTATCAAATGAAATTTAGGAATGCTATTTAATCTGGACAGCATCTAGTAATAATCTTTTCCAAGTCTTATTTCCAAAACACTTTTGCTTTATTTTAAGCATGATTGAATATCAGCTATAGACCTTTTAGTCAGGCATTGTGGAGGGGATCTTTTCATATGTTCATCTAGTCAACAATTAATTTTGCTCCTTAGTGCCCAGATCTGTCCCCTTTCTCCATATCAATTTCTTCTCAGATTTGTTCTGCCTGCTGAATTTTACCTTTCCTTTTCCCTCAGCTGGGTTTACTTGTTCTATGTCTGCTCTGGGGTTAGTCTTTCTACCTGCAGGGCCCAAGCCAAAAGGTGAGACTCCCTGTACATCCCTGGGAGAGGAAGAAATGGACTTTATCCCACCAGGAGCCTGGAGTCCTTTTGAATTTCGCATTTCCCTACACTGCATCCCCTGTAAGCTAAAGCTCTTGGCAGGAGAGAGGAAGAGAATACCCGATTCTTGTAATATTTCTCACCACGTGCCTTCCAGTTGCTTATCTGCTAGGAAGTACATCATCTTTTCTCTCTGTTGTGGTTTGAGATAGTAGGTGTTAAAATTCTCTGTAAAACAATATTTTAGGTTTCTAAATAAATTTGCTTTTGTTTTTTTCTCCACCCCCCTTCACTTTCTAGGGACTGACCTTGCCTCCGCATTTAAAATTGTTTTTTTTGCTTTTCATATTCACTAACCTCACCATAACCAAAATACTTCACCCAATACATCTGTAATCTTTCACCAGGGTTCCTTTTAATTTTATTTTATGTGTTTGGAAAATTGAGACAAATTAGAAAAGGCATTTGGGAAATTTTGCTACTTCAGAAAAATAAGATTAACTCACCACTTGAATGCTTTCCTAACTCTCTTGGCTCATCGTATCTCCAAAATAAGTCAGTGTAGAACTTCCAGATGAGTACATTGACTTAATCTGTTGGCTTTGGCAAGTATTAGTAGAGTTAAGTAGGTTCTCTTTTTGCTGGTATTGGTTAAGTAGTTGTTGGTGAAATTATTTAGTTAGAATAGTTTCCACGTATGTAAAAGGCTCTGAAAGGTTCATAAACAAAGCCAAAAACAGTATAGTAATCTGACTCCAAGTTCTATGCACTATGCAGAAATTATGGAAATTCTGCAGAAATGTCAAAATTACAAAACCTGCATTGAAACAAACTTTTATTTTTAACGTAGACTATCAATCTTTTATCTTCTAACTTGTTTTTTATTAATATTACCCTACTTTAAAGTTTTCAGAGATGCTGTAAGCTCAAGTGAGAAAGATGAATCTTAATATTATTTAAGGTACTAAAAAAATTGTGTATTTTTTTGTGTAGTTATTTAAGTCCCTGGAAATTCGGTGGTGTTTACAATTGAACCTGGACAAGGTATTTGCAGTGAGTGACTTCTTGAATGAAACTGATGTCTTTGGTTTTTCCTCTCAGTCACAGACCAAAATTTCTTGGAATTTGCTTATGACTCTAAGTTCTTCAGCTTTTTTTTAAATTATTTTTTCTGTTAGTATATGCAAAATTCCTTATTCATAATGGCCAACTTGTTCTAGGGAAAAGATCACCCATGCTCCACTTCCCGAATGAAGGAATCCTCAACCTTTAGAACATCACAAGGTGTCAGGAGTTTGAATGTTGGCTAAAAACTGAATAATTAGCTTCACACATACTGCTGACAAGGGTACATTTTTAAATTAAGCCTTTATAAACATTATTTGCAATACTCACAGTGTTCTTTTCACTAAAATACATATTTTGGAAGTATGACTACTGACTTAACAAAATTTACCTATGGCATCACCCACTGAATGCTGGAGACAGAAATCTTTTTCGTGTCAGTGATCCAGAAACAAATTAATAAAGTCAGCTTGTTCTGGAAGGCCCAAGCTTGTGGGAGCTACTCAAACTTTTGATCAGGATGGATCCTCCAAGAGTTCTAGTTGTGTATTCCTTATCAAAATAATCATAATTGTATATTGTACATTTTTCAATTAAATCACTTAAAATCAAGGAAACTTTAACAAAGCTAAGAATGGTAAGCAGTACGCTAAGAAATAAAAACACTGTAACTGTGCTATCTAAATCAGATCAAAGTAAATAGGAAAAACAACCTTAATTTTAGACTGAAACTTTGTGCTGAAATTATAGAATAAAAGTATTTTTTCAATTCTAAGATTAATTAGAATGAAACTTTATTTATTTATTTATTTATTTTACCTGAACAATTATAAAACCTAAGTAATTTACTTAGTAGGGAATCTAAATCTCTAATTTGAAACATCATGGGCCTCTGTTAATTGATTTGGCAAATGGTTCAGGCAAAAGTGAAGTTGGTTATCTAACTTCCATGTCATTGTTCCTGTTGAAAATCAGAATTATACTAGATTTTTAGTTTTCTGCTGGTCAGAACAGCTTATACTCTAAAAGGCAAATGTTGCCAAGGGTTAGAGCCAAAATAGCATGTTTTCAATTTTGTCTAAGTCTACCCAAGTTATTCTCCCAGTTTGGTAATAGACTCTCTGTATTGCACCTTTTTAACTGAAGTTTAATCTAAATTTCTATTCCTAAAGAAGGCTATCCCTGCTCTCCTGGATTGCAGCCTCAGGGAAATACTGGCTTTTGTGTTCTATTCTATTCTATGACTCTCTTTAGAGAAAGTATTGAAAATTTGCAGGTACTGGACTTCTCAAAGTCTTTCTAAAACTTTGCGAAAAACTTAAATATCTGCATGTGATTACACAGTGAGTGGAGGGTCAGCAAGCAATGAAACAGTTTTTACCCGTGGGAGTTTATATTTGCCTGCTTTCCTACATTTGAGGTTTTAAAGTGTAACTTGAAAGTGATTTAAKTGATTAGGGGGAAGGAAGTTTTCAAGTATCCCCTTTACAGCTTCATTATATTACTGATTTTCAGGAGCAGAGAAGAGAGAGGAAAAAAAAAAAAAAAAAACTACTTCCCTCCCCACTTTCTTGTAGAAAGAGCAAAATTCTTTGCTCTCCTGGCACTTGCATGCGGCTCTTGAAATTTAAGTCATTACTCGACAAAATGTAGACTACAGTGGAGTCCATTTATACATCTCAAAGAAATTGTGCATTATTTTAGTGTGGAGTAGACTGGTCTGTTTGTCTGACAACACAGACAGGCACCTCTTCTGCAGAAGTAAAAGAGCAGTTGCAGAAAAATGTTTCCTTAGCTGTGCTTGCTACGACACATCTGAAGGCAGAGGGTGTATTTTAAGATTGTCATATCTAATGGTTCCTATTTATATCCCGTATAATTGTTTAAGATTCTACTATTTCGATAAAAAGATTCCCATACATGGATGCTGTTTGTCTTTTTTTTTTTTTTTTTTTAATATTAAAATTTTCTACCTGAAATCTGCAGAACTTCTCATGGGGAGACACTTGCCATTAGATCAACAGAGCAACTCTGTGTGAACAAATTATTGTTTCTTCCCATGCCTCACCAGGTTCTTGCTTTTCTATCAAGGTGATTTAAATGAATTTTAATCCTCTGGCTTTTAACTATGTCCTGTAGTATGTTAGTGAATGCCAAGTGGGGATTTGTAAGTGAGAAAGAAAATCTGCGTGTGAAAAATGTCTGTTGGGGAGTGAGCAGAGAGAAGAAATTAAAGCAGAAAGAGAGACCGTGGTAGAGTTATTTGTTTAGAGAAAATTAGCAATAGGTGATACCATTAGCATTAATAGTGATATAGTTTTAGTATGCCTCCATAGTTTCCTGGAAGTTGCACAGTAAAAGATAAAAGATGCTGAAAAGATAAAAGCTACAGTTATGATTAAAAAACATATACAAGCATATATAAGCTGTGCTTTCAAGAAAATAAGAATACACTAAATATTTTGTCACATTTAAGTTTCATCACCATATCAGAAAAGACATGAGCAATACTTCAGGGACCTGTTGGCAGTGGCAGCCATCCTTTTAAATTTTGGCTTGGATTCCCACAGCAGCTGGAAATTTTGATTTTAGAAGACTTGTGTCATTCCTGCTCTTCTATCCATATGCGAGGAAGTGAAAGAGGAGATGGGGGTCTTGCTGTATCAATCTCCTACCACCTAGCCTGTGTGCAGGTGTGTGTTGTACTCTTTTAGGTGTTAGCAAATATGTAACTTTGAAGTCTGCTCACAAATGACTTCGTGGTTTTACTTGGAGAAAATGTGTGTGTGTGTTTGTACATATATATTACTTAGGAAGGAATTTTCAAGTAGGGCTCAAAGTTGGGCTGTTACCACTAAACTTGTGGTTAAAGAAATTATCAAGCAAGCTAGCTAGCGCACAGGTGTCCTATCTGCAAAGTGTCGATGAGATCAAATGCTCAAGCACAGTTGTATGTTGTATGCATAAAGTACCTGTAATTATAATGACAAGTTTTTGATGTTGGCTTATGAAATACTGATAGAGCTTGGACTAATCTGTTGAGATCAGTCAATAGTGAGATGGAAAGCTGCGTTAGAATGATGTTCTCTGCCACGGAAATTTCTTTCCTCTGGAGCAACTGGTATTGCCCCTTCTGTAGTTTCGGGGCTGGCTGCATTGCCTGGCCTTGCTAACATGACTGTTGCAATCTCCTGTGTTTTGCTGACTTCAGTTGCAGCAGAACTAAGATGATGGTGAACCCTTTTGATAAAATCTATTTGTTTTTATACAAAGCATGTGCATGTTTGACTGAAATCAAATTAATTTGAAAATGTGCAACTTTGAACTTTACTTACAAACCTTTAGAACAGTAAGAAACCATGTGGCACCAAGCGAGAATGAATACGAGCACGCAACAGACCTGACTGACAACAGTTTTAAGAGCCTTAATTGGTTAAGGTTGTTAAAATTTTTGTAGTGAACTATTTATGGAGATGTCAATAGGGTTTGTGGTGGTGGTGTTCGAGGTTCCTTCGTTATTTATAGAAATAATTAATTATGAAAACCAAAGGTTTAATAGTGGCAGGAATTCATGTACTTGTGTAGTTTCTGACAAATTAAACTGTAGATTACAGCGACTTYCTGAATGTCAGCTTGTCGCACTCCATGTACAGATACCTCCCGCAGAGGCTGATGCAACTGGAGGTTTCTCAGGAGCGGAGACCCCTGCACTGCAAAGGGACCCGTTTGTGTCAGGGCTACTTCACCCTTCATACAGAAACGGTAGAAAACTTGCCTGCCCTCTCTCAATCTCTCTCTCTAATGACTTGCATTGTAGTTATTAGTTGTGGGATTTTAAATAAATAGATTTAGCTCAGTTGGTTATTCTCAAATGTTGAGGTTCTTTACTAGACACGCTGTGGATTATAGAAACTCATGGTATTAATTCAGGTTTTCACACAAGCTAAGCATCTTCACAGGCAACTCTGCAGCTTCTGGATGGGCCCCTTTTAGTAAGGGCAGTGCTTGAACTTGATGCAGCTTTGTGTCTTCAACCTTACAATAAAAGTGCTCTTCTCCAAGTGTTTACTGAGGGCAGAAATAATAATATAGCTGTATTTCTGGCTGCAATTTTCTTAGTAAATATATATCTGCATTTTAAATTGTAGAGTGTATATATTAATATTCTACTGCTGCTTGTGCTGGAGACGGATTCAAGGTTACATTATTTTGGTTTCACCCTGTAAAAGCATTGATGGCAGAGTAGCATTAGGGCTAGGGTTTTTTTGGCCTGCTGCTTCAGGCTGTGATGGGTAAAATAAGCACTGGAAATAGTTTGAATCCGTTTTATGGGAACTGTTGAGCGAAAGGCGTGAGATGGTATGAGTAAAACAAGGATGTGTTTTGTTGTCCACAAACCTGTGTAAGCTCTTGGTATGAGGAGGACACTGACAGTCTGCAATCCGAGCACTGCAGACTGGCCACCCCACTGCTCCCAGGCCTCTTGATAAATTGGAAGAATTGGTGGGATTCAGCAAATTCTTGTGTTTCTTGCATTCAGTGGTTCATTTATTCAAACATCTTGTGGAAACTTAAGTTCATGCCGAACAACTTTGTTTAATTTTTTCATTATGAATAGTGCCATTGCTTCAGCGAAGGCCCAGTTTCAAAATGAGATCTGTTTAAAGGTCAAACATAGTTCATAGCATCATTATTCGCCTTGTGTGCTAGTTCTTCAGGAAGTGTATTCAGACACCTGATTGTTGCAAAAATATTTTTGCAAAGCAAAAGCTTTTATTCTGTGTCCTAGAAATGTTAGTCTTGAATTTGAGTGAAATACATTATTTTGCTAAGGCTACAGAGCGATGTATGAAAAACAGATAAGATTAGCACTGTTTGTGCACTTTGCTTAAATAAAGCACATTTTGCTCTTGGAGGTACCTTTCTTGGCCTCCTGCCCTTCCTCCTCAAACAAAAGTCTTTAGCTACACATAGCTTAACATCTTAAGTACACTTAAAAATGATAATTTAAAAGCCCTGTATAGCCAAAATAGTTCTGTTCCGGAAGGACTCACAGCTTGATATTTAAAACAGAACACCCAACTACTAAGCTGTTCTGTGTCACCTCAAAACATCTGCTGAAAAACAAGGCTATAATAGATACATTGTTCTAAGATGCTCTATTTTCTCTTGGCTAAGTCTTGTTAAATAGCCTGTATTTCATTTCAGGAGAATAGGGTCCTTTTCTCTTGCAGCAGGAAAAACTTTCCTCCTTCAGGGATGTTACTTTATGTGCTAGTGTGTGTGCTTTCTTTTATTTCTTTTCTTTTAAGAGACTCAAATTAAGAATTAATCTAACTTAAATGGTGGCTTTTCCATCCTCTTAGCCACTTCTTTTCTACTGTGCTTATGGCTCCCTATTTCCATCCCATTCCTTCAGTTGCACCTATGTTGTCTGTCCTCATGGTCTGAAAAAGTAGAATGTCCATGCACCTTGCACTGGGCCATGGTACGTTTTCTCCTACTCTTTGCACTGTGATTCTAAATGTCTGTTGCTTTCTAGGCTCTATTTTTTTATCCACAGCCCTTGTCCCCAGAGTAAGTACCGTGTATTCCTCCTGCAAACATGCACTAATTCTGCAGTCCGTAGAGCCGGGTCCCACCAGCCGGGTGCTTATGCTACAGCACTGGCTTCCCTCCACAACTCCCCACCCCCCGTCCTTGGAAGTAGAGTGTGAAATAAAATTAGGTCTGCCTATTCTATAAGGAAGCTTTGTAGTTACTTTGAGCTTTTTACGGGTCTAGAAATTTAGAAGTTAAAAACAGAAACTAAAGGTAGCTTTGAAATTCAGAGAGCTTGCAATCTGAGAGGACCCTTCGGAGGTGCTCAGTGGAGAAAGAATCTCCTGTGACTGGGTGGAGTGGGGGTTTTATTATTTATTTATTTATTTATTTTAGTTTAAGGCTATTTACAAAAGTGTCTGCTATTAACCACCCCCTGAGAAATGACTATATCTGTAGGCAAACTGAAAATTACATTTCTGTTGCCAGATGATCTTTTAGTTAAATTTTCATCACAGTGGAGAAGGGAAAAAGGAACATGAAGTTACAAAAAACACTTTTATTAAAATAAAAAAAAAAGAAAAAAAGTCTATTTCAAGCTGATTAGATTCCATTTTAAGAATTGCTTACACTACCCACGTACCAGTCAGGTTCAATGCAATAGCAAGTAGAATAACTTGATGTCATTTGATTAGTAGTAATTTTATTTTAATTCACATCATTAGGTAAGCTCTTTTCTCATTTCCAAACAACTGACTTACTGACTTTTTAAATTTAGACATGTTCTAAATTGATATGTGATACTTCTAAGTATCAGACACAAGTAAAATAAAGAAGACAACACATTCATTTAATTATAACTTGGATCATGAAAAATGTTAACATTCCTAAAACCCTGTTTTGTTTTGTTTAATTATGAAWTTGCTTCTGTCCTTACATGTGTGGGAATATTTATAGCATACCTGCCATTGTAGTACATGAAGTACTGAAGTTTTAATGAATTCAGAGATGAGCAAAAGAACACACACAACACTGTTATAAAGATCCTGCATGTAGATACTTCTTAACTGTTAATCTTCCATTATTTTTCAAGAATTTAATCTACAGAGAGTTGCGCATACTTATAGGAATACTGGAGTACTAAAAGACTTGAGAATTCAATTCTCTGTATCTCAGTGCAGCCTGTTGGCATAAACTAACATTTTCTTTTGCTTCCTGTCCGAAGAGCTGGAATGCATAAATTTTTGTAGCAAAAGATGATTTTAGTTTTTAGTGAACTTCAGTCTGATACTTGGGCCTGGTTAGGATTTTCTTTCCTTTGAATCCAGACTTTTTGGTAGGTAGCAAGAACAGCAGGACCTACCTAATGTTTTTAATCTCCATCTTTTGTTGTGACTGCCAAACCATCAAGTCTTTTGTGTCCCCACAAAGTCTTATACAGTGGAAGTGCAGCTACAGCACCAAACAACATGCAAGATCTCAGAGCCACCTGTAGTCCTTTGAACTGTATTTTCTTTGTGCTTATGGCTTCTGTTGACAAAAGATCTGCAAATAGTCTTTGGGTAGGCAGCATTCATTTTTGCTGGTATTCAGTACCGTCCCGAAATATGTGAATTTATGTGCTAGTTCCTCAGTAGCTGAATCTTCTAGTGATGCTTGCAGAGTGTCCCCTAATCCCAAGCCGGGCCCAGCCTGGGCCATGCGGGATGTACTTGGATGCTGGGGGCTCTCTCTGCGTCTGTTTGGTAATGAACGCTGAGGTACAGAGCTCAGCGCCCTGCTCCTCTCCTGGCTGCCCACGTGGAAGAGAGAAGGGGGGAGAGATGGCTCCCATCCTCAGCCCATCGCATGGGATGGGGCCCACCGTTACTGTTGGGCCCCCTGCTCATGGCTACAGCGTTGAACGTGTGGGAGCCGGAGCCCAGTGCCTCTGCAGGCATGCTGACCAGCAGCRGCATTGCTTTCTGCCCCTGCCTTTTGCTTCAGGGGAGAATCCCCCGCTTGGATTTGTGCTCCTCCCAGTGCTCCTTTTGAGATCCATCGCCTCTTCCACACTGCTGCTCAAGGAGTCCCTGGCCTCTCTGCACCCAGGCCTCTTGGCAAGGGCCTGATTCGCCCTTTTCCCTTTGCAAGACAGGCTGAAACCCCCTCGGTATGGCAGTATTCCCTGGTTACAAATCCTTGCCTGTGGATACGCTGAATAAAGATCCTTTTAATATTTGACTGCTCCAGAGCTCTCAATGAACCAAATAAGTTACCTCTGAGCTTTGCTAGCCCTGCAAGCCCTTCTGGCTGCTTGTATTATCCCAAAGACTTCTAATCTGGGCCTTCAGTTGGGAAAGGGCAGGGGGCTCATCTGGAACATACACTGCCCGTTTCACTGTCCCTTTCTGACCCCAGCCAGATTCCTACCTACCAGCAGGTAACAGTGTTGTCTGTGCTGTCTGACCATGGTCCTGGGTCTCACTGATCTGTGTATTCTCTTGGTACTCCTCAAGCTTCTGATGCACTAGAATTTGAGCAAATGTGCCAACCTCATTGCAGAAAAGGCAGGTATTGCACAGCTGAGATCCAGGCTGTGCTGTGCTGAGGCTTGCAGCTCTAGAAATCGTGAGGCCACAGACACAGTCTGAACTAGTCTTCAACTAGCAAGGAAACTAAGATGGTAATCAAAACGCATCTGACAAAGGAAACTGTCAGTAAGTACTTCCACCCCTTCCTTGACAATTTTACTAGTGTGAGGAGGAAAAAAATAGATCCCCAAAACTCAAAAAGTATGTTTGAAAAGCTGGTCTTGGAAACAGTGACTGGTTGCTTACAGATACAGAATTCTCAAAGATACTGGTGCAAAACTGCTCTTCATCTTACATTTGGGAGCAGTATGCAGTGCAGCCTTATTGGAAAAAGACAGAACAAAGCTGGAATACTGTGTATGCAGGCAAATTTGGGGGAATCAGTAAAATATGTGAACAAAATGGAATCATTTTAATGTAATAATTTTAAGTAAAAGGCAGAAGGAGACTAGAGTAAGATTGCATCTCAATTGATATACTTTGAGGACATTTCGCTTTTTAATTGTCATTGTGAAATTATATATCTCAACAGCATGAAAATGTCAAGTATTAACAAAATGATAGAGACATTGGTTCTTGGTCTCCTGCTGAGAAAGCTTCCAAAGTATGCAGTCCTGATTTCATCTTATTTCATCTTTCATCTTCCTGAATCTAAGTCAGCCAGAGTTAGCTTTATTTTCATAGCACTGTTTTTCACTCCCCAAATGGCAGCTTATTAGAAATAGGTAATGGAAAGTAAGGTCATCCTGAGCCAAAAGATTCTTCTAAATATGGCGTGTTTTTGCTTCAGGAACTTTAGATGTACAAATATTTCTGTGGTTTGGGGAAGGCAGCTAGCTGTTTCCTTTGATCAGGTATCAATGCTAGCATTTTGGGGCTAAATCCTTGTCTCTGTTGGGATGCTGGAACAAGTTTGAGGCCTGCATGGAATTCAGGGCTCATGCCAGTGTAGATGAATGGACCTGAAAAACTGGCAGGCTTCACAGAAAGGCTGGCTAGGAAACTGGTGAGCGTTGGCACTTGAAGCCCACATGCTGACAAGATAGAGATTGTGAGTAGGGAGACCAGGCCAGGAGAAAAGCAGAACAAATTACAAATGACACCTAAAGGGGGAAAATGAATTTGGAAAAATCACGGATTTGGTGCTTGTGGTTTGAATACCACAATTACACAACTACATCGGTTTTCATTAAGTTGTCCCTGAGTGTTTGACTAATCTGAAACCTATCCTGAAGTATGTGGACTGTGGTTTTGATCATTTATATTCCAGTGAATTGAGGGGAAAGAGGGGAAGAAAAAAGACATACAATTAATTCTAATTAATAAGAGAGAAATTGTCTCACAATAAATAATGAACTTCTGTACAAGAATGACCTCCTTTTGGTTTACCTGGTTTCATGTGACTCGCTGAGTCTACAGAAGCTCAACTTTTCCAGAGAGGAGTAAGATGTGGCTACAGGTATTAGCACTCACGCTTCTCCATGAGAGCACTGAGCTGCTGRTAGCACTGCTTTTTCTTGGCCTACACAAATCCTGGCCTCCCAGGCGAACACACACTCTCATACCCTTTTTGTGATCCCAGAGGTGGCTGTGACTGTGTCATTTTAGCTATTAGAGTTTAGCTCTGATAATTATTGTTTCTCATAAAACAAGAAGATGTTTAATACCTTGTACATCTCRGTACTTGCAGCATGGCATGTATTCTGTTGTATCGCAGGACAGCTGAGGTTGAGAGGGACCTCTGGAAGTCATCTGGTCCAACCCTCTTGCTCTAGCAAGGTCAGCTAGAGCAGGTTGCCCAGGACCATGTCGGGTTTTGAATATCTCCAGGCATGAAGACTCCATATCTCTCTGGGCAACCTGTTTCTGTGCTCAGTCACCCTCACAGTAGTGTGTTGTTTGTTTGTTTGTTACATTCAAGGGGAATTTCCTGTGTTTCAGTTTGTGGCCATTGCCTCTCATCCTATCACTGGGCACCACTAAGAAGAATCTGGCCCTGTCTTCTTTACACTCTCCTATCAGATATTTATACACATTAATAAGCCTCCTTTTCTCCAGGCTAAACAGTTCCAGCTCTCTGTCTCTCCTCATATGACAGTTGCTCCAGTCACTTAATCCTCTTCATGGCTCTTCACTGGACTTGCTCAAGTATGTATGTCCACGACTCTCTCGTATGAGGGAGCCCAGAACTGGACACAGCACTCCAGATGTGTCTCACCAGTGCAGTTTTTTTTTTTTCTTTTTGTTGACATAAAATGTGGGGATTTGAGGGAGAGGAATGTAAATATTTGACGGTAAAGATATCTTTAAGCAAATGCAAGAAATAGAAATTAAATCATAAATGGAAGGATTTGTCATGTTGCTAACGGCAGCTAACATTTCTAACCTTATGTTCCTTCTGCAATATCTAGAAAAATAGAATAACGCAATACTGAAGTGCAGAATATTTAAAGGGAGTGAGTAGTGAGGTGACAGTTTTTTGTCTGATACTGAGTTATTCGGAGTACTATAGATGAGAATCTATTTTTAAGCCTGTGGAGAATAGGAAGATCATTGGGAAYAGACCACATGGTTATACCAAGGACAAATTATACTTGGTTTAGCCTAATTGCCTTCTTTGAAGTCACTGGCTATGTAGATGCGGGGAGAGTGGCAGATGTAATATACCTTGCCTTTCGCTAGGCCTTTGACATAGTTTCTTTGTTCAGATGCGGCAGAGGTTCGGGTTGGAAGAAGGGACTGCTCTGTGGGTAGGTCGCTCCCACAGTGAACAAGGCAAACTGCATTGGACTACATCAGGAGGAGCATGGCCAGCAGATTGAGGGTGGTACCTTCAAACTAGGCTGTTCCAGTTTTGGGGTCGTAGCTCAAGAGAGGTGGTCTAATAGAAGGCTACTTTGGTGGGCTGCGACCTAGAGCACACAGCTTGTAAGGAAAGGCTAAGGAAGCTGGGGTTGTGTAGGCTGGYGAAGAGGACATTAAAGGATAATCTAATAGCAGCCTACAACTACTTAAAAGGTAGTTACAAAGATAATGGAACCAAACTGTTTTCAGTAATGTCAGATGACGTAACAGCCATGAACTTGTGGGGTTGGATGTTAGAAAAAGCTTTTTCACTGGGAGGGTAGTGCAGCATTGGAACAGGTTCCCCAGAAATGTTGTGGCATCTCCATCCTTGGAGATTTTCAAAACTCTTCTAGATGAAGCCATGCTGACCTGAGCACATCAGCATGATATGTTGGCAATACTACCACTTCAAGCAGCAGATTGGATTAGATGACATCCAGAGGTCCCTTCCAACCAGCATTTCTATGATTGTTGCAGAAGAACCTCTT
The DNA here is from genome assembly GCF_003343035.1 of Apteryx rowi. Classification (NCBI taxonomy): domain Eukaryota; kingdom Metazoa; phylum Chordata; class Aves; order Apterygiformes; family Apterygidae; genus Apteryx; species Apteryx rowi. Next base: position 1,110,837 of record NW_020449197.1, on the reverse strand, counting down.
TTGAAATTGAGTGGCAGTAAATGCTTGGGAGAAAGGAAGAAGGAAACATATAGGATGTCTGCTTGACTGGGTTTCTGCCTCCTTGAGCTAGAGCATATGTGTGTGTGTGTGTGTGTGTGTGTGCGTGTGTAATATATATAAAAATAAATAGTAAGAGGGAGACTAATATAGCAAGCTAAGGAAGCTGGTTTTCATGTTTGGTTCCTTTTCTTCATTCATAGCTGCTATTTTCCTGAGCAGATAAACAGTTTCAAAAATATATTTCAAAATATAACACAGGACAGCTCTCTGGAACAGGAAATAAAGCCTATCAGGCTGCTATAAATAATAACAAATTACAGAACAAGGTGAGGTCCTATAGGCTGCAGAAGGGCTCATACTCTGGAGCTGGCCCAGACTGGGCCACAAGAAATTGCCTGTTGCTACAACTGTGTAAGAAGAGAGGTGCGTGCAAAGGACAGATTCAGGAGCTTATACAGTGAACCAGAGCTACGGTTTGTATCTCTTGGAGACAGTTATGGCTGAGGAGAGTCCTAGTGTGGCTCTGCTGACCAGCCACGATGGCCCAGCTGAGAGCACACCCAGAAAGGTTTGCCAGGTGCAGAGGGGAAAGCGGCAGYAGGGGCTATCTGCACAGCCTTATGAAATCCTAATTCAACAGCAGGAAAAGGTCAAGCAGCCCTGTTTGCTTCAAACCCCAGGGCCCTTGTACTTCTCCAAGGACCTCATTTGCTATGGTAGCTGGATACAAATGGTGTTCAGGAAGGGGGAGATGCAGTCTGCAGGGCTAAATATATCTCGTAATGATCAAAAAATGCTAAACACAATAAAATTTAAACATTTCAATATTCAAAGGAGACCCTGTGAGCAAATTTCCTGTCAGGGATGCCACAATGCAGAGGCAAGCCACCTTGTATTTTTTAAGGAAAATATAGTTTTTAGGAAAGGGGAAGCCTTCTTGCACAGGTAGCACACTGCTTAAAGCGTAAACTCTCGGGTCTAACAAGAGTGAAGTGAGCTCAGCAGCGGGTTGTCTCAAGGCATGAGCTCTGCATCATGTTTGTACAACTGGGAAAAAGCAGTGAGGGAGATGATTTGCTACACTGTTATTCAGGTTAGTAAAGATGAAGGCAATCTGTTAAGGACTCTTTATTTTATTGTCCTTCAATCTCATAGCAGATCACATTCACTGGCATGGAAATATCAGTTCGGCATGGGTAGCAGTTACAAAAGCAAATAAAATGTTAGGTATTATTTGGAAGGGAATAGAGAGTAGAATGGAGACTAGTACATAGGCATTATATAGCTGGCGGGAGTGGGGGGAGAAGCTGTTGGGGAAGGGTTCAGGAAGGTAGGCTGCGTGACATGACTGGAAACATCAGTTACAGTATTGCTGTGAGCCATTTCTATTTAAATAAAGAGCCAATTTCCCTGTATTGTAGTGCTTATCTTCAGGTTGGCTGCTTTCGAAGCACTCACCTGAGGGTGAGTATGCTGGCAGCAGGCTAGTGCACCAGTGCTCTTTCACGGGGCAGAACAAAACTAAAAATAGTCCTCTGTACTGCAGTCATTAACATTTTTGATTTTTTTTTTTTTAAAAAATGGATAGACTGTGGCATTTAAGAGCAGGTAACAGGATCTTTCCCCACAAGTTAACAATTCACAAAATGTTTGCATGAATAGGGCCCACGGCTGATTGATGGATGAGCTATGTGAAACATATCGCTGTTCTTGTTCAGGCGTGCGCTGCCATCACAACTAGAGCCCAGTAATGTAGCTGTCAACAAATGAAGCAGAAGAGCTGCTGTCCTAGAGGACTGGAACACATTAGTAAGGGAATCTGAAGAAAATATTGTGCCAGCATTGTCTTGCTTCATTCACTTATAAGTAGAGAGGGGTTTTTCAGTGCTAGGGAAAACTGGCAATACAGAATATTAGCAAAGCTAATATACAAGCTGTACACAAAGAATCGTGTATTTACCTGTGTAACGTTTTGTGATGGATACAAGAACAAAGAAACCAAAGAAAGAGGACTACTCTGATCATATGTGATTCACAGATGACAGAAAATGATGCCCTTATTCAGTCTATTTCATATGGTCAATATTTATGGTCTAGAAAAAGTCAGCATGTGCAATGCATGAACAGTTATTTGCATTTGAAACAGACGGATAGATACAAACTATATTTATTTGTGGTTTAGAAAATTTTTTGGAGAACCTTGTGTAAGACTGAATACTTGGAATCTATTTTAAAACAATTTAATTTTATGTTTGAGTTGAGTTGAAAGAAAAACTTCTGAGCAGAGCTCCTGATATCATTCATATATAAGGTGCCAAACTTGAATCTTTAAGATGTTGCAGTTACTCTCCTTGTTTGAAATGCAGTAAGAACTGAGGAAAAAGCTTTGCTACGGTAGTTGAAGATACAAGTGGCTCTAGTACACTTCAGGGAGTAAATTAAACAGCTTAGCTAAATCAACAACTAAAAATGGTTTTTACTCTTTTTACTTTTTAAATTTTACTCTCCAAAAAGAACTAGGAGTAATCCCATTATTTGTTAAAACCAAAGATAGATGTCAATATAATTTCAAAACCTTTTCAGATCTATACAGAGAGGGAAGCCATTTAAAATTTATTTAGGGGAGGGAGGGGGAAGGGGTGAAAAAGGCTAAGAAGAATGAAAAGTAAAAACTTCTGCAGTAAGTACTTCTGTTGAAAGAAGTAAATAGAACTTAGTTTCACAATAAGAAACATTTTTTACCTATCATCAGTTATATAAGAAGTACTGATTGGTGACGTTCAAGAAATGTACTTAAAATTCCTTTTTAGTAAGTAAAACTTTATCCATGAATTCTTATTCAGAAGTAATAGAGGTGAGGCTACACTTTCTGCTTATTGCTATGTTCCTAAAATAGGGGGAAATTAAGATGTTGCAAAAAAATTTTTTTTTACTTTTTTAGTTTTTGCACAATATTGAGAAAGTATAAAACAGCACAAAACTGTTTCAAGAGACTTGTATTCTTATCAGGTCACTGTGTTCATATTATGTCATTACTACTCAATCCAAACCAAAACCTCCCAGCAAAATATGTCTAAAGTTTCAGAGTGGAGAAATCATTGTCACTATAGCTAATATTTCCGTAACACTCAAGCACTCGCTGAGCTTAGTTCTCTATTAACAGCGCTAGCTGTCAGCAATGAAACCAACCAACCAACCAAAGATGGTGACTAGGTCTTGCCCTTCCCTGTCAGGAAACTAAGGGCAGGATCTTGTTTTGTCTCAACAGCTTTTATTTCAGATCTAAAAAACTCAGTCTTGAAAATTTGGAAGTTAATTCATAATGCATCTACATATAAACCTTTTATTCCTATTTCCAAAATACTACTAGGATTGCTTCAGTCAACACATCGGACTAACAATTAAGAAAACATTTTGGAATATATCATTTAATATCATTAAATCCTGCACTTGCTTCAGCTCTAGTCATGGAACTTTTTATGCACAGCTGTGTTGGATCTGCAACTGAACGACAGAATAATTCCAGTTGTTGGAAGTACTGATACATTTTGTGAAAAAGCTGAAGTTTTACATTCCATTTAGATTGATACAAGCATCAGCAATCTTAGCAATATTTTATCCTAACATAGGAAAGAAATATTGATTTGTAGCAGTAAGTGATAGTGTTGTGCTAATAAGGGCATATAAATCAAGTAGTGGTCTTCAGAGGCTTTTTTTTTTCTCATTCTGCTCATTTCTTTTTTATTGTTATGGACTTTTTCTAAAAAAGGCTCTTCTAAAAAACAAAGGCAATAAATTAATTCATCATTAATTCACAAAACAGCCATCTAAATATTCACAACCCTTTGAAGTAAAGCAAGAAGAAAGAAGGATTATTGTTTCAAGCTGTGAGTTTGAGATGACAAGTATATACTTCTTGGAAGACACGTGCAGATTTTCCACAGCTGAAGACCAGACTGCTTATTTTCTTCCTGAGAACAGATACAGCACTTTGAAACCCAGCCTTGCTCTGCTTCTACTTACCTAACTGAGAAGGTAGAGCCCAATGAATGGTTGCCAGTCCCGAGCCACCAGAGCTASAGTTACTGTGCCGGAGGCCAGAGCTGCCTGTTGGCACTGCCCTGCCAGCCAGCCCTTCCCCAGGTTTATTAACAAAGAACAACTGTGAAAATGTCTGACTAAGCAGCGAGGTTAGAAAAGCTCCCAAACCTGCTGCTCCTCCATGCACCCACTTAACATACTTAGCAACATGAATACTGCTGGGATTGCTTTACTTAAATGTTCACTCTCAGAGCCCAGGCATGTGGCTCCCTGGCCCTGATCTGTCTTTTATGCAAAGCCTTTGAGGATGTGAAGGGTATGGGCACTGGCTGTACATTCAATAAGCTTGCAAAGGGGTCAGTTTACTTTTAATTTCATTTGCCTCTGGAAATCATGTACAAGCTTTTACATTCCTCATTCCACAGAAGTATATAGGGAAAAGGGCCACAGAACAAAAACAGCATCTAATAATCAGGTTGTGTCAGAAAGGAAGACCCAAGATGAGCATGCTTTTACAAAGACATGGTAGTAAATCTGAGATTTTAATGTTAACACAGAGCTTTAAGACTACTAATATACCAAATACAAAAATCAAATTTGGGGTGGAAAGAGAAAGAGAAGAATGTTTAAAATACTAAAATTGTATTTATTCATTAAAAAAACCCCAAAACCTTACTTGATCAGTGCATGTTCACAAAACGAACCTGAAGATCCAGGTATAAAGCTGGACACAAATTAAATCTGTCTCCAGATGCAATAGAAAACTTAATTTGCAACCTTTATGAATATGTCAACCAAACAAATTTCTGCTATTTTAAACACTCACATTTTTAACAAGCAAAGGAAGAGGGAACAAGTAAAAGCTGTATAAAAACCTGTATCTTACCTGTCTATCAAAAGAAGCAACTGATACCGCAACTGGCCTGCGATTTTATTTTCAGGTACCTTATTGCTATATATGCCAGGTGAAGTGAGCAATTCTGCGCACCATTCTTGTGCCATTCCTGTTACCTGCCAGAGACAGCTGATGTTGGCCATTGCTGGAGACAGGCTGCTGGGAGAGATGGACTTCTGTGCATACCAGCTATGGGTGGCACTCACCAGGTATGTGCTTTCACAAGGGCAATCGGAGTGAGACCATGTTTGACTGAGTTGTTAATGAGCAGCCATTTGAAGAATAAATAAATAGCATAGTCTTGTTGGCTGGTAGTTTACAGCCACAGACCTGAATGAGCAAATTCTGTAAGCTGTGATTTAGCTCCCAGACTGCTTGCTCTCAGATAAGATGATCTATAGGATCTACTGCTTTGTCCTTTTGGGCAGCGAAACAACTTTGCTTATATGTACTTTTGACACTTCCTGGCAGAAAAAAACCAATTATTACCTAGGCATGAATTGACCATCCACAATTGACTGTAGAACCCAGAAACACGTGTCAGCAGGAGGGATTGGTGGACACCTCTGTGCTTAGTCTGAGAACTCCTAGAGAACAGTGTTATTTCAAGTTGTTCTTTCCCCTGAAGATATTAAATTACCAGGGTCTGTCATATCACTGACAACCGAAAGTTCTAGACAAAAAACAGTCAGCAGATTTTTCCAGACCTTGGGTGTCAGCTGTGAGGTTCAAGCTGTTTTAACTGATTTTACAGGGATTATTTCAAGCTCCTGGAACACCTCTTAACAGGAAACAAGAACCACCTTAAACATAATTTTCTTTTCTGAATGCACTTCTTTGACTTTGTTTAACAAACACAGCATATATGTAATTATAATGCACATTAGGGAATTAGAGGAATAATAAACCGCATTTGACAGAGCAAATCCTCTAGTTGGCTGAACTATTGGAGAGTGCTCACTTACAAGAACTATAATTAACATCAGCATAAATACATTTATTGTATTAGTGAAGTTGGTAGTTTAGAGCTGTAGTGCAGAGCTTGCATTGCTCTGCTGAGATAATTAAATAACATTATTACTTTTGGATAACATGGACTAGATTATGCATATTTTTATTGCAATACTTCTATTTTAAGGAAAAGATCAGCTGCACTTCTTGTATAGATGTTCTAAAAAAATTCTACTTGGGGAAAGAATATTGCCTGTAATGCAAAATTAACATTAAACATCGTCTGAGGAATACTGCAAAAAACACTTCTAAAAATTTAAACTAAGTCAATAATTCTTGTGTATTAACAGACTGTGAAATCATAATAAGTGTTTTCTTTGCATACACTGTGTTAAATGTTTTCTTTTCACTTTTTGACTATGTTAGGCTTCATTTGGAATACGCTGTATTATTGCTTCACCTGTAGCAGTGCAATTCTCTGAGGGGACATTTCCAGAGGCAGAGAAGCACTATAAAGTAATTGTGTTGCCTTCTTTAAATTCCCATTCGTATACTCTCCAGACCTATCACTACTGTGAAAACTTAATTATAGCAAGAGATTTGCTAACATACTGCCCACACCTAAACCAGCTCTTCCTAATGCAACTGATAAAGAGTGTATTTTAAATGTGTGCTTATAAAACAGCTAGGAGTTGTACTATGAGTGTGGCTTAATTTCTTCCCAAATGTAACAGTGAAAGCAGTTACAATAAAAAGTGCAGAAAAAAGTATTAAAGTTTTCACAGTTTTACCAGTTGAAACTCTGGCTAGGTTGGCAGGCAGACAAATACAGATGCTCAACCTTAGAGAGGACAGCTCAGTTACCGTATCAGAAACTTGTATTGAAGTGACTTCAAGTACAGCTTCAGACTATCGAGTTAAAGACTGCACAAATCCAAAGTCAAAGTATAAGGACTTTGGTAAATATTAAAAGGACAACAACTAGAAGTAGTAGTTCTGTCATACTAAGGCTGTTATCTGTGGTCCTAAAATGCAGTTGTCCTTTTCCATTTTGTTAAATAAAGATAGCCTCCCTTTCAATAAGAACATGTCTCCTAAAAACACAGTTGACTTTTCTTCAAACTATTGTTTTTATTTACTCTAAAAAAAATTATATACAAGACCCTGAAAATGCTAAACTGTGCAGATAGCTCTGTCATATGCCATAGCTAGTACTGCATTTAGAAAGTAATAATGTGAAATTGACCCCCACCAAAAATATAGCATGTTTTAAGGTTTATTTCTGAAATGTTGTTATACACTATATTAAGTATAGATATTTTAAAAAATATATCAAATTAATGGAACGGTTTAAGTTTTAATGTAATGACAAAGTTATAGATATGAAGATACGAGTGTTGTAACAATCCTTTTTTGTCAGGCCACCACCCAGGTAATGGTGTTTCAGTCTTATTTCTGGCCAAGTTGGGACAACTAAAGAGGAAGAGACAAAAAATAACATTAGGTTGCTAATCTTATTCATTCAGTCAAACTAATAACCAGTTCATAGAGTAAACTTTTTCTGTCCTACAATGTTTGGTTGTTTCTTGCAACCAAAAGCATGGTAGTAATAGAGAAAATATTTAAGGCATACACTCACAGGAAGGGATCTGAACTTCTTTAAAATCATAAAATATGAATAAATGTAGGTGGTAAAAGTCCAGTACACACAGCCAGTCTCTGAGGAATGAAAAAGTTAATTAAACTGACTGAAGAGCTGTAATCTGATATGTACCATTTGTTTTGTCTCTTTCAGGTGCAACAAGAATGAGTTTAGTGCTGTAAAATGTAGTTCTGAATAAGAATGAATTTATTCTCATGTTAATAGGAAGTAAAAGCATAGATGGTGACAGGCACTGAAGGACTATTAGTTGCTGACCAAACATGAATAATTTGTATTTTGCATCTGTATTGGAAAAAGGCATGGAGAAGTAATGGCAATGAGAACTTCATTAACAGCATTAAAAGACTGATTTTAATAGGTATGGACAACTTTGAGCTCCCTCTATCTAAGTTGTTAGAATAACCTGAAAAGACTTGCTATTTGTAGAGAGTGCCAAGAACTATATAACTCAAAATATAGTTACATAAGTAATAAAAATTACCGAGGTGTTACCAAAGGTAACCTACCTACCTGTTTTATAAACTGCATAGCATTAAAGAGTTCACTGCAGCCATAGAGCACGTGTTTGCCTTGTTTACCCTAAGAAAAGACAAAAATGGGAAGAAATCAAGTTTTTAACAGAGTTAGCAAAAGTGCTAAATTAGTTTAAAACTAATTGTACACCAAAAAAAAAAAATCTCTATAAAGTCCTACATTGTTGGCCAGGAAAAGAATAATAATTTGTCCACCAGGAAAAAACCCTGTAATGAAACTGAAACAGAAAACAAGAGACCAGAGGCAGAAAAAAAAAGTAGAAAAAAATGAAGCATTTTACACATTTAAACCCCCTGGAATCCTAAATTCTTTGATGTATCTATGAATGGCACAGTGGGGGAGGGAGGGTAACAACTTTATTGGGAAGGTCATCCCCTCTGTTGCCTCCCACAAAAAACAGCCAAACCTCTGCCCCCTAAACTAACTGGACATTGCTGTAAGAATAGGAATGGCATATTTACTACTACTGTTGTGATAGAACCAAAAACCCTCTATCTGTAATGCATTTCTGTACTATGGTGAAGTTAGAAGCAGCATTTTTTGTAAAAGGATTTTGAAACAGAATGTTATGATTAATTCAGTTAGATACATAATAACCCTAGCTTGCAGTGAATGCCTGACAGTAAAAAGGCTGCCAAAGTGCTACATTAGCATTTTGAAAGTGAAAATTAGTACAAGTAATACATAGTTTCAAACTAAGTTTATTTCCAGTGTTGAGCTATTAACACCATCGTTCCTCAAAGTTCAGGGATAGTCTTGAGAAATCAAATTAAACAGTTTCACTGTTAAATTATTTTGCATTTTTCCATATTACTTAGCCTTCTGTGATTAGAAAAGGAGAACCCTTCTAGCTCTGTGTTCATGACTAACAAACGAGAAGTGGTCAGGAGAACTGGCAAGACAAAAACAGCCTAGAATGAGCCTATCTGCAAAGACTGCTAGTTTTTCTGGCAGGAAGGTAAAACTGTACTTATTAAAGAACGAAAAAGGAACATAAGCCTTCACAAAGTGTTTCTGTTTCATAAATGCTATGAATTTTGCTGTTTCAGCAGAAAGTAAGAGGAGGAGATGCTAACAGTCCACTGTTGGTGCTTGCATGCTAACTGGGGAGCTGGCAGTCCTGGTTTGTCTTCACCTTTTCTTAAATTTGAGTGATTTCTRATAATATGCTATTCTTTTCCCTAAGCAGGGTCTTGAGCTTGGGTCTTCCCACATTTCAGGCCAGCTGAGGTGGGGTTGCTTTCTGTTTGTATCCTTGCACCTGAAAAGCTCAGTTTTTGATCTAAACTGGTATTTTGACAGGTCCCATTTTCAGCAGTATGACTGAATATCATTTGTTTCTCCATAGTACCAAATACATTTTTAAAAGACAGAAATAATTGTGAAATGGGATTGTTGCCTTCCAAGTAGCTAAAATACATTCATGTACGCTTGCAGTGTGTCATACATATTCTTCTAGAAGGGTAATTTTAAATAAAAACACTTTCAGTGTTACTTAGAACACTTATACAAAGGGAATTATAGCTATATAATTACTGGAGACAAGTTTAAACCCCTTAACATCTCAAATAAAATAACCTTAGTACTCTTCAAAGTCTGATATGTTTTGACTGAAAAATTATGTTGGATCTAAATTTCTTGGGCTAAACTGTATTGTCTAGCACAGGTAATGACTGAAACTTAATGCCCTTTCTGCCAAAATAAAACCTGATGCATAGTAGTAAATTATAAAAGACAAAATAAGGCAGAATTCTGTTTAACTCAATTCAAAAGTGCAACACGAGCAAAATTAAAAATCCTGATTTCCTACTGACGTTTTCTTATGTATTTTTTCCCTGATTGCACATATAATAAAGATGTTAACTTCACAGAAGCAGTCTTCTAAATGTTACAGAAAGTCTGCTAAAATTGGTTGCTATCAGTGTGTTACACAATATAACTGTCAAAAGTGTACGTACCTTTATGTAGTCAACAAGATTTTGATATTCAATATAGTTGCCTCCTCCGACTACAAATACTATTGCCTAAAATGCAACAGACAGATATTCAGAATATGCAATTAAATCTTAACATTTCAGTAGTAAAATATATACTAAATCATTAAACATAGAGCAACAGTCATCCTGATCAATCATGTTTCATTCTAAGAAGGACTGGAACCAGTACTGGCTTTCTACCTGAAATATGGTGATAGAAAAATTTTGCAGGTATACAAAGGGGCAAGCAGAGAGCTTCTAATATGTCACTTTTTTCTAATAAGAAATTTTGGAAATTTATGCAGTTTCAACATGTTACTTTTTTCATGTGCAGATGTCTCCAGTGTCCAAAAGAACAGTTAAAAATATTTTTGTGGACCATTAAGAATTAATTTGGGAAACAAAATACTTTTGTAATTGTTTGACTACCTTATATGAATTTTGTATAGTAACAGCTTTGTTAATACTGTCACAGCTGCTATGACCTTCTGTTAGTCATACATGATGCCTCATGGTATATTCTTTTCTTCAAGAGGATAATTAAGACATTTCAAGAGAAATAAAAGACACTGACAAGGCAAACATTTTGCATCTGAAACTTGGTAGTAGGTTGAGGTAAGACTGCTACTATTTCCAAAAATAATGACAATTACCAGCATAAAATTTATCTTAAATGGAAAGGGAGGAAATGATAACAATTGCAGGTTTTTTTTTCTTAAATTACAGAGACTGTCTAAAGTACAATCACTTATATCAATGATTGACTGTTTAAGGACATGCAAAGGATGAAATTTAGAGAATATTATAAAAGTCTACTATAACAATGGGAGTTTTAAATCCGAGTACCATACTTGGAGCAATAATGCTGCAATCAGTATTATTAAATTCCTGTACTTGCCTCCAGAAGCATTTTCTATTTTTTTTTCTCCAGGATTAGTTAATGCTTTCACAGTCCTTTGAAGATGAAAAGATTACTTCAGAGCAAGTGCTAAGTACAACTAATGCTAGATGTAATTAGACTAAGTGGTTTTTGCAAACAGAAACTTCTAATTTTCTTAATCATGATCATTAAAAATGACTGGTACTTTAGGGAAAAAAATTTTTTTTGTTTTTTTTTTGATATATGAATACTGAAAAAATAATTTCTACATGACTTACCTCCTGGAATGGATTTTTGTTTCTTGGAATTGAACTATAAGAAAAATAAACAATTTAACTTGAATCTTATTTGACACTGATATAAATACACAAAATAAGTTATCATATACACATCATGTTTATGGAATGCTATATAATATTAGGCAAGGACTTAAAATAGAGCAGTAATTGCCTTTCTGTGTTCATCTTAAGTAAATGATTTATTATATAAAATCATTCACCCTACCGGAATGAATACATGAGTAAATAGGAATTCTTCTACTTCCGTTTTAAAGCTGTCCTTTGAATCATGAGCTTTACAACACTTTTGTGGAGCTTGAGCACAAATACAGTGACGGAGATGTTAGCTAAAAACCTCATCACCATTAGTTAAGTTCATACATAAAAATCATGGTTCGTGACACTTAGGAATCCTCCCTACCGGAACCTTCCCTTGCTAACCCGGCAGCTCCCAGTGCCTGCCCTGCCTGCAAACTTATTCGTSTTTCAAAATCTAAACAATTCCTACAGGCAGCAGCTGTCTGTGTGCTCCAGCGTCAGGTTTCACAGCAACAACATCAGGAGTAAAATGATTTAAACAGGAAGTGGCAAGTTACAGTCTGAGTGGTACAGCTGCCTCCTCTCCATCTGATGACATGGTTAGCCATGGGCAGGTAGCCGGTGAGGGAGGGAAACCTCGCCTCCTGCACCACCTGGCATACGGGAGAGGAAAGGAAAAGGAACAAAGGAACAGGAATGCTCTGAAGCAGCAACCTGCTCTCCTTCCTTTGGCTCGCAGGCTCACACTACTTGCTGCCTTGTACTGGCCTGCAGACCCAGGCTAGTTTAATCCATCTTAGATCCTAAAACAAAGCACCATATTTCCCCTTCCAGCTTATCTTTTCTCTTATTCCAAGAAGTTTTTCCCAATCCCTGAAGCGACCAATATGAGTTCATGTGACATAGCTCCCAGTGTACGACGAAAAATAGCTTTTAAGAGGCAATGGCTATCTTTAAATATGTTGTTTTGAATGTGTTGTGAATGCTACAAACCCCACGTATGCAGAATTGCTAGCCTAATTCTCTCCTTATTTGAATATGATATGACAAATCCACACATATTTCGGGTCATCCTTTCAGATGGCAAGCCCTGTTTATGCTTTACATAGGCTCTGCATGGGATATAAAGGTGTTGGTTTGCTAAGTCCGAATTAGAGTAATGTGATCCCCACTTTATTTAAAAATAAGGCAGAAATGCCTGGAAGGAGTAGGTTAGAACAAAATGAGTCCTCTTAAGCAACACTTTTTAAATATTCTTGCATTAATTATTCTGCTGAATACTGATATTTTAAACTAGGAATATTTTGTCAAGCCAGTTAACCTACCTTTTTGGATAATCTATGAATATTTGTGCTACCGTCTAGATGGGAAAATTAGACAAATGTCTCTATGGCTATACTAGAGTTTTGTTGTCATGCTCAAATTTGATTTAAGGCAATCTGAAATCTTTAAAATAACCATGCAATGGATGATATATATTAAAGCTGTATTATTAGTGGCTGTGACAAATCTTGTCACATGAACAAGACACACATCAACATACAGCCCTCCAAGCATCTCGTCTCTATGAGAAAACTAAATACATCTGACATGCAGATTTGGTTTAATGACTTAGTGCTCGGTTTAACGACCATTATATTTATGTAACTACGTATTCAAACTGCATGGAATGCACTAAAAATAATAGTAACTGTGAAAGCAAAAAAAAGTCAATGACTTCTGCATTAGAAGTCTTAAAAGCTGATCCTGGACACTTGATTTTGATAAAGTAATGGTGCCTATCAGTCTATTCTGTTGAAAACCCAACTACAGAATGGAAAAAGACACATTTCGTATCCCACCAGTATAATTTATAATGGATACATCAAGTGTAGGGTATAATTCCGATGAAGTGACCTTTGGCAGGTAAGCCTCCATAAATCTGTTCAAACAATCCATATTTTAGCATTATATAATGAAGTTTAAATAAAAAGTACATTGCATACCGTTAACTTAAATATGCTATTAAAACAGATTCCCAATATTTTCTCTAGGACATGGGTTTTCAACATGTATTGTCTGTGAACTACTACTATAAAGTCTTGAAAAGTTACAAGAAAACCAGGCTAGCTAATTTCTGCACTTCCAGCGTAGGGGCTCTCCAATCGAGAAAGGTTAAAAAAGGTGCAGGAATATAACTTGAGTTCATTTAAAAAACAAACCTCAAACCAAAATTTAAAACCTTCTTCCTGTAGTAATTATTACAGTCACACAGAATGACACATTTATGAACTGCTGTAGATGATATCATTAAATTGGTTAAACTAACAGAAGCAACACATATAATGGGTAAAAATACACATTTATGTAAAAAGAATTGTCTTTAATAAAACAAAAATCTTTGCTCTCAGACAAAATACTAGGTCTAAAATGCTACAAAAGGAGAATGAAACACAACAAAAGATGCAATTAAAATAAAACATACTGTCATTTTTTTTCTTTAATGCTTTCAAAATCTGCTTAATTTTTGAAGTTATAAAGGCTGAAGTAATACTTTCAAATAAGACATTCTATGGAATTTGTTTTTCATTACCACTTTTGCTATTGTAAATATGCAATATGCAAATATTGTAACTATTAGTCCAATAATAAACTTCTGCAATTAAATGAGCTGATTATTTTCCCACAGCTCAGATGGAAATTATTAGAAAGATACATTAAAATGAAACATCATCTTCTTTTCTAGAATATTAGAGGTGAGCTTATCAACCATGGGTATTACTCACAGAAGCAAAAGTTATAATAATAAGTAAGTCTACTAAAAATTTATAAAGTTATTTTCCTCTCTTTTTAGTGGCAACATAAATTATATCCCTTTCATATGTACATGAATATAAAATGTGCATCTGTCTACAAAAGCAAACGCACTCAATTTTTAATTATTTTTAGCAAAGTTACTAACAAAAGAATTACTAAAAAAAGAATGTATTCAAATTAAAATTTTAACTGAAATTTGATAGAAAAGTTTTGGTGCACTATCAAATGACTTCAGTTTAATAATGAATGCACAGTTTCAAAAAAACAATTAGTATTACTGTAAAAACTTCTAATTTTTATTACTGCTAAATGTTAGTACATATTCCTGTGTCTCCACAGATGTAGATTTTAGCGGTATGTTCAATCATTGGAACAAAAGTTTTTGTGCAGTATTACAAAAACGTAACTGGTTGATCCAGGTTCTAACTGTAAATTTCTTCAACATCAACTTCCTTGACTTAGCATTAACAATTAAATATCTTGTGCAGTCAGTATATAAAATAAAAATGAATTTCTTAAATTATCCATTTCATGTAGCAGAAGGAAAAAAGCAAATTTCATGGTAAACTCACCTGTCACTACCTCGGAGCATCTTGGGGTCAAAATACCTGTAGTCATCTGTCTCCTATTAAAAAATATGCTTTTAATCATAATCTCAGCTTACAAATGCTTGCTTATATATTAAACACAATTCAGACCAATGCAATTTTCCATGAAGTATGAAGTTTGCATGAAGTTATATCATACAAAATTAGTTGTGATGTCCACATATATTTATAATGCTTATATATAACTGAACCAGTACAGTACAAACAATAGTTCTTCCACAAAAGTTAGAGCCACAAAGGGTGCTATTGAAGTGACTCTTTGTTTCTGGTTCATCTAAAATCCACTATTATGAACTTTCCAAAAAATATATTGGTTGCATAATAAATCCCAGCAGAAAGGGAACAGGCAGAAAAAGAAAAAATTAATGTGTCACCAGCTTTAGAGGAATATCATGTGGTTAGTTATGAATGTTAAAATTTTCCAGGTTACAGTGATCTCCTATTGATTTAATATTGAAAAACAAAACAGTTTTATGGCAATGAAAGCTAAATGCAGCATAGATCAAAATCTGCTACTATTATGAAACTTATCCTTTTCATTTCATGATTTATGACTATTATTAAAACAAAATTACGTTTGTGAAGAAGCAAGTTCTACAAGAACTGTCTAAATTACACAAAATTTTTTTCTTCATGCAAAACATTGAGACATATCCAATATTTTTACTGGCAACATGCAAGATTTTTGCCAGTTATTATAGATGAAAAACAAAGCGTCTTAGTAACCGCTTCTGACAGCTAGYTGGCTTTCATCTGTTTCTATACTACATTTTCAGCCAGGTACTGTGAAGTTTAGTTTATGGATAAATTGCATGCAGGAGTTAAGCTGATTTCATTTGTGTGCTACATGCAGGATCTTTGTGTTTTGATGGTTCTGTATAGCAGAAATAATTCTTCTTGATTTACAGGATGGTTAAAAAAAAACACAGGATGGTATTTTTTGCCTCTAAGAGTTGTTCTTTCTGTTCCTGCTTATGAAAAACTTTGAAACCACAACTGTGGACTTATTTGGCCTTCCTAGTAGTTGTCCTTCAGACAAAACAAGCAGCAGGGACAAGCACTTGAGTAACACACAGAGTGATTTAAAGACAACTGTGCATTAGTTATGCACAGAATACTACTCTGAATAATTTCAAATTTTTAACTGACACAGTAATATTTGTGAACGGCTGTGGCACAAGTTTTACCTTTAGTATATTACTTTATGCTAAATATAAAAAGCAGCAATATAATTTAAATTTATTTACACTCAGTTAGCATGACTTCTGAATAATGTTTTAATTTTGCATAAAAGTGTAAACCTTTATCTGTGTGTACATTTCATACACTGACCACTGTGGTTAGCTAGTAAAATTCAGTGAATTAAAAAGGAGATTTTCTTCTGTGTTGGAAAAAAAAAAAAAACCTTAAAAATCTCTCTGCCACGTCTTTTGCCAGCAGGGCAACGGCTGTCCATTCTGAGAATGGAAAGGACCTCAAACATCAGAAGAACAGAGGCCACACAGGTGTAAATCTACACACTGTCCTTTTCCAGATACACTTTTGTTAATCCAAAAGCAAGCCTAAACATATTTCACAATGACTCTCTGGCTTTCTTCTATTAGCTGAAAGGGAAAATTTTCCTATAGGTTGAGAGAACTATTCTTTAGGGCTTCCCTGGTCTCCTAAGACTTGATAAATAGGATATCCATTTTTGGGTCATGAATTCTAGTGTCTGACATGGCAGTGAAAGACGAGGCCTCTGTCTGAAGGACTGCCTCAATCTCTGCTTTTTCAAGTGAGAAGGTCAATGTTTTCTCCAAATTATCCAAGTGATCTAGGCTGTTCTCTACTAAGTGCAATTTGACAGTATTAAGTCAACAAAAATAAAGCGTATGACTTACAAACTTTTCCAAACCAATTCCTAAACTTGTAGGCTGAGGAAGTTAGTGTTTATCAGAATTTTTTTGGTTTCAGTTTTCACCAACTCTAAGTGACCAGTAGCTTTTAATTTCAGTTTTCCATATTGAGCATTTTTGAGTGACCTCTACTGGTTGACTATATAAAATTGGTTAAAAGGTCTTTTCAAACTTGTTGACATTTTTCTTTCATACAGGCAGATTTACTAGAATGGTGGGGCTGGATAGCAGGTGAAGGAGACTACAGCTCTGTTGACAGTGCTGTCCTGCACAGCGTATCTTTTCCAAGTCTTGCATATAAGCACAACAATCCCCCTTAGCCCTGAAAACATCAATTTCTTGGTTTGTTAACAGAAAGCAAATTTTCTGCCTAACAATCATGACATACATTATCTATAAAGTAAAGTTTAAGAAGAGGCAGGATTACCTGCATGTTGATTACTTTCTTGTTTTACTATTACTTATCTCCCTATTACATATGATTAATGCCTTATTATTAATACTAGGCATACCTACATTTCTGTCATAACCAATGCAGTAAAGAGTAAAACCTATCATTAAACTTGCTGGACTTGGGTAGCTCAGAAGAGGATGCACAACTGACCAGGGAAAAGCTAGCTAACTAAAGTATAGGCATATCTTATTAAAGAGGCAAAGATGGATCAGTGGATGCAAATAGCCCAGGTCTGAACAGCCAGAAAGTGTGAGACATAGTTAAGCTCCAGTGTGAAAATCCAGCTATTGCCAAAATTCAGAACTGCCATGTCCATATATTCTTTGTACTTCTTTAAAAACATGGTTAACTAAAATAGTGTAAAAACTTGCTTTTGTAGTGCCAAGAATGTTGTTCAAATGATGAGATCGAAGCAATTTCCCCTTTTCCTTATCTCTTTCTAGGTATACTGCTAAACCAACTTGAGATATTACAGTTGTATCTCTATCTGATTTTAACGTCATTAAAACAGGAAGACCAATGAAATGTGGCAGGCATATTAAAGCTTTTAAAGTAACTTTCAAAATGTGATTTTTCCAGAAGAAGTTAATGTACAGTATGGTCATATGCAAGAACRCTGAAGGAACTCAATATATAGTGAGAATAAAGCAGCCTTGACCATACACTATGTAGACAAGATTTGGGGCTATTTTTTGCTTTAAATTCTAGCAAATCTCTTGACCATGTATCTAAAATTTAAGCTTTTCAAAAGTTTGTAACTTAGGCAAATCTGAGTAAATTTTCATAGAAACAAGGGCATTTCTGACACAAAACCAAACCTGCTTGCAAACTGAAAGACCCAGATAATGCTATTTTCCCATAAATATCTTTAAAGATGTGGAAAACACAATTTTATGCAATATACTCAGTAACTGCTCAACTTCCAAAATTGCACTCTTGGAAAAAAAAGTCATCTTAATGCAAAGAAAATTTCAGGCCCCTGATTAACTTCAAGAAATTTAAAAGCAACACAAGAGTATTAGAAGCCAAGAACTCAAAAACAGTGCTTCCACTCTCACTTCCCTTAACAGAAATATAGTAAGAAAGTGATAAATAGATCAGTGATATACAATAAATGGTCTTCATTTAGAAACTATTTTTATGCTAAAAATTCTGATGCAATAGTTACAAAAATGGTTCTGTTATTGAGACACAGCGTCATTAGATTTAACTGCTATATCAAAGAATTGCCATGACTATTATGTATCACAGCTTAAAGATTTTGTTTGTCCCATCTCTTTCCACTTGAAGGCAGTTATACTCACAGGGTTTGACTTCATCTCCATAAGGTTGTCCAATATACGCGTGACTGGTAGATTCTGCGAAATAGAATGTGAAACTAATGGAATACTGAATTGTTTACTATTCACAGGCACACCATCATTAATGGAATAAGATGTTTGACATTTGAAACATTTGAGTCATTTGTCAACAGAACATTTGAAAAGTTACTTTAAAGTGTTTCTCATGTTTTGTAGAGGTTGAGCATTTTTATCATTACCCAAATTACTTTCTGTACAGCACACTGACTATTTTTTTCCCCTAGGCTACTTCTCAAAGAACAAATATAAAGCTACTTTAAAAAATTACTGAATCAAAATAAAATCTCTGCTATAAAGCCCAGTATTTTCCTCAGCAGTCCACATTTAACACAACCCCCTTTCTCGCCCCCATTCTCTGTTTAAATAAGCAGCCAATCCAAACTGGAAGACTTCTAGGAACTCAAACATGAATAGCTCTCCCAGAAGTGATATGTTGTGTAGCTATATATGCATTGTAATATAGAAACTTTCCAACACTGTAGGTCTAAGAAGGTTGACTTTGTTAGGTTTCATGACATGAAGGAAATGTGTTAAAACATGACTTATTTCATCTAGTGCTTTTCTTCCCCATGTGTATTTTGTAAAGACTGGCTGAATGCTCAGCTAATAGCTTGCAAGCTGAACCACTTGGGATCCACAAAGGAGCTATA
Source organism: Apteryx rowi (assembly GCF_003343035.1). Classification (NCBI taxonomy): domain Eukaryota; kingdom Metazoa; phylum Chordata; class Aves; order Apterygiformes; family Apterygidae; genus Apteryx; species Apteryx rowi. The sequence continues at coordinate 1,091,792 of NW_020449197.1, read as the reverse complement.
CGGTACTTTCTAATTCTAGACCCCTGGGTTACAAGATCTTCATCTTGTAACAGCTTGCCCACTAGCCATTGTAACGGTCAATCATGACAGACAACCTATTTTAGGAGAGTTTTAAATTCTCATTGTACTAACAGGATTGGGCAAAGGAGTTAACAAGAGGACCAACATGTTAGTAATCACAGTGGTTAACTAACTGTACCATTATGCTTATGAACAACATTTGTTAACATCAAGTTCTTTAACCTTGAATTCCACAGATGTTCTTTGTATAAAGAATAAACAGAAGTTCCACATGAACTAGTAACACTGGCAGAAGATATAGCAAACAACAGAAGATAATGCAGATACAATAAATGGTCAGAGTTTCATGTAATGTAGACTGCTATTAAGCATTTTTTCTGTAGGCCAAACTACTTGAATTTCAGGAAGCCTTTTGAATGTTGAATGTCAGGAAGTGAACCAAGTGAAGAATCTCATGTCCAAATGTATTTATAAAGCTGTCTTCTAATAGCTAGCACAAATACAATCCAGACCAGGAAACTCAACTGAGTAACTGCACTTACCTGGAATGAGTTAAGAAGGGATTTAACTTACTGTATTGCAAAATAATATACTTGAACTGTGTTGGCAAAGCATTATTTTTGTGACTAGTTTTATTTCAATAATAATACAGTATGTCATAATCTAAGAAATTTACATTTTTTATCCAGCTGCACTTTTTATGGTACAGTATTCACTGTACTACTGCTTCCGTATTTTTATTATAGTAAAKAGAAAGCCTTAACGGAAAACATTTCTTCCTCTTTAATAAAGTAAACATACCTAAAGTTTAGGAGAGAGAGTCTGTTACATACAGTTAGTACAAAGCTGTGTCCTAGAACCCCCAGCAGATGGCACTATACTAGCAAAACTGTTTTCCTGGAGTAACTGGTTTTGGTTTGTTAGAAATCATTACAATTTTCTGATTACGAAGCTATAGTTGCAATAATAGGAAGTATCCTAATGCAGAGCTAGCATAGAAGAACAATGTTCCTATTAAAAAAGGAAACATTCATTTCAAGTTTTGGTTGTTCAACTGAAATGGTTGTACCATAAGAAACCAGACCACATTGCACTTTGGTTTACATTTTAAATTCCTAATCTACATAATACTTAGAGGTATTACAAATGCAACGGCATTCAGAGAATGAGAAAACTAGTACTTGTAATGGACAAGCAAAAAAAAAAAACCCAGACCCCAGAACAAATGCTTTTTTTCTTCTTTAAATAAAAAAGCATTTGGTTCAAGAGCATTCATTGGTAGGGCATGGTAAACACAAAGGAGACATTCTGTGATTAGATAGCAGCACTGTCCTCTGGATGCCTAGCAAAAGCTTGGATGGGCTAATACATAAATAAAAACCAATAAAGGCTTACATGAGAGACAAAAGAAAATAATAAAGAAACAGCAGCAGTGCTTGTCAAGCAGAGTGAGGCAACTTCAGACAGACTAAGGTTTGCAGGGTCAGCTGCTTTCAGAGCCTAGTTCCACGAGAGCCCGATTCTGTGTTAGTAGAAGTTAAGTTTCAGACAAAGAATTCCTACTCCAGAGGTGGAAACAGAGCTACATTGTCCTGCTCTCCATCGCAGTTCCCACCAATAGGCCCCCCAGTTGTCATGCTATTCTAATTCACCTAAGTTCTTCTCAGCTCCAGACCACACTGTCCTTCGTCTACCAATGGCAACCTCCAATCTGCCACTCAGTTTTTATCTTTCTGCCTCAAAGCAGCCACAACCTCCATTACAGTTTGTGTAAAGCAGCTTGCTCCTATAGGATATTTTTAGCCATTTTTTGGATGTAGATCCAAAACCAAAGAATTTTTGACCCAAAGATATGTACATCATGCTACATTTTTAAATTCAAGCCTGAAGCTACTATGATGCTTGTTCTATAACTAAATGGTAGCATCAAAACCTATGCGGGCTCAAAACATGCTGAAACAAACCAAAATGTAATCTGGTACGGCAAAAAGGATTACAACTCCCAAGCTAAACGCAGATGAAATAGCTCTGCTGCAAGAGAGACAGTCATTCCCTAGAATTGCCCAGGAAGTAAGAACAGAGGAAAAAAAGGCTCAAGGGTAGGACACCATCCTAGGACTTGGAAGCTACACATTGAAAGAAATCACATAACTTTTAATACAAAAATAGGAAGTCTCATATAGAATGTAATTATTACTACTATTAAGAAAACCAGTTTATCTGAAGTTCTGTATAAAATAAAGAGGCAAGCTTCAAATTTAAAACAGACTCTCTCAGTTGAGATTCTTTCAACTGAGTATTTCATGACACTGCACTGCTTTGTAACTGTGCAATACGATTTATCAGCTCTAGTCATAGTGAAATTCCTGCAGAATTACTTTCACTGACTACCTTATAAAAGCTATGGAAACCAATTTTAAAGCTTTCCTGTGATAGCTGATACTTTTCAAGCATCAATTAGCAATGATTAAAGGATCAACAGCTATGATCAGGTTAACTAGGTCAAGCAGTTGTATAATCTAACTAGAGTTGAGATTTTCTTTTGTTTAGTACCTACATTACACAACCAAAGGCATTTACAGTATGCTTTATTTCTAAATTAATTTCTGGTGCTTCCACTGAGAGTGATAATATGACTAACAATCTTTTTCTTAGAAATCCTGATGTTCAAATATTTCAGAGTTAAGATTTTAACAATCAATATTCAGCAAATATTTAGTTATTGTCACCTGACAAAAGTGTGTATCAGATAAAATAACGTGTCCTTTACAGGAAAGCAGGTTTCTGGTAACCAAAATTTGAAATTCAGCTACAAAAATGTTATACAAAGTACATAGAGATGTCTTGAAGGTACCTTGAAATTAACTTGAGAAAACAGAGTATAACTCATGCAAAGTGAATGTTCAAAGGTATAACACATCTCATAACACACTGACTTTCAAGCACATTTCAAGATTGTGCTTGCGGTAACCGAACAGGCAGAATGAATGCTTTCAGCACTTCAATCTCTCTAGAACAGTTGTATTTGATATGTGCTGTCCTAAGCAGAAACATGGAGGGGTTTTTGGCTTTATAAAGGTCTAGTCTGTTTTAAGTATTCCACAGCTGCTCTTTTTATAATGCTGAAATCAGTCTTAATCACCCATATTGGGATCTAATTCCTTACAAATGGAGGTACTCAAAGACAATTTGAACATTATTCATTACTTGCCTAAAAGCTGAAAGCTACAAAGTGGCAAATCTATCTACCAGCAGTTTTTTTTTAACTGCACAACTAATTTCATTAAAATTTGTCAGAGATAGAGTCTCATTCTAAGTGTTCACAATGCTCACTAGTCTAAAATTTTTATTTAGTAGTATTTAAACTTACTTGTTGTTTCAGTACCAAGTTCTTCACTCCTTCCATCACAAACTGTGATCCAGTATTCATAACACGTGAAAACAGACTGAAAAAACAAGATAACGTGTAAAAAAAAAAAAAAAAAAAAAAAAAGATGCTCACTTCATCAACATCCTTTCTTTATTCGATAAGAACAATTTTGGAGTTGAGTACAACTTCGAAGGAATTTCACACATATCCTGTTTTTAATCTGACAGGCGCTAAAAAAATGTTTTAATGTAATAAAGGAGTGCTTTCAATCCCTGTATCAGTTAAAGTTTGCATAAAACTCAACTTTTTTTTTTTTCCAAAAAACCTATCATCTTTGATGGAAAAAAACCCAACAATGCATTCAGGAAGTTATTTTACTGTTCTGAAATTTCAACTAACTTTACAGCAATAAATAGTCCGCATTAATCTTTATACATAGAAGATAACTGCTTTTTTTAGTAAACATTTATTGACATCTATGAAAATAAATTTTATATTTACATATAAAAATACATATTTTGTGAATTTAACTGAAAAAATAACATACTTCATATTTGTTGTTTACTGAAACAAATTTAGAGGAAAAAAAATAGTTCTTTTACAACACCAGTTAAAAATAAAAGTCATGCATATAGCCATGGCTCTGACTTCCAATAAGTTAGGTGCTATATTTACATAAAAACTAGCCAAAAGCAGCCAGACAGTTTTTTTTAAGTGAAAAAAAGTTCAATAAACTGCTGATCTATCATCATGATCTCTCCTCTTTGATGCATACTGCTGAGCAGTCAAAAAAGAGCTAAATCTTCTATCTGTGCTGCCCCCCTTTCTCAGTTACTCTGAACATACCACTCTTCCCTRTCATGACCTGTAACATACATATTAAAAACTCCAAATTTAAACATCCTAATTTCACAGGCAGATTAAATATGAAAAGTTGTTAGTGAATATCTTGTATTCTTTGTGCTTCCAGATAACTTTTCAAGAGAAATGCAAACCAAAACAAATACTTTTCTAATAAGGTCTGAATTTGAAAATCCACATTTTTATATGCATTGTTAGCTTTATGCTCATATCCAACTCCCACAGAGCCGATGGGAGTGAAGCACCTGTCAACTGAAATACTGCTCAGAACCAACAGCTAAACAGACTTCATAACAGCTGTAACATAGAAGTCAACAATAAAAAAATTAGATATTTACAAGGAACCTGAATATATTAGTACAGGACTGCTATGTGAAAACTACATATTTATAAAGAAATGACTATAAAAAATATGTTTTGTTGTTAAGAGCTGAAGTAGGAAAAATTCAGATTAACCCTCTGCCTCCCACCTACATATACCTAATATAACCTATAATCATAGACTAAGTAGACTTTGATTAAAACTGTCATTAAATGGTCATTTTCAATGTCAAATTACTTAAAAGGAAATGTTCTTCACTAATGAGATGCACATTTCACATGATGAAAAAAGTGTAAGGGATAGATTCAAAAAGGGGTTCAGGCACAGACATCCTTCATCAACTTCTATTTTAGGTGTCTAAATCCAAACAGAAAATTTTAAAACTGCTCAGTTGCTGTCTCCCCTGAATGGCACATAATCTTCCAGCTCCAAAAAGCTTTGCATCGGGGTATACTCAGAACAACCACAAACTTAAAACTCAGTCTTTGCCTTACACATAGATTTTCAAAGGAACTCATAAACTAGTGTTTTCCTCCACCTTTGCTGCCTGATCTAAAAAGACGTTCTTATAATCATCAAACTAGGAAGAAGGGGATACACAGTGGCACTATTCTTTTACTGAAGTCAGTCAGTACAGGCAAGATTCACCAAGCTGTGAAAGGGCTAAAATATCCTACTTGTTAGATAATTTGAACCCCATAGTTCCCATAACACCCACATATTTGTACCCTAATCCTTAAGTTACAAAGGTAGTCTGTTGTGATGGAACTCATGCATTGCTACCCAAGTCGGTCAGGTTTTCATGAAATAAACTATCCTTCAAACCAGAGGGCAAGCAAGTGGAATGGGAATACACCTACAACATAGCAGTTAGATCCTCACCTATCAATGGAAGTCTTGAGTTCTAGTCTCTGATCCACTGAACAAGAGTGCTCCTTTCAAGTGGATGCCCTAGTAACAGAGATGCTCAGAATCTCCAGCCTACCAAACAGTAATTTTTCCAAGTGAGATAGCATCAGTGAACATGACGGAATTCCTAGCCATACTACCCCAAAGCCTCCTCGTGACAGAGCTTTTTCAGAAAGAATGGGGGTAATGAAGATTCAAATCCTCTCAAGAATGGAGTGACTCAAGTCCCATATCCTGTATTCTAGATGGGGTACGCGTACCCCTGGCATATGTACAGTCATTATCTTCTCTGGTCATGTCTTGAAATAAATAACTTTCAATATGATGTCAGACATCAAGTCCAGGAGATCCTAAAGGAAAAACAGGGCATTCTTACATCCCAGACTGTCTCTCAGCCCTGGAGGGAGTTAGTTTTGAATGCACAGGGATGTTCTCCATTTCTGCCATCAGGCTCAGCACAATGGCTGTCATAGATCCATCTCTTGGTAATGAATTCTCCTGTGGGAGCCTAAACATTTAACATGCAGGCACAGATACCACTATACTAAATTACTTTGTAGATTTAGTCACAAATTCTATTTTCCTGAGTGCAAGTCCTGTGCACTGTTAATGGGCTATGAAAATGATGTGTGCTTGTAATTTTGTCTTTAACTTAAAACTTTTTATAGATGGGGAAATGTTTTATTCTTGGCTTTGTAACTTTCAGTACTTCTAAAATAAGGTAACAGAATCCAAAAGCTTACAGAAAATGAATGAAAAACATACCCCAACGGTTTAGGCGTAGTGTTTCCATAGCTGGTTGGAGCTGAAGCCATCTTAGTGAAAGCCCTGTGAAAGCAGGGGTAGAAATCAAATGCTTCATCTCATGACACATCCTGCTGTAGAATGCTCCACTCTGGTCATTTGAAAGTAAAAATACTTCTGATTCTCAAACTCAGTCAGGAAGTAACTATTTACTACATGCATCACTCTTGTCTAGAGATACAATGGTTAAGAAAGTGAAAGGGACTAGATTTAAAGACTTTATTTCTATAACACGTAAAACTAAAATAACTGATAGGCATCATGGCCCTTTGGTACAAACCAAAAAAACTGGTGCCTGCACTAGCCCAACTGTTTCACCGAATTGGCTTCAGTAAGTTGTTACTGTTTTGGATCATTAAGTACACTGCTTTATGTCAGAGTTCTGGCACCATTAGAGTTTAGTTTTAAAATAAGCCTTGCATGTATTACCAAAACAATGACAATAAAATGTTATGCCAGAATAGATATTTAAGGATAATTTACAAGATATCAGAAGTAACGCATAATTCTTTGATATCAGTACTGAGTTCTATAAAACTACCAAATTATATCCTCAACTAGGAGAAAAAAAGACGTGACTTACTTCCATTGTTTTATGTAGCTCAAAGGAGCAAGATTACATCCTGCATCCATCAATGCTTTTTTATACTGCTCCAAATCAACCTGAAATGATAAAGTGGAGAATTGCAACTGGTTTAGACTACTCTTAACTCTCTTTATGTGAAAAGACAGATATCCTTAACTAAACAATAAATAAGCAGCGTAAAGCCATAGCACAAAAAAACCTAAAGTTAAAAAGAAATTATTAAACTTTATCTCATCCTCTAACAAGTATGCAAATTAAAATGCAATTTGCTAAGAGTAGCTCTCATTAAATTTAGCAGTAGTTGTGGAATTAAATCCTATGCACTTTCAACTTAATGAACAGTCTGTTATATAAGCACCTTTCAAAAATCTGACAGAATACTGGTTTCTCTAAAATGTCACAACAGAAACTAATAAAAATGAAGAAGAGTTAGAATAGATTTATAGAGACTATTCAAAGTAAATACATTTAAAATAAGATTCAAAGAGGCTACTTTCTCTTTGACTAAACTAGCATATTTTTTTCTACCAGTTTAAGTCCATATAGCAGTTCATGATAAAATGATTCCATGTTATCTATATTAATTCTGTATAACATTTCAACAGTATAATGAAAAAACTCCTTGAAATTCATCTTCATAAACTCAAGAGAAATATTAAGAAATTTCTTCCTGAATTATTCATATGTGAACAAGAAGCATTTCCTTTATGTATCTGCTAGTCAACAGACCAAATTATATTTCTGAATGTACAAGGACAAAGTGAGAAGAATCTTATTAACATTTTGTTATATCTACTTTTATAGAGCAGTGGAGCAGAATAATAGCATACTAAGATGTGTTTTGTGGTAACTTTGAACTAAATATTTCAAAGATGAAAGTTTTCAAAAGATTTCAAAGATTTCTTCATTCTAAGTAGCCATTCATATCCTTCAAAAGCATACCTAAAGCTTTGAAAGCAGAGAGATTCCCTGATAATACTACAACATTTGTTTAAAGTTTTAATATTACCTGGGCATTTCGTACTTTTCTTTAAAAAGAAGAAGAAATATCTACTAGGAGCTGAGATGATACAGAAAAATCCTGCCTGGCAAAATTTGGTGTTGCAAGCTGTAAAGAACATACCTCTGAAGGTGCCTGAGCTGAGCTTATGTAATAGATAAGAAACAATCTCATTTTGTCTTCTGGAGTTCCTGCTGCAGTGAACAAAAGAGATTAAAAACCCCTAAAATTGTAACTATGCTACTACGTTAATTACCTTTCAGTAATAATATATATGTACATTCAGACCTTCAGCTATGATGGTAATTATTATACCTATAAAATGTCTATGGAATCGTTCAGACTGTAAAATGGTAAAAAGACATTCAGCAATTTTATTGAAAAATTGGTTAGACTGGATCGTTGTTTCTGAAAGCATTATTGACACTTGCCTGTTTTGCCTGGAGCAATTCTTTTTCAAATAACACACAAAATAACAAGTTTCTAATGGCATTATGTCTCATTTTATGAGAAGATTGCAAGATCAATGAAAGAAGAGACTAAAGAGAACACATAAAAGCAAAAGCCACAGCACATTATTTCTTTAGCTCTACAATTTGTTTATGCAGCTCTATGGCTGATGGTACTGAAACCTGCAAAAGCTGCAAAAGCACTTATGTGAAGCTTTAGTCAGAAAAAACAGCCTAAATTTYCAACGTCTTCTGGAAGTATTTCACCTCCTGAATCACCTACTATCACACCACTCCTTGGAAAAAAACATTGCTATGAATTTTTGGGAGCAATTATCAGTGGCAATTAAAACTAATCTTTGCTACATCAAAATGATCATATGACTGTTCTTGTGTGTGTTAGGTTATAAACAACTGTATCAAATTTTGAACAGCATCTACTAGTTTCTAGAAGACCAGAATCACTGTTAGCAAAGTGCAAGGTTTAAAAGTAAGATTTCGGAACCAAAACTTCTCGAAACAAACTTATAAATTTGTAATTTAATATCTCATTAAAAAAGCCCTTTAGATATAGTACAACACTAAAAAAAGGCACTTTTTACATTTGTGGAGTAGAAAAGAGATAATCTTTTCTTTTTTCCCCCACTACAGAATGCAACAATCATGTCAGCAGGGGATCATCTAACTTAAAATGTAACATTGTTTATAAGTGAGCATATATTTAGTTTGGCAGAAGTTAAGTAGTCCATTCCTTAGTCCATTCACTGTTGTAATGAACATTTATGAGTTGGTGTAATTTTTGTGGAAAGTAAGTTTTATTAATCTTTAACAAATATTAGTAAGTCAGAAGAATAAGAACTGGAGAAAATTTGTATTATCAGAACCAGAAGCCAGCTTTTAAGGTAGATATCCACTTGGAGTCATCTTGGGTAAAAAAAGCACTTCAAATGTTCTAAATATACAGTGTAACTGACCATAGTTGGCTTCCAACTAGCCAATTTATAGCTTTTTTCAGTACTTTGCTGATCACTAAGTTTCATTTTCAAATGAAATTGGTTGGCACCTGGTAGCATTTCCCTGAGTGAGCAGATTTACTGTATCTACRAAACTGCTGGAAGGTTTGTGCTCACAGGAGTATAAGTGGTCTCACAAAGGAATGTAAGTGGTATTTTGTCTTACCAAAAATAATAAACTGAAAAAAAAAATCTGTGATTATATCTTGTACCCTTCACTGAATCTCAGAAAACCCATTTTGCCTGGCAGGAGTACGTTCCTCTAAACAGACTACTGATGTAAATCATAGCTGCGATAAATCAAACAGCCAGGTCCATTGCCTCTAAAAATGTTCATTGTTTTATTCTAAGGTAAGAGCCTGTGACAGCATGGGTGGTGGGGGTGGGGAGCGGTAAATGTTTTGAAGAAAACTTAACTTGGCAAACCTAGAATAGAAACAATTTTATTCTCCATTCACAACCCAGCAGGAAGCCTTTAGGGCTACTGCTTAACTAAGCAGTAACTCCAGTTTTATCACTACACCAGGGTGTAATAATATCCACTGAACTGGGAGGCTGCTAATTGCAATGAGTGGTAGATTAGCTACAAGATAATAAGAAAAAAGGAGATGGGAGMCTGAAGCTGTTAAGTGGTCAAGATCGCATGCTGTTGTGAAAAGCTCTGCAGAAATCATTGTCCTCGAGACAAGTATCCCACTGATAATACAAACAAGCAGTTCACCACTGAATGTGCTGGAAGACTTTATGCATTATTCCTTCAAAATAAATGTTTTCTGTTGGTATCTCACAATAAATCACTCAATAGGAAGCCAGCCATTTTTACAAGACAGCATGCCCTTAAACAACCTCTGTGCTTTAACTTAAATCCTTTTGTTATATAAACTTATCTTCATTCTAGGGAAAGCATATGAAATATTAAATTAGTGTGTTACTGTAAATATCTGACTACTTAGCTTATGAAGGAAAACTCTACCTTGGAAATATCTAATCTTTCTCTTGTTTGAGAACCAAGCATTTTATTAATAGGAATGCTGATATGATGCATCAAGCTTGGAAAACAGTTTGATATATATTGCAATCCAAAAATACATAGAAAATGTGGGTTCAGAGAAAAAGTAACCGATCCAGCAGGAAATACTAGAAAGCATAATCATTCTGTTTTCATGTATAAGCATCAGCTGTTCATGCAAACATAAAAGATAAAATCAAAATAGTACTTGAACAATTAATTCTGAACATGAAAAAGCAATAGTTTGCACTAATGCTAAACAGAAGTAGAGATTCTTATGAATATTACATATTCATATTAACTTTACATTAACAACAGGTATCTGTATTGAATTACTATGTCTGACTACAGATTTTCTGAAAGTCTGTTAATTTCCAGACTGGATCTGATCTGAGATTTGTGAAACTTTAGCTAGAACCTTCAACAATTATGTATTATTTCTTTCGCTGCCTTTGACTCTGTAGGCACAGAAAATAATAAAAGATTAAAAAAGAAACACTGTAGCATTTATATACACTGTTTCTATAATAGGAACCATTCTAGAAACTCCAAACATACCTTATGTCTAGTACATAGCTACAAGGCTATACCCACAGGCATGCAATAATACAACTTTTTTTTTGTTAGCATATTGGGAAAAGAGCAGAGACCCTGCTCTGCCTCTGAAAGCTCAAGGTTTGCCACTTACTAATACTTTCCACTGCAGACAGGTCTGTGGTCACAACTTCAGTTTTATGACCTTGTTCTGCAGATTATTTTGTTCAAGCTGACCGGTCGCAGATCATACTGGAAACCATCAGAAGGTTGTAACAACTCTGGTTGTGAAAGGTTGCAATGACAGTGATCTAAAGCCACTGACTCTGTGCTACTGATACTATGAAATGCTGAGAACCCATTCTGGTCTCAACCTGTTGCCAATATAGAATCTGGGTTTCACCCAGTATGCAAAGCTTTGCTACGAATGAACCGTATATGAGAGAGAAGCTGGGATGCTCTGCTCTTAGATGCTGAAAGCAAACAGAAAAGCCACAGCTGGATAAAGGCATATAAAACCTCTTGTGGGTCTCTAAGGGAACCAGCCAATTTATATTTTGCTTCCCTTCTCTCCACCTTCTCCCATCCTTTTCCTCACAAGAGCAAAGTTACCGACATTTCCACTCACTGGCCTAATCAAATCCTGTGAAATGTCCATTTTCACACTATTTGTGAGGTTTGTATGCTTTATAAAAAATGCAGAATTCTAAGGGAGCAGTATTGTTTAGACTACAGAGTTTCATGCTATCTTAGCAAGTACTGGAGAAGCATAAAAAAWTTAAATATTTGACTTTCAGAAATAAGGATCTTGGAAAGGATTTTGAGCTGTACAAAATTTGCCAATATTTCAGATGTTACTCAACTTAAATAGTAAACTCTTTAGACTGCTACTAAAATCTGTAAAAACCTGTTTTCTTTAAAAGTCTTGCATAGCTTACAATAAACATATGCTCTTTACCAAACCTAAAGTCATAGCAGGTATAGATTTATTGCATCTCTTAACAAAGTTTACACCAAGTTCAGATTTAAAGTACTTACCGTCTGGGTCAGAAATCATGTCCAGAAGAGATTTATCCAGAGTAGATTTGCTCATTATTTTTTCCTCATATTCAAAATACAAATCCAGCTTTCGAGTCTGTTTAAGTGTTAGAATTAACATTTTTAGATTGTGAAAGAGTATTTAGTTCCTCTTTAAAAACATACATGTTTTACTGATCAAGACTACTTTTAATAATTTTTAAATGTAAATTAACAAACAAAAATTAAGGCTTGCATTATAATCACTTACTAACTCTCAAAAAATTGATGCTTAACTAACTTTCATATCAAAAGTAAAAACACACTAGGCAAGGGAAGACTGACATGCAAATATTAAACTGGAACAGGAGCAGTGTTTTCAACTATGGTTTCACCATAGCTGAAAACTACATGACATGATAGGTACTGCTATGCTGTAAAAGATAAAATTATGCTGAAGTGCAAATGAAGTCAAATTTACACTGAACCTCAAGTCTCTCAGTCAACAAGGCAATTAGTCACTGCTGATGAACGTTGGAAGTTCCTAAATACATTAAGGCATCATCCCAGAGAGAAGCTGGCAGTCTTCCATTTGAATCCAAAGGGCTTGCACTGAAATAACTACCTCAGATGAAAGTCTTGCAATAATTCATTCATGTCAAAGATGGAAGAGTTTAGAATAAGGTTATCTGAATAACTACCTCAGATGAAAGTCTTGCAATAATTCATTCATGTCAAAGATGGAAGAGTTTAGAATAAGGTTATCTGACTAACACTGGAAAAGAAATCTCTTTTTATATGGTGACATATTTATAAAGCAGTCATGAGGGCCAAGCTGCACAAGTTCTTTTTTAAGGAGGATGGTATGTCTGTTGCATGGAACTAACGAGGTGGAAGCCTTATGGAAGGCATCACATGACCATGCAACTAATAACTGCACTACAATGCAGCAGCACAAAGAGCCAAGCTTTGCACTTCTCAACCATCAAATCTTGAACTTTTAATCTAAACAAACAGAAAAAGGCATTTAAAAAATTAAGCAAAAACATAAGTTCCATCACAGATAATTCTGAGGATTTGAACATTAAAATGTAGCATCACAACAAATGTTACAACTACTCAGTTTACAAAACCTTATTATCTGGCAGCTACCTAAATCCTTACGTTTGGACGCATTCAGCTATGTACTGGCTCAGAGAAGAGACTGGTAGAGTGAGTGTCCATCTCATTGCCTTGGAGGTGTTTCAGCTCCACATCATGGCCATTGTGAAACTGAGCTGATATTGCCAGAGTAAGGCATGAGTCTCTAGGTCTATACTTCAGCTGAGAGATTTAGGAAATTTTAGCTGATGTTGCCATGGCATGCAACCTGCTATGGCACCTTCTAACCCACTGCAGAGGCTGTTGTAACGACAGCAATACCAAATAAACACTTTAAAAGTTTTTCATTTGTTTTTGCATCCTACTAAAAATACTCCTGACATCACAAATAAGGAAATGGCATTTTTAAAAAGTAAAAAAACCCCCTGCTTCTCTAGTCTGAAGGTATTTCACCTTTGAGTATTAGAAGTTCATTAGAGAAGAGTTAGAGATGAGAATACAAAATAAGAGAAAAGGTAAGTCACAAGAATATTTTAATATTGAAAGCTTTTGGTAATCAGCTTATGCAAGGAACTACTTGTTTCCTGGTATTATATAAAAAACACTTGCAATTCTCATTGGCTATCTACTGAACTCCTTTAAAAAAGCAGTTACCCACAGAACAGCAACTTAATTTAAAGTCCTTGTGGAAGCTTGTACCTACAGTGATAGAAGATCCGTACTTCTGAAGAAAACGGTTAAAATTAACTGTGCTCAAACAATGACCACTCACTACTTTTAAGGGACAGAAGGATGTCTTCTTTCCCTTTTCACAGCAACTAAGACTATATATGTGTATGAGGCGAGAAAGAAAAGAGTCAGAGCTCTTTTCAAGCTGTATTTACCTAGAGCTCATATAAGAGGAGATTAGTTACTGTCAAATTTTGCTTGTTACACTACTGTAAACCAATGTAATACCTTGGATTAGTAGTATCTTATTTAGCCAAAAGGTAAAGTGATTATCAGTGGCTATGTTACTCTAGTTTAAAGTCTGAATAGAACTGAACTACCAGTATTTTATCAAGTCCTTACTTTAGATGCAACTTGGTATCTGGCCTATCAGAGAAGTTCTGTGACATCAGTTCTACAGTATCTTGGAGACTGCTTGCGTTATAGTTTCCTCAGCTCTCTATAGAGAAATAAAACAAGTGCAAACAAACCACTACAATTTTTCTAGTCCTTCATATTCACTTCCTTCCTGTATTTAACTACACTTCTGTCTCCTCACATGGAGCAAGATTCAATGCTTTTAAGTTTAAAATATTTTTTCTAAAAAAAGGCATCTAACAAAGGATTGTCAAATCTGGAATCTTCGTCTTATTAAAGATAAATATATTAGTGTTGAATTTGGCAATACATATATTATRCTGGCTGGTGTTCTGTTTAAGACAAATTTATTCAGATGGGGTGTAATAGTGTACGATGAAAAAATCCCATACTAAATAATTCACTTAAAAATTAAATATTGAACAAATATTAAATTAAAATGCTATTCTTATAGTTCCATTATTAAAGATTTTAAATTATAAAAAGAGATTTACAGCTGTCAACTTATTTTGAGCACAAACTGCACAAAATTCTTCTCAACCACATGCAACTTCACAACTATTTGGCTAAGGCTACCAACCAAAACAGACTAACTGCAGCAAAGAACACTCACTGAGTATTTTTTGCTATACTTTGAACCTAAACAGAAACCTTAATGGAACGTGTATACTTACTCTCTTCAAGAATTTTGGCCAATTACTTTAAGTGTGCACTTGGCACTCTTGGAGAAAAAAAGCCGAACTGAAAATCCTAGAAAAACTCTGGTACTTTATTTCTATCCACAATAGGGACACCAAAGGTAGCAGCAATATAAAATTTTCTACATTCTCTTGTTGATGTGACATAAGTATGAACTAAAGAGATGGATCAATATGGCAAAATGAGTCTGCTTAGCTGCTTCTTCAGTAGACATCTGACCAAAATTTCTAGCAAAGGTGCTAATTAGTGCAGTGTTTTTCTTACACTGGTTCACTAGGAATTAGATGGACACCAAATTAAATTTCACATAGATTACTGAATAGTCTTAGAAACTATTAGTTACCTTTTGACAGATTTCCCAGATATGCCACATCAATGAGACAGTTATTTCCTGAAGAGCCAAATGTTCTAAGAAGCGCTGATATGAAGCAGATGTTCCATTTAATTTAAGTAATTGCAATTTTGCTCACTCACTGGCAAACTCACAGAAAAGCCAGGAAGAAAAGCTGGGGGATAGGAGCTAAACAATCCTGTAGATTCAATAAGAAAAGCAAGGAAGAGGTTCTAACGGATCCTGAGCTGGCAAGCAAGGTGAAGGTGTTTTGTGAAAGCTTTCAACTTAGCATCTTTAGAAACAGTCTGTTATTAAGCCAAAAATTCTGTTTTAGGGAAACTGATTGAAGCTCTGGGGATTCTGACAGGCAGATGAGGGGAGAGCAGTGGATGTTGTCTACCTTGATTTCAGTAAGGCTTTCAACACTGTCTCTCCTAACATCCTCATAGGCAAGCTGATGAAGTACAGGCTAGATGAACAGACAGTGAGGTGGACTGAAAACTGGCTGAAGGCAGAGCTCAGAGGGTTGGTCAGTGGTGCAAAGTCTAATTGGAGGACAGTAACTAGCAGTGCACCCCAAGGGTCAATAGTGGGTCCAATACTGTTCAACTTACGGCTCGATGATGAGACAGAGTGCCCTCAGCAAGTTTGCTGATAATACAAAACTGGGAGGAGTGGCTGATCCACCAGAGGGCTGTGCTGCCATTCAGAGAGACCTGGACAGGCTGGAGAAATGGGCAGAGAGGAACCTCATGAAGTTCAACAAAGGGAAGTGCAGGGTCCTGTACCTAGGGAGGAAGAACTCCATGCACCAGTAGAGACTGCGGGCTGACCTGCTGGAAAGCAGCTCTGCACAAAAGGACCTGGGTGTCCTGGTGGACAGGAAGTTGATCCTGAGCCAGCAACGTGCCCTTGTGGCAAAGGCGGCCGATGGTATCCTGGGCTGCATTCAGAAGACTGTTGCCAGCAGGTTGAACGAAGTGATCCTTTCTTTCTATTCAGCCCTGGTGAGGCCACACTTGGAGTGCTGTGTCCAGTTCTGGGCTCACCAGTACGAAAGAGAGATGGAGTTAATGGAGTGAGTCAAGTGAAGGGCTACTAAGATGATGAAGAGACTGGAGTATCTTTCATATGAGGAAAGGCTGAGAGAGCTGGGACTGTTTAGCCTGAAGAACAGAAGATTTGGGGGGATCTTATCAATGTGTATAAATATCTGAGGGGAATGTGTAAAGACTGTTTTCAGTGGTGCTCAGCGACAGGACGAGAGGCAACGGGCACAAAATGAAACACAGGAAGTTTTGTCTAAATCTAAGGAAAAAAGCTTTTTACTGTGAGGGTGACTGAACACTCGACCAGGTTGCCTGGAGAGGCTGTAGAGCTTCTATTCCTGGGCAATGTGCTCTAGGTGACCCTGCTTGAGCAGGGTGTTTGGACTAGACACTCTAAAGGTCCCTTCCAACCTCAACCATTCCATGATTCTGTAACTCTCCACCTGAGCACTCTAATCCAAAACAAACACAAAACTACTTCCTTTTTAAGCAGAGAAGTAGAATCCATTTAAATCTGTTGGAGGGTCACTTTGTAAGGACTTGTAGGAGACTCTCCTATCCTCTTTACAGTACAAAAGTTCTTCCTTTTAGAGAGAGAGAATATGCAGAAAAAAGAAATTCTCAAAGAAGAAATTACTGGAAGGAATCTCTCAAAGACACTAACAGAAAACAGAAAATGACCAGGCACCAAATAAAACAACAGAAAATAACAGCCCCATAAGAGTCAATGGAATAAGTGAGGCTTGTCAGGAATTTATAGCCTGCTCTCATCAAGAGAAAGAAAAACTTTGGGAGAAAGCTGAAAGGGGCAGACAGATCCAGTTCCTTTCAACTGAGCTGTACAGAATTATCCAAGGAATAATGAAAGAAAGGCCACTGTAATTGAACTCATCAAAACTGTCACTTATTGGGAAGTTACTTAATAATGAGTTCTGAATCACACAAAAACAGCCTGGTTCACTGACAGTGATATATATTTTGCAACACACACTTTTTCACATGGTAAGACAAAAAATGTAACTTGTCTTAAAACAGAGTAGTTAAAATAGTGGAATTCCTTCACAAAATAAATAGATAATTTGAAAGACTATTGGCCATACAGGTAAAGGAGTAATGCAGACTATCAGTCCTTGAGATTAAGCCAACTAATAACTGTGGAACTGGAGGTATATGATAAGAAAATTATGTAAGGATTAAAAATCCTAAACCTATCAGCAATCTAAAATGAGAATAATCCACATAAAAAATTGCCACTTACATTCATAGGTATAGCATTCTAGCAAGGTGTTATCTAATCTTCCCCTCTCTCAAATTAATTGCTTCAGAAAAGTCTAAGTATATCCCTTTTCATATGTCATGATTTAACATAGATCAGTAACCCTAACATTAATATTAGACAGACAAGCAAAGATAAGCATTACTCAAAACTCTAAAGCAGCTTGAAAGACCATCCACCGTTCTACCCTTAAATCTGTTAACTTTTGGGTACACTCTTTTAGTGAACAGCTTCTTCAGAGCAAAGGCAATCAATGCAAAACAAGGATTCATTTGTTCTAAGCATTGGCAATAAATATTTGATGGTTCAGCTAGTGAAAAAAAGTGATGTATTCTTTCCATCTTTTCACTAAACACTTAGATATGCCAGAAAACTGCCAGTACCCCTGAGTAGGTGATTAATTTCTGGTTTCCTCTTACTGTGTCTCAGAAAATGATCCAAGACAATGTGGAAAGCAGCTGTAAACTGAACACTAAAATATGACCATTAAGAAAATTAAACTTACTTAGTGTATCTAGAGCAGGTCTCAGGGAATTCTTTGCATTGATTCTCATATGCAATGAAGAAAAATGCTTAAAAATTTACTGTAGTAAAAACCATAATGAACAATGCGAACAATCAATTTTAAAGTATAATTGTGCTTCCAGTTTATTTTAAAAGTGAAAATACAGCAACCTGAAGAAAAGAATAGATTTATACGGTGCCTCAATACCCTCTCGTGACTTTGGCACTTGCCAAACATTTTTTAAATCTTCCTCTTACCCTAGTCTGGTTTAATTATTTAACTGTATGTAAACCTGCTACCACAGCCTGAAGGTGCCATCAGAATTTCTTTATAAACACTGGCTGAGATATTGCTTCTTTTGTAAATGTTTTTGATGGCTACGTTAAGTAACAACTCACCTTACTTTAGAATTCTACAGCTCAAGTTAGAAAGATACTGTTTGTAAAACAGGAGGGAAAATGGATGGGACCGTTTGAAGAAACTTCCTATTTGTTTAGTGAAAAGGCTTTAGTGTAGGTAAATTCCAATGGAGAAAATGTGCTTCTACATTAGTATGAGTTTTAAATAGTTTTCTAAATATTTGGAGGAAGGAAATTATTCTAAATCAAAAGAAACGATGATAAAGAAGCACATACCATCAACATACTGAAGAAACTGCATGCCCATTTATTTTGTGATCTTGACAGCTATACAATAAGAAGGTAAGGAGCCTGAGCACTTTGCAATTCCAGAACTAAGAATCTTTCATGGTGGAATCTATCAGCACTCCCTGGGAGCTTTCTGGTAGGACCCTCAGATAATTCCTGCCACCTCTAGGTAATAGAAAAGTGTGTCACTAGCATGTAAAGGAGAATCAGCATGGGCATCTGACTCCAGTTCGCTGCCAGGAGGACACAGTTGATAAAACTAATGTAATTTCATTCTACATCCTTCTCTGAAACCTGGATTATGTCCAACAAATTAGATAAAATACCACTGATGTAAGCCTGCCATTACTGTCAGTATCTTTCTTAGAAAAGTGATTTTATAGATCAGACAACAAATAAAACACCACTGTCAATTTCCATTTTTTGCAATGGAATTAATGTACTGTTTTTAAAAGTTGCCAGATCTGATAACTGACATACATGCCTAATACTGCAAAAGCATATAAAATTAGCCCCCACAGTAATAAACCAAACATATTCTGAGTTTTAGCATAGAAATTAATCTTATTTGTATTTTTAAAATTGAAGAAGAGACATAAGTGTGTCCCTATGAGTACATTTATAGTAGTGAGTTAAGAAAAAAGTAGCACCTAGAAGTAAAGACAGACTTCACAAATGTTAGCAAAGTAGACTTCAACACACATTGCTTCCTATGACTGTTACAAATAGCACGGGGTAAAATTTTCTTAACTACTGACTTTCAGTGAGACTCGATGCCTAAATCACTTTCAAGAACAGAATTCCAATCTTTCTGCTTTAGGAGAATACAAATTATAGACAAGCCTTTCAGAAACTGATATATCTTTTATTTTTTCCTACTAGTAACCATGATCTTTACTTGATACTGAAACTGGCTGCAAGTTCTTTGTTACAAGAGCAGCAGGAGGAGGACAAACATCTTTCCGAAGTTCTTTTCATCTAGTACAACTTATGCAGAAGAAACATCTAACACAGACCCTCCTGGAAAGACCAGTTCAGTAACTGGCATCATTATTGCCACACCTCAGGAGATTGCTTTCATTTGGTGACCAATAAATAGTACTCTTTCAATATGTGTATACCAAACAAAATTGTTTAGATTCTAATCATAACCTGCCATGACATGTACCTGAAGCAAAGCAAAGGCTTCTCCTTCAAAAACATGTTTTAGAAGGCCTTCAACCCACAATAAAAGTTGTGGCCATCATAAATAAATGATAATATATTAATAAGTTCTGATACAAAAAAATTGGTATATTTATTTCACTTTTAATGCATAGGCATTCAAAAATCATTCCATCACCCTTCAACACTAAGTAATGTTACACAATGATTTCTTTCAAAGGTAACACAATTGATTGCTTCACTTGTTCAAATATATTTCTCCAGGTAGACTGCATTACAGACAGAAAACTGAAGCAATCATACCTTTATATGCTCCAAAACAGCAGTTGCAACATTCGTATGGAGATCAATGAGCCTCTTCTTTTCCAGTAGCTCTGGAAGAGAGCTGAAAAAAGTAAATATAAAGTAACCTGCTGAGTTGCCCAGTTAGTTGAATTGTGTGTTGTACATAGTAGGTACAAAAAAACCTATGGAATGGTAAGGTTAGAAATAAAAAGTTAGAAAGTATAGATATAATAATTCTCATACCAGAACTGAATTATCCACATGGAATATATTGAAACAGGTTTTTTACGTTGACTAGCAAAAGACATATATAACATGGGTAACTTAGCATTACTATTGAAAGCTCATGATCAACAAAAACAGGTATTTGCTCTTCTTATCTAAACAAATAATCTACCAGAATTCTGGTTTATCTAATCAACATTTAGTTCATGTCTGATGCCAATAAAAGTGCAGTTATCTGTCAAATAAGTCACAGAACCTCTGGATGTCCTTGAATGTGTCACAGGTGCTACTGCATATGACACAAATCTTTGCGTAAGACTCAAGATTGAAGAGAAATCTTTTGTAAAAAGGGAAACTGAATGGTTAAGTTTACTTTGTAGTAAATGGGTTTCTTGAGATGTTGTAAGCTGTATTATTTCCACTGTTGGGATCTGGGCATCACCAGTATAAAAGCTGGATTCTTTTGGTCAGTAGGAATCACATCTACTCAGGGTCTATAAACTTTCATATACAAAAGAATGGAAAACAAAGATGACCAACTAGATGTCAGTGCCTCCGTGTTTAATAATAAGATGATAATAAGGCACTGAATTACACTGACTACATATCCTGAAGATCTGTAAAGTTAAGTAACTAAACCTTCCTCTTTAAGTAATTATAAATGCGATGTCACTTAGGATGATTTGCCATTAATGACATTGTAGTTGGAAGGTGATTAGGACTGCATTTGTAAAGAACTGCATTAAAAAAGGCAGGAGATCCTCTTTTAGAACCTCTGTTTTTTAATTATTAGTTATTCCAAAGTTTTCTAGAAATTGTAAAACCTTAGAGACTGAAGCGTGTCTTTTTCCTACTAGCAAATGATGTACAACAACAGAAGAGCAAAGCCCAGCTAAATTCTCCCAGCAGAAACATGCCTAAATGGTAGATCCTTTATAGTTCTCAGCATAATCCAGAAGACTGGGGCTCAAATGTTGCAAACAGAAGAGCTTACTGCGTTACATGCTTTTCTGAAGTAAGACAAGATTTTCCTTAATACTGACAGATTACAGGAAACACAGGAAACAGTCATGAAGAGACTAATTGAACAGCAAAACTTCCTGAAAAAACTTTAGTCATATGATGCTTTTTTTTTTTTTTTTTTTTTTGGGCTGTAAGTTTAAAGCTTTTGATGCTTGTCTCTTTCAGTCTTACTGCCATAACCCAAGAACCAGCATCTTGAGAACTTGGAAACATTCGTTGGCTTGTTTGGAAACGTGTGATCAAGACATCCTTTGTAATTCCAACCAAATTCTAACTATGGCATAGCATATAAAATAAATTTTGGAAATCACTAAGAGACAACTAATTAATGTAGACACATAATGGATTTACAGGACATATCACCCTATCTACGCTCAAAATAATTCTTTCTGCCTCACACTGATAATTGGGGTCTTAGTCAAGAACAGCAAACTGAACATTTTCCTTTTCCAAGGCAGAAGCAGAATGAAGAACAGATCTACAGTTAGGAACAAGTCTAAATCTCAGACTTTCAGTCTCATCCACAGTGTCTAAGTATCCACTAACAAGGTAGTAAATTTCCAGTGCAGAGTTCTTAATGACTATAATTTTGCTAACAGATGTTAATATATTAACTACAGTAACTGCATTAATCAAAATGTAATTAATAACACATTGTGTAAAGAAAGCAGATGCTTCAAGATGTGTGTTTCACTGGCAAATTTTTAAAAAGGAATGTAGAGGTAGATGGGTGTTTCCTCTGGGAGAATGCAAGCAAATCTATGATGCAGTAAAACTGTTCACTATTCACAATTGCTGTTGATGAAACGTCACAAATTCATGTTTATAGGACTTACATACACCTGCTGTGGAAGTTACAGGGGAAAGTACTTGTCAAGAGAATTGTCTTAAACTCTACCAGAGTAATAAAGCATTTAAAGTCTTCTATTGAGCTGAATAGCCTATTTTTAAAGTTATTAATTTCAAAGGATATTAAAAGTCAAATGGCAGAGAGAATTAGAAATTGTTCCCCATTAACTTAATTAAGTAATAATGCATTATTGATGACTTACCTAACAGCTGAAGTTAGCTTAGCTGTATTATCAGAAAGCATACTTATTGCTCCTTCATCCTCCCCTTCTATACCCTGGTTTTGGAGAAGGATTTGGGAAGAGGAATAAAAATAATCATCATAAATATGAAAACTACACATACAAATACAGTCAGTGCATTTGTAACTTATTTCTCATACTGATATTAATGTTTGGATCATATTTTACAGTTATTATGAAAGTAATATAAATGTAATGCCAATAAATACAAGAAACACTGAACTTTATGATGAAACATGGTACCCCAGTCCTACATTTCAGCTTACATTATGCATACAATTATCAACATGTGCTGATATTTGGAAAAAACAACCAGCCTCCCTGCCAGCAAGTATACAAATATACACTATACAAGTGCTATTATACTTTACTTAAAGCAAATATATGTGATAAACCTTACCATGATACTTTTAAGTCTTTTGACTTCATCTTCCTGGGCTCTGTAGGACTCCAGTTCTTGCTGAACAGACTCAGCTACCTCTGGAAAAGGACTAACACAATACTCTGTATTAGGCTCAGTTAAAGGAATGAACTGAAACACTAGAACCAGACAAGGTTGTATGATCAGGATGATTATGGAAATGTATTTCAGAAATACCAATATACTAATCATGCAGCAGACTCAAACCAGTGAAAATAATGACCTCTTACTGAATGTTTACTGAAACTTTCCAAGATATATTCACTGCTTTCTGTGCATTTTATATAATCCTGATAAAAGGTTTTATTATTTTTTCTGGTAAAAACACAAGTTGTGTGCTATGTAACAGAAAGCAAATATACAATGAACGCGGACAACAAACTGACTGCTTAATAAAAAAAAAACCTTATATATTTCCAAATAAACTTAAAAATAGAAGTACCAGAATATGAAAGAATCATTAGAATATCCTCATCATTTTAATTTTTTAATGATTTACTCAAGGAATTAATTCTACTTGTAATGAATTCTCCCCCTAAAATTTAGTATTTAGTAAAACAGATGGGACAAGCCATATGAATCAGATTGCATCTTTTTTCAAATACAATAAACTTACAGCAGACAGAACTCTGTATAGCTATTTGTTCATCTGAATAAGAGTAAAGACAACACCCTTTTCTATTTCTTTTTGTCCTTCCTAACCCAGAACTGCTCAGGGCTCCAAAAATATTTTATCAATCCTAGCAAAGCTATTACTAGATATACTATGATGGTCGCAACTTTTATTGTGGGTTGAAGTCCTTCTAAAACAGTATTAGAACTGTTATTAATACCCTTAAAATTAGACTTAAATGGTTGCGCTATAAAAAAATATACCTAACTTTGTAAGATCATACAAAACTTTTCCAGGCATATGTTACGATTTGTGAGCCTCAGCTGCAGTACCATGAGCTAATCATATGCCCTTATAGTCAAACAAAAGCAAAGAAATCCTTCCACACAAATTGACTACATAAATACCTATTCAGCTTACCTGCCTTTATGCTTTTGCCAAAATTTATCAGATGCAGTTAAGTCATAGGACTTCTTATTTTTTTTCTTAGGTCTAGCACCTGCTGGAGAACTTTCCATTCCTGCTGATTCTTCCAAGTTAACTCTATTTAAATGGAAATCCTAAAAAAAGAAATCTTAGTTAAACACTCGACAGTTTTTAAATCATTTAATCAGTCATTTACACTCAGCCAATTATTTTCTAAAATATTTTCTAGAATAAACAGAAACACAGCTGTCTATTAAAATTTCTTAAGAAGGCAAGAAGCTGTTTCCTAACTAACCAGATAATAACAGTAGCAGTGTTAGAATTCCAAAATTACTCAAACTTATTGAAAAACTACCAAACAAAGCAACAGATTTCAAGCAGGAATATCTGATTGTCTCACAGGCAAGCAATCTACTTAAATTAAACTGATAGGAATATTGTTTTCTGTAGGGAAAATAAATTATTTAACAGTAACTGAGCTTTAACAGCTGACTAAAAATTTACCATCATAAAAGTTTCTGTGTTGCAGAACAACAAACAAGTTTCTCAGACTGAATTCCACTTACGCAATTACAGCAGATGTATCAAAGCGGCAAAGAAGTTCATGACATGGGCAATGGGAATATCCACTGTGAGGACTATTTATCTACACCTTCACRGGTCTTCGTCCCTCCCTCCCCACATTTTTAAAATACTAATGAAATAATGCCCCCCAATAAAAGTATAAAAGTATTGCTTGCAACACAGCTGAAATTTCTCCATATAGCTTTTCTTCTTCCACAGATGTATGAATCAAGAAACCACATTTTCAGCTAGATGACACAGTTATTTATGCTCACATGCTATATCACCACGCTCCTTCCTGTATGCTTTCCCTTCCTACCCTGGCCAAGGACAGCTCTGCATTTTCTGCAGCACATTCCTTCTGGTTTCCAATACAGCGCTTAGCTAGTACCCCAGTCACTGACTTTACTCTACCTTTACTGACTACTCTACCTTTCAAAAAACATTTAAAATTCCGAAGTTGTTCTTTTCTTGGTAAATAATGATAAAAGGAGTCAAATCTTGGACTTTACAGAATTTGTCAAAAACCTTTCAGATTATGTATTTTTTTTTTGAGAAATACAACTGCATTTTATTATGCTCATTACAATATTCAGAACTAGTTCATTATAAGTGAAACTGTCACATAAAAACAATTTAAAAAGTGTTTCTAGCTATCACTTTACAGAGTTCACACTTAAAATGAAATACCACAAATCATCTGTGCCAGAATGGAAACAAAAACAAACAGCTACTCAAAGGAAGCATATGCAGTCAATGGGGAGAAATCTCATTTAACAAGGCCTGTTTAAGGTTTCAGTAAAAAGAGAGTATTTTTCACTAACATTTGTTCACTAAAAAGTTAAAGGGAAAAAAGTCACTTGATTGAAAACTCAGCTGTGATTTTTTTAATGGAGATCTATGTTTTGGCTCAATTTAACTCAGCAGTGACCTGAGTTTCAAGCTAGTTTTTGCACTTACTAGCTTTTACCAAAATGATTCTTATTGACTAAAGTCCTCTTCCTCTCTCCTCCTCATTTTATCTTTAAAAGGCTTTCTATCCATGCCACCCACCTTTCCCTGATCACTACTGGAAGGTATTTTAATCACAAATGGCAATCTTTTCATTCCATTATTATCTACACAGACACAGCACACAATTTTGTGGTTAGGTTAGCACTTAGTTCAACATCCCACAAGGTCCCTGGACTATTTTAATTGAGAATTGAAATGAAAATCATCACCTTGGTAACATTTTCATTGCTGTATTTTAGGGCCTTTTAAAAGGCTACTGTGGTTACTTCATAAAATATTATGCTCAGTTTGTGAAGAACTTGGCATGCTTGCCTTTAAACTGAGTAACTTGCCTGGTTTTGAAATTAAACTTTTCCCCTTAACACGAAACACAGGCAACTCAGTTATAATTTCATTAGACAGACTCATAGTCCTATCAATTCAGTCAAAAAAAAGACACAACATGCAACATTCAACAAGTTGTTTCAGAGAAATTACTAAAGCCTGATGCAGCACAGAGAAATATCCAAGGATCCTCAAACCATTCTTATAGCATTATTCTGATACCTCTCCATATATGTAGCATTAGTTATTCTTAGCTTCCAAGACATCTTTGACCCCTCTGCTTCTTGCTGCACCAAGTCTGACCTCCACACATGCCTGAGGCCAACCAACACTACCTTCTCTACTGACCAGCCGAGTAAGAGGCAAGTACATAGAGGTAGGCATGTATTTTTCTAGCTAGTCAGCAAGTATTTGCTGATTGAATGGCAGACAAGTAAAGAAGCCTAATAAGTTGACCTTGTGCAACAGCATTTACATCTATGAAGAGTCTAATGTGGGTCTCCCTCCTCTACTCTGTCACTGATTTTCAAAAAAACCCCCATCAGAACACTAGAAATTCAGTACCTCTAGTTGCAAGTTTTCAGATGGTTCAACAGTTATTGGAGAAAACACAGTGTAAACTGTATTTTTTCATATATGCCTTTCTTAAAGAAACCAGGCCAAAGGTTTTTTTATTTGTGAATACTATTCTTTTGTTTCAAAGAGGAAGGGACTTTTTATAAAGCATGTAAGCAATGAATTACACAAACAGAATTCAAAAGTCCTAGAACATCCTATTTGTGCTAAAAAAAATCTTCATCACAGCCATGCAAGCATTTAGACACCACCATGTATGGCTATTTAATTCACAATAAACTTTGAATGCAAACACATAACCTTATCTACATGTGTTTTTGTGTGTATGTGTATGTGAGGCTCTAACAGCCTCAATGATAAAGACAAAACATTTCTCAGAAAAGCTACATATTCAAATGATTTGCATGGTAACTCTAAAGTGTAAAAACCCCCTCAAGATATTATTCTTACTCACATTATCTTTTATTATTTCATTCCATAATTATGTATGAAAACTATAAATCCCAAGTAAACAGTATTTGCTTTTGTTCAGTACACTTCTACTACTGGTTTTATAAAATAAACTCCGGGAAATGAGTGTGCTTTAAAGACATGTGAACTTCAAAAAAAAATCCCCCCCAAATCTATTTTACATTCCTCACAGTAGGGTCATATACTGCTTGGCATTTCTATACTAAACAGCTACACCATCTTGTGGAGAAAAACAGAAATAGGCATTTTTGGAAGTTCTAACTAATACTAAAAATGGCTTAGAACTTATTTACACTATTTCATTTTGAAAACGGAGTTGCCCTTGATGAATTTAGAGCTTACACAATGTAAAAGATCATGAACTACTGAAAACAAAGTAGGGTTGTTGAATTATTAATGTTCTGATAATATCAGGATTTCAACTTTTTAATTATTTTAGATGTTATAGTCAAATAAACCTTCTAGAGGAAATCTTCCAAGTTGTTCTTAACTAAACAACCTCCAAATAAAACAGAACAAACAGTGTTTTGATTAAGAGAAAATATGATATTACGGTTAATAACAAACTGAATGAAAAATATTTTTGGTAATAAAATTAGGATTATTCTTACCAGTACATCATGCACTAAAGCTTGGTATGTCCAAGTATGATGTAGAGGAGTTGCTAAATCTATGTTTCTGTCAACAAGGACTAATAGGGGCCTTTGGAAGCTGAAAAGATGACACTGCATTAGTACTTCTTTAAACATGTTTAGAACATTCCAGTAACATCCTGAGTGGTATCAGCCACCTTCTACCTCAGATTTCAAGTTAAAAGCCAGACTGTCTACTAGGGAGTTTTTCCAGCCTTCCCCGAAGCATCTGGGGCTGACCACTGCCAGAAACGTCATGAATCATTGTCCTAGCAATGGTAAAAAGATAATTCTGTTTTGTACTCAGTGACATTACCAATGCATAACAATTAAACAGAAGTCAAAACACCAATCAGTAACTAGCCTTTTAGGTATTAGTTATTACTTGTGTGGATACATATCTGAATTCTAATCAACTGTTTTACGTTGTAAGAGATGAGGTGGGTCACATTCAACCTTAATCCCCAATATGAACCTTAAATATAAAATCTCTCAAGTGTTTTTCATTTCATTTTTCCTATTTGCTTGCATATGAAGTCTGTAAAGAAAAGATTATGAACTTCTGAGATGCACTGTAATGACTTCATACTCAATTTTACAGAAAAAAATTTCAGACGAGCCTAAGTATATTGGGGTATGGTTACATAATTTATAGTGAAGACAGAAATGGTGTGAATTTACAGAACATTATTGCAACCATCCCCTAAAGCACACTAACCTTACAGTAAATATGATAGCTAAATTACAGTGTATCTGAATGGAGTAAAAGCATGCTAATTCCTTGCAATAAGTACTTTCATGTAGATTAAAAGGCTCAGGAGTCTTAGTCACTTGCCTGTATCATTTTGAAAAGCAAACTCAAGATCTGAAGCCACTTAAATGGTTAAAGGTTCCCATATTTCTCTTTTTTTTGCATCTTGATTTTCTGAGGGTAATGATGCTATACTGTAAGAAAAAACAAGCTACCCCTTTTAAGGAAAAACAGTGGCTACAATTCAGTTCCCATGAAAATGAGGGAACTGGGATTTCACAGCTACTTCCTCTCCTTTTACTTTCTTATAGCTTTCAATCTCACTTTATTTTGCCACACTTACAGATGTTTTCATGTCTTTCGTCAAAGTGCTGCTCTTGATTTGAGAAAAAAATACCATGTAAAGATTATTTTATACCTAGCTAGGAGATCATACCCATTTCTTTTAGCTTCAATCTTTCCAGTAGGTCTCCTTACCTTTTCATGTACAGTGTAAGCTACTATAATACCCTCACCCCCCCAGGCAGTCTGTAGAGTCTTCCCTAAGATCAAGTATTTGGGGGTAAACGGATGTGGGGGAGGCTACGGAGACCACATATCAGATGAATGGAAGCATCTGCAATTTCTTTTCCTACCCCTCCTTCCCCACAAAGGATTGAGATGTTGGCGACTTAAAAGTTCTTAACTGTCTAATGATCCAGGTGGCAGTCCCTGCGTAGTCGTCCTCTTGTAGAAGCAGAGATGAGTTGAGAAACACCTGCCCTTGACGTAATTGCAATTGATAACAGTGCTCACAAGCGAGAAAATGTGAATTTCTTTCTTTTTAATTGACTAAAGGATGCTAACAGATATGTTCAGACACCCAACTGTACATTCTACTCCTGTACACCAAGTATATTGGCAGGGACTTGGGTGAACAAAATTGCCTGCCTCTTTAAATAATTTTTGACTCACAGCCTAGGACTGCATACTTCTTAGCTTTGAAAGTTTTCAACCTGATTATACAAAGAGATATAAAAACTCACTTAGAAGAACTTCTAATTCTTTTAATACAAGCAAGCTACTCAGAATTTGAACCAAATCCTTGTAAATAGTTTTCAGTACAGTGACTTAATTCTAAAGAGATCTTTCAGACAACTGAAATATGAAAAGTGAAAATACAAAGTCATTACTAACACCATACCTGAATTGGCCAGCTCCAAGTGTGTCACCTGTAAAAAGACTGTTCCTGGCATCTCTTAGATTCTCTCTAAGCTTCTTATCTAATTTCTGAGGGGGGAAAAAAAAAACAAAGTAGCTTTGAATGACCAATGGTTTTCTAACCTTTTTATATGAAAAAAAAAATTAAAGATCGATTGTGCTACTTTTGTGGTAAATAAATCTGCAGGAAATCTAGGTCCACAGCACACTGAACCCAGCCCAAGAAATCTCTTCCTCCTTTTTCCTCCCTCCAGCATTCTGGATCCAGGACTGCACAGTAGATACTTCCTTTGTGTCCACTAACCACCCTCTCAGGCAATCAGCACCCTCTCCCTAAACATGTGAACAAAAACCGCTAATAGGAGGCACCAACAGGGAACCACAGCTCAGAAGACCTGCAGAAGCAGCAAATGGGCTGTCAGACACTGCCACAGTGAATGTTTCATGAGAATGAGACTACTACTACTACTGTGAATACACGCACACTGAATACTTAGTTTTAATCAGCGTGAGGCATTTTTTAATCGTCATTTAGTCTGGCAATTTCATCTCTACTTGATAATCAAGTTTACTTTGATATAGTAAAGAAAGTCTTGTATTCATAGGGTTTCCCAGTAAGATAGCTAAAAATTCCTTATGCAGACACACAGAAAACCCCAAGCCAGACAGCTACTTTTCAAACAGTGAAGATACAGCTTAATGGTTCTAACTATAACGCCTCTCAGAAAATTCAGATAAACTCTAGAGTAGGAAAGATTATTCAGGTTTAAGTTTCTCATCAGCTGATTCATAATATTCCTAAATCATAATATTGCAATATCATAGTATTATGATACTATAATTTCTATAGAAATTTCATGGAACTGAAATCAGAAAGGAGAACTGGTTTATTTCCTTTCCAGTTTTATCTCCCTGGTAAGAAAAAGTGTATGATACCACTGGATCTCTGTCTGATATTGAAAAAAGTAAACATGCTGTTAGGAAAGTTTTAAAACAATGATACTTTTTCAGAAAAGAAATTCTTACCACTGCCACCATTTCAGCTGCAGTTCCTCTTGAGCATCTGATTATAGGAATAGCTCCTAATAAAAGAGATAGCAACTTCCACTTGCACGATAAGTTTCAGATCATAAGCTAGTGTACTTTTCATAAAACAAACTTGGGACATTTTGAGGTCAATTTTTTTAAATGGACAATACAAATTATACTCAACTTGTCTCTTGCAGTCATTATCTATGAAACCAAACATAATGTACTGAACTATAATAAAGTTTTACAAAAGTAAATGAATATCTCATGCAGGTTTTTGTAAGAAGTATAATGTAAACAAAAAAAATAGCTAATGTACTGTGGAGGGGAAGAATAAACTATCTCATATGGAAGTATTAAAATTGAACATTTCAAAACCTTAGAAATTACTCGACAATAATAACAAATTGTAATATAAAAATAACAACCAAAAAACATTATCAGTTATAACTCACTGCAGGGGAATGTTCTATTCTAAAAGACATTTTCCATTGGATTGCAGGTTTCAGTGTCTTTAGCTGTTTCTGGCTTATGACTATATAAATATGAAAATCCAAATATCAGAGTTTAACTGGCTCAGTAAAAGAGATTTAATTTGTATCATGCTAACACTTCAAAGAAATCAGCAGGTTCAAAGAAATCTCTCCTGAACAGATTTCCCCGTAGAGATCCCAAACTCTCCTTGAGAAAATACTATCTCAGACAGTGAAGACAGTTACGGAAAGTCGGTGAGTTTAGCATTTGAACACTTTTAATTTTAAACCCAAGAAAAGCATAAACTACATTAACTGTAACACTAGTTTTAAGATTTATATATTTATGCCACTGCTTAAAGTTAAAAGTGACAATCCCTGACACAACACAATGTGCGAATGATGTTGTCTTTTATATTATTTTAAAAATGTTTTTGTTTGTAGTTTTGAAACTGTAATACATTACAAAACATTGTAATAACCAGCTGGCAGCAAAAAATACACAAAAAATACACTTTTTGGTGGGAATTTCAACTTCTGTCTGTTTCCACTACATTATTTAAACTATGAAGCGGTGATACATGAGAACTCATGTAGATGTCACCAGCATGAAAATGTATAAGCCAACCATCAAGAAAATTCACAATAAACCAAATAAATTTAAGACACCTTTCTACACGTTGATTTATTTCAGTTAGACCTTTGCACAGTTTGTTTTGGGGGGGTTGCTGCTTTTTTTTTTCTTTTTTTGCAAGCCATAAATCCAAACTCAAAGCACTGTTGATTTTCAATATAAACTAGGATTTTGTAAAAGCAATGAATCCAAAATCTTGCATTTTAGCAGTATGCTTCACCCACTGATCTTGAAGGCTAAGACTCAACTCCCATGTAGGATGGACTTTATGTATAGCAATAATCTTGGCAACTCAAACACTGAACTATTTAAGGTTCTGCAACAAGTATACTTCCACCTTTCCTTGGCTACTTAATCATTGAACTTCTCTGTATCTAACTAAAAATGCATCTCTTCTAGAAAGAGAACACATTGAAAATATGCTAGAATTTGAAAACTTACCAAGTGTAACAAAGAAACAGAAGAGACTATCAACAATAGTGTCCATTATCGTTTCCATTTCAGTGTCGGTTATATCTGGTCTGTTAATGGCTACAACAGTATGGAAAAAAGTTAATAGGGTTAAAGCAGCTCATAATGCCATGTTAATACTGAGAAACTGATCCTCCTCTTACCCAATGGCTGTCAATAGCCAAATGCTTCTGTTGGTGAAGTGATCAAATTGTGAAATGCACCTTTTAGCACTTCCATTACTTTAAGTCAGACATTGGGAGAGCTTAACTATTGCTCATTGTGTAAGGTCAAACACTACACAACCTTCCCCCCTCCTGCTATCTCTAACAATGCATACTAYAACTTTTTGATTGTATTATCTCACTGTAAGTAAAAACCACCTAGAAAACCACGTTATGAAATATGAATGGCTATCCACTTGGAAACCATTTTTCAGACGTGAAATCTTCAAGAATTAGACTCGTATATTTTTAAGAGAATTACAGTACACTGTTATCTATATTTAAAGATTCTAAATACCACCTCCTGTAACAGAGCACCCATTTATTTATTTTTTTTTTAAAGAAAAATAAAATCACTGTCAGTTTCTAGTCTAGGTAAAATTCCCTAAAACACTTCATGCTACAGATAGAAAGATTTCCCTCTGCTGTTTAGTTCAGTAAAAGAACTGCTTAGCAACACTTCTGGTAAATAATTAATACTGACAAGAACATAAAAGCTAACAGGAAACATCAAATTTCATCTTATTACAGGTATCAAGTCAAGCACTACCTCTGGACTGATGCCATAAATCCCCCCTCCTTTATTTTATTTTACTTTTCAAAAATCTCTGAAGTAACCTGTCTTATCCCCTTACCTCAAACAGGAACTTCACTGCTCAGAGCATTAATAAGCTTTCCATCCCATATTTATGCATGGCCAGTCACAATCATTCTCTAAATTTAAGGGTGATTTTTTTCTCCCTAGTTTTTGTCCTCTGAAAACTTTATAGAGATTAATTATATTAGCAGTTTTTACTAGTAGCTAGACTTAACAAGTCAAACTTATTATTAGGCTACTAGGATGAAACAACAGCAATAGGAGTGCTCCCCTCAGCACCTTTTTTATTCCGTGTTCACTTTTCTTAAACATCAGTACCTAGAAACGCAGACTGTTCCCAATACATGTATTTTCTTGTAATGTCAAAGTTTTGACATTAACTGGGGTTATCACTTTCTGGAGTTATCTCCAACTAATGGTCTCCCAGTTTACAGGGGGAAAATAATTTTTTTTACTCCCGTACCATTTTCAATTTTAAAATTCCATTCCCTTCCTATTATTATGTTCAAAGTCATCATATAGTATGCAGAGTATTGAAACATCATATCAGTGCCTTCTAATTTTGTTAGATGTACACTTTATGAGCACATTCCTTTTACTATACCATAGCAATCAACAAAAATACTTAATATGACCGCTTGTTAAGTAAGACCAACCTTTCAGAATCTCTCATAAATATTCTTTCAGCAAAACATTTTATCATGTTTTCTCTATATATTCCTCTCTCTCCACTTTAACAAGCTTATTGAGAATGAAGCTATTATAGAAAGCAAGGTTAGATTTCCTCCGTTTTCTTGTTTTTTTACAAAACTGATACAAATGTGGTATAGAAACATTTGAATAACATCCTCCAGGAACATCCACATTATACCATTATTAGTCACTCTTCCTTCTACACAGAGTCATTGAAAGACAGAACCAGAGGGAGGCTGAGGGATCATCTAGTCTGTCCTCTTGCCCAAAGAAGAGCTAAACCTATGTATTTCTGTGTCTAACCAATTCCTAAAGGGCTTCCAGTGATGGAAATGCCATAACCTTTATAGGTAATCTATTCTAATATTTCACTATCCTTAATGTTAGAAAGTGCTCCTAATACCTGACCAGAAACTTTCTTGTTGCAATTTAAGTTCATTACTTCTAGTCCATTACTACATGGACAGAGAGAATGCGCTATCTCTTTTCTCTCTCTGAAAGCCTTTTACATAATCAAAGAATGTTATCATGCTTATTTGTCCTGACATTACTTCTCTGTAAATGCAGTTATACCACCAACAAATCAGGAAACTGAAAATTAACCTTTTTTTGCTGTATTAGTTCCTAGTTCACCCCTTCAGCTGAACGTGTGGCCACATGATCGAGCTGCCACAAGAACAGCAAGCCTCTTGCAGCAGCAGCAGATTCACAGCGGCTTAGGCAGATTTATGAAACTATACGAACTGGCAGCTTCCTGTGCTCCAAAAGGAGAGGAGATGACTTCTCCTTTGCCTGTGCATTCCTACTGCCCCCCTGCGTCAGAGCTAGCACTCATGCACTGAGATCAGCTCAGTGCTATAATGGGATATAGAATCACTTCTGTATGGAAGGCTAGATTTCTGTTTGTTTAGTTTTTGGTAACAGTCCACATTTAGATTGGCTTAAACAGAGTGTGAAACCTCATGGTGTGTGGCAAATTTCAGCAACTCAAGAAAGGAAAGCAAAACCACAACTTATGGTAACTGATGGCTAAAAACAGTTTTCAGTCATTTTAATTCAAACTCGTTGTTAGTTAGTAGGAATCTTATGAGACCTGTTCCACTCAACCATCTTTATGCACGCACAAATACATCACAAAACAATTATTACTACAGCTCTTGACAAAAGATTTTCATAAATGGAATAAAACCCAATGTGAGACAGAGCTTGGTAGTCTGGATCCAGTTTTAAAAAAAGGTACTGGCTTTGGAAATTGGGCAAGAGAGGCCAAAAGTCCCACTGCTAAGTGTTAGGCATACAGAGACTTCTCATCTCTCTACCCGGTCATTAAAGGAGAGTATTCTGTGCATCCAACTAAATCAGGAGTTAACTGTGTGAGGGTACAGCTAGACATTGTGACTATGCTAAAGTAACGAAGAGTGCTGTTAAAAAACGGTTGTCTTGCCTCTGACTTGCACACCTTTGCAACTTTCCTGCATTGGATTTGTAGATCACACAAATGTAGGGTGAGCTGGTATTTTCTTTAGAATGAGCCAACTGAACAAACACATTCTGCAGCTGCAAAATCCCTAATTCTGATGTAAAAGGGAGGCAAAGATGAGGGAAATGACAGCAGGGGCAGCAAGACAACTCACCCTGTAGTAGCCAGCCATTTGAGTAAGAGGGGCACTGGGTGCAGGATGATAGTTTTCTCTTGGCTTAGCACACTGAATGGGTCAGGGAAGCACAAAAATCAGAGCAAAGGAGGGAGGAAAACCACATGGCTGCTGGTGACAGCTAGTATATATGCTGACTCAAGCTGCAGTAGCACTGCAGCCTACAGGTGACTGACCTAAGGCTGGCACAAGCAGCCACAGAGTTTTCCTGTTAGGTTCCAAAACAGGCCTGACAGAAGTCTCAAGACAAGAAAAAACAAAGAAGTTCCCTGAGACTGATTTCACTTGCAGCTCTGAGATTTCACGGAGAAGCTGACAAACAGCTCCTTGGTTCAGGTGCTTGTAGAAGCCATTGGCATTTCTTACTTTCTATACTTTCCTTCCCTAGATTCTTCCCTGTGCTCCTCCACCCCCTGATCTTAACCATCTCCCCTCTGTACATCCCCACATGTTTGGATCCCTGCTTTCACATCTTGACTGGGAAAAGCAGGTACTAACTGGTAACTGTCTAGAAGGTACAAACAACTCTTTATCAATTCAAAGTCATTTTTCTTGCTTTATCTTCCTCACAGGCACTTTGCAACAGACCATTCACACAGAAACAAAGTATTTAATTCCTTAAGAACTGCAGAAGAGATTATGACTAAACAGTAGTGTCTACACACAGCAGTCGCCCAGAGTGTTTCTCTACATGTGTAAATAAGGAGAAATATTTCCTAAATAATTCCATGCATAAAAAGCCCTACTATCCATATATAAATCTATGCTACAATTTCCCTTTACTAAATTTTATAATTTGAAAATTAAAACTAGAATTTTTAAGTGYTCAACAATCTTAGAGGGAATCTATATCTTAATTCTTTTCCTAAATGAAAATACAGATTTACATTTCACTATTACAATAGCCACATGGTAAAGATGCTGTATTTAAGACCTAAGAACTGCTTTCTTCATGATTTTAATCTACACACCTAACAGATTATCCC
This sequence comes from Apteryx rowi, assembly GCF_003343035.1. Taxonomy (NCBI): domain Eukaryota; kingdom Metazoa; phylum Chordata; class Aves; order Apterygiformes; family Apterygidae; genus Apteryx; species Apteryx rowi. The sequence goes on along the minus strand of NW_020449197.1, from coordinate 1,055,678 downwards.
GATGTCTGAACAGGTCAAAGATGAAAAAATATATGTAGATGTAGAGATCTGTGCATGCAATCTACATATTAACACAGTAAAGAGTCTTGAATTAAGAAGTCAAATAGAATCATTGTTAGATATTAACTACAACTTCAATAGTAAACACCAACTTTAGACATTCTAGTATAATTTTTGTACAAATAAATTTTACTTACCACGATATGAAACAAGCTCTTTGTTTTGGTTACACAATACAAACATATCATCTTCCAAAGTAATAAAATTGAGATACTGATCAAATACCTAGAAATCAAGGAAGAATGGTCAGAACAGTCCAGAATGAAGTATAAAATATCTATTTGTGATTTACTGGTACTTCTGTTTGAACCTCAATGTTACAGAACTACCTATTAGAAGACATAAATGTAAGACATTGTACAGACTAAAAAAGCCTTTGTAAGCACTGAGTGATACTGCAGAATATTAGAGCACTCCTGAAGAGTGTTAAAAGAAAACAATCCAACTTCAGGGATTTCTATGGATAAACTTTTAGTAGTCAAGCATCACTGAAAAAATACACATGGAGGACAGTATAATATTACAGGTTTATTTTTTACTAATATGAAGGACTACAATATAAACAGCGCTGAGCTCTCAGCCAGGAGAGATGAAAGAGAGGGTAATATGTATACAATAAGAGATCATATCTCATATAAGTCTGAATTTTCTGTAAAATACTTGTACATTCAGAAAAAAAATGAAACCTCTTTATAGCATAAACTGTGAATGGGACAAATAGATATAATAAAATTAGTCAACAGCACTACACCAATTTACCCCTGCTGAAGATCTAAGCCTTAAGAAACATTATTAGTTTTTCATTTAAAATCACAACTGTTTCCTTCTCTCGCTCCAGTAGTAATCCCCAACAGGACTGAGAAAAAGCAAATGTATTTAAATACATATGAAAATAGTTATTTAATAATATGTAGTCTTGGTAAAGGTATTAAACAAAAATGAGAGATTATATGCCAGTCATTGGTCTTTAAATCATAAAGGTCTAGAAGTGTACAGTATCATAGTGTATATGTATGCAACACCCACCTAACTGTACATTGTCTGTTTAAAATGACAACTGCATTCATACAAACATTTTTCATGTATTTACAAGCTAAAAACTTCACACCATTAAATATGACTGGATGCAGTGACTGAGTTGATGAGATTGGGAATGCTCTGAAACCACTGTATTTCCTCCCTTATCATTCACCGCAAAGGTCTTGCAGCATTTGGACTTCTGACTACGATGAAGTGTAGTACTAAGCAGCATTAATGAGATGACTGTAATTCCCTTATTTTCCCCAATAAATCCATGCCTGTCACTGAATCAAGCTATACAAAAGAAAAAAAATCCATTTATTTTGTTCATGATTCAGCCAGAAAAGCTGTGTGTGGCATAGAAGTGGCCAAAACAGACTACAAGAACATCTGTAATGGTAGTATCTTTAACATCAGAGACTATGATTTTCTTACCTTAGCCACTTGTGTTACTGCATTAGCACCTATGGCAGCATTTGCAATATCTTCCAGTTTACTTCTTGAAATGGCAGAAATAAAGTTTAAATAATATGATTCATAAAGTTGACTTCGAAGATCCTAAAAGCAAAGAAGACCACAACCTTTTTCCTGAATAAATACTAATACATTTCCAAAATATAAATACTTTTACAAGGTGGTGTTCCAATATCATAGTGAAATTACATTTTCTGCTTAGTGCTTAAATGCCTGGTTCATACACCCTTGTATGTAGTGTTTTGACTAAAATTACTAAACAAAACACACCTCTCACAGAACAGCCAGGAAATGAAATTTAAGCTACCAAGCAACAACTACTACTCTACGCATTAGCACTGACAACAATTATCCTTTGCTATTTTTTCTTTCTTTGGTAAAGATGTCAACTTTCCATCAACTCCTCCCACAGAATCAGAATTGTTGAGGTTGAAAGGGACCTCTAGAGATCACCTAGTCCTATCCCCCTGCTCAGAGCAGGTTGCTCAGGGCCACATCCAGCCAGGTTTTGAACATCTCCAAGGAGAGAAAGTCCACAGCCTCTCCAGGCAACCTGTTCCAGTGTTTGATCATCCTCACATTAAAAAAATAGGGTTTTTTTTTTTTATGTTTAAGTAGAATTTCCTGTATTTCAATTTGTGCCCTCTTGCCCCCTCATTCCCAAAACTCACTCTCCAAAACTCTGTAGACACACTTACTCTTCTACTCTCTGGGAAACAGAAGTTTTCCATGTAAAAATTTTGGGAAATATTTTGTATGACAAAGATTTGCTAATAAATAATAAAACACAAGCAAAGGTGTGTTCAGACACGCACAAGAACTGGATGTAGAATAGTCACATTCCCCTCAGGGCAAGATTACTTCACACACTCTCTCTGTGTTGTGTCTACTCATTTCAGATATTGAGCATGCAAGCTACCTGGCACATTCTGTCAATATTCTCTTCTGTTGGCATTACAAAGTAAACAGCTGGAACGTCTGGAATAGCATCCCGATCTGAATGCAAAAGCCTGAAAGGAAGAAAACTAGATCTCTAATGTGTCCCTCTTCAGAGTTGTGTAACATTATAACACTAAAGAAATCATTTATCTATAAGAAACAATCCAATTCCCTAGAATTTCTCCTTACATTTTATTTACTTAGATTTTAGCGAGACCATAACATGAAAAAAATGAAAAACCACATTTAATTTTTTTTGGTAGCTAAATATGTCAATGGAGATCTCCAAAGTTTATTTGAAAGACAGATTATTCCATCCAAAGGAAACTAAAATATTACATACAAAAAGTTCATGTATGAACTCCTATTTATTGGCTAATTTAAAGCATGACAACAAAAAAACAGCTTATCTTATACTAGTAAACTTGCCTTTCCTGCTCTTCTAAACAAGGACAGGCAAGGTGCTAACATGTTCCTATCATATTTCTGCAGATGTGTCAGTATATTAAATTGTGTTTCAATTTCTAGCCTTCACTTAGCAAAAGTTAAAAAACTTTTGAAGAACTTAAAGGTATGTTCAAAGTGCCTCCATGGCTATTACCACAGCTACAGAATGACAGTGAACTAAATAAACGGAACTTAAAGAAAGAGAAATCCAAAATCTCTTAAAATAATACTTAAATATTCCATATCTTTGACAAGATACAATTGAAGTCTGTGTGTAAAAATGTATGCAAAGAGCATAGGCAGTCCCATCAAACCATTTGTACCAAAGAAATCTTAACATATATGAAATATAGAGGGATTTGTACAAATAGATGTCCAAAAAACCCTACTGGATAATTTTTATGTTTGGACAGGGGCCTGCTGTACTGAGTACAAAATCCTGCTGAAGAATATGATCTCACCAGTTCCTGATTCTTAATAATACCATTTGAATTTAGGAAAAAGTAAGGGTATAATCTTTATTTTAACAGTTGTTCATTGAATGATTTTTGATGTATTGTTCATGACTTGCTGGGAATGTCAGGTAAACTTCCTAAAAAAAAAAGTCATATTTTTTAAAAGTACTTACAGATGCAAAGTGATCCCCATATCTCTCAACTCTTTCACTGACAGCAAAGGTGAGATTATATCTTGGCCAAATCTGTCATAAATGAGAACCTGTAACACAAACATGGCTGTACAGATACACACCTTCTTACAAAGAGGTAAACAGTGGATGAAGAAGTTCAGGTTCAAGGTTATGGCAGTAGTTCCTTAAAGATGCTAAACATTTACCCATTTATAATAAATCATTAATTTGTTGTGGACTTCCTGTCCATTTGTGCTTACTAAGACAAAAAGAAAAAAAGAAAATAAATTCAAAGATAAATGGAAGAAAATTCATCACTTCCTTCTGAAAAATGTCAGTCAAATAGGAATCAGTGGCTGTCAGTAATTTGTTACTGTACAGGCAGAATTTCTCTGGCTATATTTGGGAGGAAACAGAGGGAGAAGTAGAGGTAAAATACAGGACCTAGTAACAAAAGACAACAGAACAGAAGAAGACATAGAATATTTGCTTTCTGGTAGCAAAAATTTCTTCAGAATCACATTAATTTCTTTAAAGCTAATGAAGGTAGCTTGATCTCAGCTTATCCTAAATTTAAAGTTTTCAATAATTTTCCCTTTCTACAGGTTTCTTCCTGACTTTGTGAGTTCAACTGTAAGGTCTCACCTAAATTTATGCCAACAGGTATCAGTGAGACCTAAGCACATTTCAAAACATTCTCCCTAGTTGCTCATTAAAATACTCGCCTAAAGAATCAGTTAGTCTTTGGCTCTTTAAGTAACCAATCTTTCAAATATGTATCATCCCCAGAAATTCTAATATGCAATTTCTATATACTCTTAACAGGAAAAAAATATTCTGTACAAGTTAAGAACATTAAACTAAACTTGATTTAGTTAAATCTGATAATCTAAACTTTCTAGAGCACTGTAAAAATCTGCTGTTCTAGTTCAAGTAGTACTTACCTTCCATACAGGTTCTCCTGTGCTGTTTTTAACAGGAGGAACATTGAAGTTCAACATACGTTTCAAAGCCACTGCAAAGTAAGTAGAATAATGATTTACTCTCTTTACGGTTATACTACTTGGCACAACAACAGAAACACATTAACAGGCCTTTATGATATGGTTCATTTGGGAGGAAAAAACCCACAAAATATAAATACAACAGGCCACATTGTCTATTATTTTTAGGCAGCTTTTGACTGACAAGTGACTGACACACATCAGCTAGAATTTATAGGCTCGGGGAAATACTGCAAAAGGAAGAAAAAAAAGCAAGTCCCAACACATTAAGAAAGAATCTCTTTCCTTTATTATATGGGCTGTATTCTGTAACAGTTTGCCTTAAAAAATAATTTCAGTATCTTTCCAAAGGGGGCACTCTATACATTAAGAACTAGTTTGCTCTGCATTTCCCACCAAACTGGAACAGCACTATATACACAAGCCAAAAATACCTGTTTGCCTGACAACAATTTTGATGCACAGATTGAAACATTTTGAGAATGTTTAGAAAACATCAGAAGAAATTGCTGCTTTGAGGGACAAAAATTCCTCTAAGTTGCAGCAGGAAAACTCTTAGAAACAAGAATGTGTTTTCATTAAATGTCCCATTCAACACAGAAAACAAGGCAGATTCCTTAAACTACCTCTAACTCACAAATCATCTAAATAAGGAGCCCTTCCTCATTTACCTGATTAGACAATACACAATATTCTGTTATCCCATCTTTGACTAGAAGCAAAACAATATTTGCATCAATACAAGTTTGTGGCTGTTCTGTCCGAATTCATGAATAAAATCATCATAAACCTTTGCAAGGAGGAAAAACATTCAGAAATCATGGCAATGTACACCACTTTGCTCATAAATGGGTAACAGTAGAAATGGTTCTAACTCTTACACTGAATGAAGCTACTGAGAATACTCAATGCAGCTCCCATGGAGTTCACCGGATCACAGGACAGCTCAAGCTGGAAGGGGCTCAGGAGGTCTCTAGTGCAACCTCCTACCCAAAGCTGAGCCAGCTGTGAGGTCAGGTCAGGCTACTCAGGGCTTTATCCAGGCAGGCCTTGAACACCTCCAAGGATGGATGTGCAATCTGTTCCAATGCTTGACTGTCCACGKAGTGAAAAAGCATTTCCCAGCTTGAACACCTCTTGTTTCAATTCACACCCATTGTCTCTCGTCCTCCCACCATGCACTACTGTGACAAACCGGGCTCCTCCTCCTTGATGACCTTTTCATAGGTAATGGAGGGCTGCTACCTGGGTAGCTTAGGGGTCACACCTAAACTAGCCTCTTCTCCAGGCTGAACAAGCCCTGGTCCCTCAGCCTCCTCTCACAGGGCAACTGTTCCAGTCCCCAACCATCTTGGTGACCTACTGCTTAAGACTTCAGTTATCAATGTCTTTTTGCCCTCCTGAGGGCCAAAAATTGGATGCAGTATGCTAGGTGTGGTCTCATAAGTACTGAATAGCAGGGGATAATCACTTCCCTCAGTCTACTGGCTGTGCTCCTGTGAATATGCCCCAGGATGCTGTTGTGTAGGGGCACGCTACAGGCTTATGTTCAGCTCGCTGCCCACCGCAACCCCCAAGGCCTTTTCAGCAGAGCTGCCCCCCCTGCTGGGCAGTCCCTGGCCTGTACCGTTGCAAGGGGCTCTTCCTTCCCAGGCACAGAACTCTGCATGTGTCCTTGTTGAATTTCAYAAGGTACCTGCTGGCCCATTCCTCTGTCCCATCTAGGTCCCTCTGGATGGCAGCCTTGCCTTCGAGAGTATCAACTGTTCCCTCCAGTTCAGTGTCATCTGCACGCTTGATGAGAGTGTACTCTGACATTTTCTCCGGGTCACTGATGGAGTTTTTAAGCAGGACAGGGCACAGGATGGACCCCATATGGTGCTACGGTTGCTACCAGCCTCCAGGTATAGCATGACTGATTAACCACTACCCTCTGGGCCTGACCATCCAACCAGTTTTTTCTCAACCACCCAGACCACAACATCCTAACTTGGATCCAAGAATACAATGCCAAAAGCCTTGCTGAAGTCAAGGTAAATGACATCCTCTGCTCTTCCTTCACCCACAAATCCTGTCATTTTATCACAAGATGTAATCAGGTTGGTCAGGCATGATTTACTATAGGCAAATCCATGCTCACCTTTTTCATGTGATGAGAGATATGTTCCAAAAGGACTTGGGCCCATGATTTTCACAGGGATCAAAGTAAGGCTAACCAGTCTGTAGTTCCCTGGATTGTCCTTTTGCCCTCTTTGAAGATGGGTGCAACRTTTGCCTCTCTCTAGTCATCAGGGACTGCTCCTGGTCACCAAGACCTTTCAAAGATGATGGAGGCGGCCTTGCAAGAACATCAGCTAGCTCTCTCAACACCACTGGATGCAGCTCATTGGGTCCAATGGACTCATATGGGTCAAGTTCTCTCAAACAATCCATGCTTCAACCCTCATTCACTGCTGGTAATTCTCTTTGAACACTTCCCATAAGCACAAAGGCCTGGAAAACCCTGCTGGTGAAGACCAAGGCAAAGGCGGCATTTGGTATCTCAGCCTTTGCCACTGTCACTAATCACCTACTCCAGTCAGCAATGGTCTCACATTTTTCCTTCCACTACTAATGCAGCAGCAGCAGCTCTTCTCATTGCTCTTAACAAACCTTGCAAATCTCAACTCCAGTTGAACTTTGGCTTTCCTAACACCATGTGTACATGCCCAGCCCTAAAGTCCTCCTTTACAGACTGTCCTTACTTCTACCTCCTGTATACTGCATTTTCAAATCACATCACCAGTAATTAAACTGCTGGCACATTCACCCTTGACTGTGGGAGGAAGCAAGCTGGTAGTGAATGCTGGATCTCCCCGGACCCAGCCTTCCACTTTGCCTAATTTTTTTTTTACCATGAACTTCTGCAAGCTGATTACAAACAGTACGTGGAAGCTTCCCTCCCTCCCTGCCAACGACATCTTCTGTACATCACAGCCATATGAACAATTCCGTATAAAGCTGAAGGGTTATGCAGGTTTGGTACTACTGGATTTGAAGCAGCTTCTTTGTAGAGCTTACCATTTAAAGTAAAACTCAGCATCAGTTCTCTACAAAAGAAGACAGCAATCAAACTACCAGTGTGCTGTGACAATCATGACAAACATTATCCTTTCATCATTTATCTGGGTTTCTTTTTAATATTCACATTGTCATTTAATTTATGTTTAGACTGAACACTCCCTGGAGCACGGATCAGGTTTTTACTTTGCTTGCACAATGACCTGTTCTGACTGGTCATGGACTGGGACCAAGGTCACAACAGATGGTGTACATGCATGGTTATACAAATACTAAATGATAATACATCATTTCAGTTTCCTGTCTGAGCATCTTTTAGTTGTTCAATCCATCTTCTGGCAAATTATGTCTCCAACAGGCAAATTACCTTCCCAACAGAAGACAACATGGTGAAGGATGACTGAAATAATCAAGTAGCAAGGAGAAGCATGAAAGAAAAGAACAAAGTTGTATGAAATAAAGCCTCAAGGACAATTTGCTTAATCAGAAAGCTAACAGAGTGAACAAAAGTAAAGGATAGTACAGAAACATCAAATAGCAGTATTCTCCTACTTATTAGCAGTAGGAGACCAAAGGAATGAGATTACAGTAAGTAGGCTTATGATACAGAGAGTAGGTTGACAGTACTAGTAAATATTTAAGGCCAATACAGAGACTGAGATTCTCAGGCAGATGATCTTAGAAATTTCATGTTAAATAAGTGTCCAGAATCCTCTATGCCACCAGAAAGATACTGCAGCTGTCAAGAAAAAGGCGACAAGACTATAGCTCAAATTATTGACAGCTTCTGCAGGCAAGGGAACTAAACAGGACTATGGAGTGACATGTTCTCCATTTTAGGAATATGTTCAAAGGGATGGCTCAAGGCTCCACAAAGCAGCATCCTGCCTCCAGTTCTTTGAGATTTACCCTGGTCATAATTAAGTTAAAGTAGATTACTTAAGTTTTAGTCCTTCAACAATTAAAATCAAAATTAGGTTGCTGGTTGTTATAAGTACACCAGAAAGGAAGTGCATGCAAGACAGAGAAGAAAGTCAATTATGAACGCAGAGTAAATGTGTAAGGAATAGCAAAATAACTATCCCTTTTACCCACAGATGACCTCCTGCATAATTAATCGTCACGGTAAAGTTCCCATTTTCAATTTCTCGGGGATCAGTGTGCACTCCAAGGCCTCTGTATTATCTTAACAGGAGCATCACAGCAGAAATTTTATTTTTGCACCTTTCAGCGACATTTCCCATTGATCCTTATCTCATACAGGAAGAAAGCCGAAACAAGGCGGAAAGCGCAACCCGCTCCGCCGCGGCACGGGGGCCGGCACGGCTCACTTCCCGGCCCCGTGCAAGCCCCCTCCGCGGGTGATTCCCGCCCCGCGGCGGCCCCGGGCCTCGGCTGCCCGCGCCGCCCCGCAGCGGGAGCCGCGACCGCCCGGGAGCGGGGTCGGGGCGCGCGCGGCCGTTGGTCACCGCGACGGCGGCGCCGCGCCCCTCCCCCACCCGCCGCCGGAGCCCCGCGCCTCCTCCGCGAGCGCCGCAGCAAGACCCCGCTGCCCGCGCACCTCCGCGGCGGGCGGAGCTGAGCAGCGCCCCAGCGGCTCCGCCCCAGCGGCTCCGCCCCAGCGGCCGCCGCGGGGCGAGGAGGAGGCAGCCCGCCATCTCCCTTCCCGGAGACCCAGAGCAGCAGAGAGGGAAGAAACCCCCGGCGGAGACACCCACACCCCGCCCCGCGGCCGGGGCCCCCGCTGGCGGAGGGAGCGGAAGAAGGGAAGGGACGGAGCAAGGCGGCCAGGGCTGCAGCGGGGGGCGGACCGCGCTCCCTCCCTTTGCCAGTCCCCGAGAAGGGCAGCGCGAGGGAGGCGGCGGGAAGCCGCTTACCTGTCTGCTTCTCCCGAATACCGGCCGCCATCTTCCTCCGCCGCCTGGCCGGCCGCGGCGCGGCGCCCCGCCCACTGCCGCGCGCGCAGCAGTCGGTCGACGTGGCGGCCCGCGCGCGGGCAGGGGCGGGCCGTGGGCGGGGCCTGCCCTCCCCACTCCCACCTGGGCGCGCCAGGTGCGCGGGCCGCGCCGCCGCGCGGGCTCCGCTGGTGCCTTCCCGGCCGCGCCCGGCCCCGAGCGGAGCCGGCGAGCGCCGCGCCGCCGCTCCCCCTCCCCCCGGGTGCGCCAGGCGCGCGAGCAGGTGGGGCCTCCGCCCCGCCGCTGGCCTGTCTCCATTCCTGTTCCAGCCTCGCTTCATTTGTACAATTAAGAAATTATGTCTTGCGATTTGAAATTTGGTCCTGCGCCACGTCTTCAGACAAAGGCACCAAAAAAAAAAAGTATCAGACAACAGCTCTATTGCTYATTTTGCCTTTGACCCTGCTTGTTGAGGGTGAGTGGCTCCAGCTGTTTCTGCTCTGCTGACAAGGCTGAGATAACCGAAGATGGTCCCTGGAAAAGCAGCCTGACCACAACCGGGGCAGCTCAGCGACATGGGCATTAGCCACAGGAGAAGGGCAGATGTTTCAAAAGCAGTTTGTTAGCTCCAACCAAGTCATCAACTTCTAAGGAATTATTTACTTAGAGAAGACCTCTCTGTTAGGTAGCGTAGGACACTACAGGCAGGTAGCTAGAGGATACTTTGGATTCTCTATGCCTCAAAGCTGCTGCAGCAAATGATGTGTCCTTGTAGAAATCTTGGAGGGGGAAATGTCCCTGATCAAAAAGCCACAACTGGCAGTTTTGGATACAATGAGTATCAGGGTAGACAAAGTATACAGCTATATAAAGGTATACATGCTAACCAGCTAATGTACACAAATGATACCGAAAATCAAGTCTACGTTTACAGACTACAGAAGCCAGTGATGCCTTCTAGAGCTGAAAAACATTAAATTAACAAAATAAAAAGTCAAGCGGCTTTTGAAAAAAAACTTCATGTTTAATACAAAATAGTAATTTAATCCTTTATTGCACTTTGAACATTTACATGACAGTTATCTCCCACAATAAATGACTGAAACACTGATGCTACCCCTGTCAAGTATGATGTTGCTTGAAGCTGCAACGTTTCAGGCACTGATCCGGCAGTTGACCAAGTCAGAGCTAAAGATATTTACAAAATTATATCTTCTTGTATAATATTATTCTAATTACCATAGCTTAGAAAAACCACATTGTTTATACAATACAAAATTACTCTGGGTTGCATTGTTTCTACATCAAACTAATATTTTGACAATGCTTAATTTTTTGTATACAAGTATAGATGTTTGACACATCAAGAGTTAATTTTTACATTTCAATTTTCCTTTTATCCAACTGGCAGTTCCCTTAACTTAAGCAAAACCAATAAAACTTACGCTTTAAAATGCTCTACCACAAAGTACAGAATCAAGATAAACTTTACAAGCACATTTTGTAACTTCCAGAGTTGCACTTTCCTCTATTTGAAAGAGTAAGATCTTTATGTTTTGATACTATTTTCAAAACAAACATGCAGAATGTGATTGAGATTTTTTGACATTTCTTTATACTCTGCTGTACATTTTAAATACACCTCGCAACATCCTTAACTCTTCTGTTTCTGAGACTGAAGACAAAGAAATCAGAGCTGCAACACACAACGCTTTAAAGTACAAATTGAAATTAATTTCTTCTCATTGTGACTATATTTAACTTGTAATTGTTAAAAAAAATGCTAACTAGCAGGCATCCTTTAACTTGGGTAAGTTGTTTCATTTGAGAGTTGAGAGTAAGTCATTTCATTTGCAAATTGTTTTCCATCTTTTTTTTTCTTAACATAGATCTAAAATACTTTACTTTTTTTTTTTTTTAATTACATATGCTTGAAGAGACCATTCTAAAAACAACACTAGTCTAGTATTGTTTACTAGGAAGTGATCACTATAAAAAATAAATAGCTTATCAGACATTAATTCCAAAGGAAAAGCTTAGGTTTTGATGCAGAAACTAGTGGGTGAAGTTCTTTGGCCAGTCAATCACAAAAGAGGTCCGTAATAGTCCCTTGTGGCCCTAATGATGAATCTTACTGTAAAGATGTAATTTCTATAAAAATATATTTAATATGCAACAGCTACTGCATATGCTATTACTCCTCTTGTGTTATAGAAATACTGATATAAAAATAAGCACCTTCCCTAATTTCCAGCTGTCCTTATGTAAAATGAGGAAATTACCTGAGAATATTGCACTTAAATGACCTACTGTATCAATTAAAAACATAATGACTGTGTTTTGACAAACTGGAAGTCAGCTTATTCAATGCAATAATAATTTTAATGAACAATTCAAGCAAAATTAAGAATGGTATCTATAAATAAATGCTGAAAATGAGCAGAAGATTTCATCTCCTCCATAGTAGCATTTAGGAATGCAACTTGAATATATCAAGGACTATTTTAGATGTCTAGATAGAGCTAAATAAGTCTAAAAGAAAGGAGAAGATAATTTTGTCTTGGACATGTACATTAGTATTGAAAAATGGGAACAAGTTTTGCTCCAGAAAAATCTTTGCAAGCAATATTAAAGACCGTTGGATTTTATCAATTCCACCTTTTGCTGTAGTACTGTAGAGCATAGTTTGAAAGACAAATTAAGATTTTTCTTACAGCTACAAAAATAAGTTAGCTTTATCTTTTATATAAAATGAATAACTGCTCAATGTAAAACTGATAAGCTATAACGTAAAAGGCATGAGCCCTATTTTTATCTAAGGTTCTTTCTGAAGCCTAATAGTCGAATAACCGACTTGCTTCTTCATTGAAGGTCTTAAAATGCAGTTTATTTAGCTCCAAGTTCTAAACCATTTCCCTTGCCATTCAAAGTACCAGAAGTTCAACAACTTCTCTTGAATTCAAAATTATTCACATACTGCTTGCTGCTTCTCTTAAGTTCTGTTCTGTCAGTGCAGAAACGTGACATAACATCACAGAAGACATTAATCTCTAACTAGGCAAGAAGAAAGAATACTGCGCTTCGAACACCACTCATTTTTATAGTACTCTATCTGCAGGAGACTCAGTGCTGAATTTAAAAAACATGAACATAAAATGCAAATCTGTATTATGCAAAACAGTTTGCAACAGGTTACCTTCGTTATAATAAGACTATTCTAAAGGCAAATAAGAATACAAAGAAGTTATCGGCAGTATGACATTCAGAAATTACAGAAGGAAGGCAAGTATAGAATATTACAGGAGAAAAAAATACAAAATCAGAAGAGAATGAGAAAATACTTAAGATCATAGACAAATCAAATGACATTTTCTAAGAGCTTATTAGCAAGTCTCTAGAGATTGAAGTTTATTTTAAAGGAAACTTAATAGGGTTTTAGCTCTGAACCAGAAAATACAGCACTGTACCTGTCTTTCTTTAAAATATTCTCATGAGATTGAGAATTCTGATGAGAGAGCAATTACTGTCAAAGTAGCTAAAAATAATCTCATGAGAAATGTAAAGATGTCCAACCTGAACTTTGGAAAAATTTGCTTAAAGAGACTTTAAAATTCAAGAACAAACGCTGTGCACACTACTGCTACATACCTCTAGAAATATTTTTTTAAAAAATTGTAGCACCTTCCCCAAAATTAAGAAAGAATTAAGATGCTGTAGCAGCTTAAGAAAGTTTTCAAAATACCTACATATTTTTAAGTGAACTGTACAAGTTAAATACCCATCAGCCTTTTCATCTTTAAACTTTCATTATTCAGGACTGTGCTATGAAAGTCATGACTACCACTTCCACAACTCTTCTGTTGCAGTAGGTTGTTCTGTAATTACTGTTTAGTAATACAACTTTTTTAATGAGAAGAAAAAATACAATGAAGATAGCTCCTATTAATAAACCAGAATCTGAAACTAGGTTATTTTGGGCTTCTTTTAAATGCCCCTCTCCACTTTATAATTTAATGTGGATGTGCTTTCCTGCCAAGACATTCAAAAGGAAAGTAATCCTGCTTGTATTTTCAATTGAAAACAAGCTTTATTAATAGAAGTAGATGATTACTTACTTTTCAGTATATTGAAGAATGTGAGCAGATTATACATATAGACTGATCTATGTTTGGGACATAGTATAGATGACCAGACTAATACAGGAAAAAAGTAGTTTCAGAAGACTTGCATCCAATTAAAAAAAGTTGTGCACTTAAATATCCTTTCAGTTTCACAGTTTGAGTATTAGTAACATTAAGGTGTTGCCATATAGGAGTTTTATTATTAACACTGAATATCCATTAAGGCCAAATATTTGTTGATCCAGACACCTGTAGACATACTGATTTTTCATAACTTAATGTTATTTATACAAAAACTGCAGAATTACAATATATTTTATACAGTTGAAGTTGCTCAAAATGCAAAGTTGAAAAGGAGTTTAGAATAAAAGCTAGAAAAGTGTCAAGCACTCACAAAAAAATTTGATGGCTGACACTCTGTACTTTAACAGATCATAGTTTTACTACGTATTCCTACGAAAATACTGACTTCCATGCAAGAAGTAGCACCATGTTCTAATGAGCACAAAATTTTATGCATAACTTTCATACCCAATGATTTTCATATTTTTTTGAAAAATCACTTATTTTTGCATATTAAAGATTTACCTTAGCGTTTATTGTTTTGGCTATATGTGAAGTTAACAATTATAGTATAACAGCAGAATGCAGAAACGTGTGCAAATGCCAAAGATTTTATTTAACAGCAAAAACAAGTTAAAACCAGATTTTGTTCTTGCATTTGATCATTTTGTCTAGTTTTTCTCCAGACTTTAGTTATATTTTAATGCACTAAACACATTACCTTTAAAAATTCATGTTTCCTAACTTTCATAGGTTTAAAGGAATCATCAAAATATAAAGGAATCAATGAAAAAAATTACTGAAAAAGTATACATGGAACAACTGGAAAAACTGCACAGTTTTACTTAACTGCTGTAGAGCTTTGTCTCTTATCTTAAAAATGCACCTGATTGGACTTTGATAAATAAGTTACTGAAGTATGTAATACATACATATATTTAGGTCTTGGAAATAGCTAAAATGTTAGAGAGATGTGTAACATTGCACATCTGTCTACAGCAAGAGTACCAGTTTTTAAGGACTGTGCTGCAAGAGACTGCTGGCTCTTAAGCCAACTTCAAACAAAATGATTCAACAGAAAATATCAAATTTTCATTTGCAAATTGTTTTCCATCTTGCACGATTACCACTTTTAGCATTTCTTCAGGGGAAAACTGGAAAGAGGCAGAGAGCATGCTGTCTGAAAATGCAGTAGCAACTTGCAAGCAGACACTCCCACAGAAAACCCCAAATTTTTCAGCATCCAGTTTAGTAACAGAAATATTTATTCTCTTTCTCCTCTTAGTGTGTTTCTGATGGTGAACTCCATTTTGTTTTTAAACTGCTCATATGTCTTTGTTATTGGGAGCTCTAGGCAATTAAGGAGTCTGTTTCCAACAGGATACCTTATATGCAAAAATTTAACAGTGGGTTCAGGATCAAAACCAATTGGTGGTATAGAAAAAGAGCCTGTTCCAAAGAGCAGAATGTCCTCCAGTGTCACTACAGATTCACCACCTAAAAAAGAGGATTGTTATATCATCATTTGCTATTACTCACAAACCATATCCCATATGATAAATGTTAGAGGAAAAACAAAACAACGAAAAAAGAAAGCCAGTGAAATCGGCAAGCCCCAGATCAACATGTTGAATGAATTTGGAGTTATAAGTAAGGTCAAATAAAAACCCAGTTGAATTATTCAGAAAAAAATAAAGTCAATAGAAAAATCTCTTCTGCAAGAAGGAAGACCAACGAAACCTGTTTTCTATCAGTTTTTATTCTGAGACTAATTCAGAAGGAGCTTATAAGCAGAGCCAAAGTAAGGAGATAAAAAAGGGATCTCTTTTCTTTGCCACTCAACTTATTTTCTAAAACTGACAGGAGTGCTAGTACCAATCTTTCAGATACTTACCTTGCTCAAATTTGGCTGTAACTGGGCAACAGTTTCAGAAATTATGATTGGGAAGGAAGAGGAGAAAAGGAGAAACAATTATAAACTGACAGTGACCTCAAAACCTTATTTACCACACTGAACTCTAAAAACCAAATCCTACATGTATACCAGCTCCTAAGCACCTCGAACAGTGAAGAAGGGGGAAAAAATTACTTACTTCCCACATCCTGCAAATAATGCATCCAAAAATCAGCACCTTCAGCTTTATTTACATCTGATGAGCAATGGATTGTAAAGAGATCACAAAGAGTTTCTGCTGAAAGTCTTTCAGGTTTGTGACAAAATATGCTGGAGAATGCATCTGGATGCATTTGCATTTTCTCTAGTACACCAAGGGTTTTCAAACCTTGACTAAAACTAGGAGCAAAAAAAAGAAAGAGAGCATACATCAGAAAGTTTGTAGGTTGGTAACTCTACTCTGTGTTTTACAAAGCTGTAAGACTGGAGATAAAGTTTCCAAATCTGTACAGTGTCCAAATGTCATCAGTAAGGTATACGTAGTACCATTTTATTTTAATCTTGGCTAATCACAGTTTCACTGTGGAGTTTTTTGGGAAGATGAGAAGCAATATGCAGAACTGAACTTTTATTTCTCTGGTGCTTGACTGTATGAGCATGGTCCGCATTTAACTGTTATGAGAACATAATGAACTCCTCCATTACAAATAGCCCTTGGAGAAAACAGTTTAAATTCCTTGTCTTCAGGCAAGACTAAGTCTCTTAAAAGCTAGACTTTACTTGGCTTCTGGAGTCTGCATGAGTTTGTATGGTATTACTTATCTAAATTTTAACAACAGCTCTGCGGGTTCAAAATTTTTTCATTATTTATATGTGCTGGATAAATTGTAAAGCCAATTTGAAAGGTGCTTAACTACCATATTAATTCTGAATTAAAATTTTAAGTAAGCTGTCTACTCATTATTTCTTAGAGATCAAAAGGCTAAATCAATCAGTAAAATTCAGAATAAACACGTTGGGATTACACAATCAGTGATATACAATGTTAACAGCCAAAGTGACTAACTAGCTCTTCTCTTGCATTTAGAACTTGATATCGACACGCAAATTTTCTCTCTACTCACTTTTGCACATTTTAAGCCCATCTCAAAAATATCCAACAATGATTTTCTCCATAAACAAACTAGCTAATTATTGCCTTTCACTTTTTAACTGACTAGTTCAGAATATGAGAAATAGACTGGTCAAACATGCCACAAAGGGCTTTGATTGAAAGACTAATTACTCTCAAGTCTAAGTTGTCAGAAAAACCTTATATACAGAATCAGTTTTTCACAGCTCTTCGGGAGATTCAGTCGATTCAAACTAGTCCAAGGTAACACCACAAATGCATTAAGAATAAATCCAACCACATTTGCTGGAAAAACCGGAATGCTTTTTTTACTGAGTAGATGAAGAATTCAGATTAGAAATTAGGCCAGACACCAAATAAAAATGGTTAACAAATGCAACTTTCTTAGCTAGCTGAAGTCATCACTACATCATGAAAACACGAATTCCAGAAACCAAGTGGAAATAGCTGGTACACTGTTCTTAACAAGCTTTTCAGAATTGCTTACACTCTGAAGTAGGCCAACCTACATCTGTGCACACAGTCACCATCATAGTGGCATATACCAACTCCATAGTTAGAACTCCGGAAAATTCATTTAATGTCTAAAAATATTTTTAACACTTAAAGACTCTCACTTTGAGCAACTCTGAATTAAAACCGAATATGGATTAGAGAAACTGTGTGTTGCAAAGGTCTTTGTGAGGCTACAATTTACAGCTGTCAGTCTCCCCTCTTTGTAATGCTAAAAATACAAGAAGAATGTAATTGAGGAAAAGTGCAATTGATCAGATACCAAATACCAATGACAAAAATAAACAGAAACAGAGAAAAAAATTTTTCTTCTTTCAGTTAAACTAACTTGAACTAATTAACAATCACCACTTAATCCATTGAAAATTAAAGTATATTTCATTGATTTAAATGGAGAAGAAGTATGAGTGTGTGAAATTAGTTTTAACAACATCTTGTTTTGTATTTCAGTGAGGAAAAAATCCAGCAAGTTTGAAAACTCAAACAAAACAAACCTTTCCAAAGGCAAAATAATTCTCTTGATTACATGATGGATCAATATGTCATTCACCAGCATATTCTTATCACACAAAGCTGTTACAGGTCTTAAACATTCAGCAGCAGCAAGAAATTCATAGCAGTCATGTACTGTTGACTGTAGGCTGGATAGACTATTTGAATATTTTATCTGCATCAGAACATAAGAGTTATAAATGTTTATTGCATGTACATATATATAAAATCAGTTTATTTGCAGATGTAGCTGTGAAAAAGTCCCACTGCTGGACTAGGTTATTCTACCAGGTAACACAAGTTATACTAACAGGAAAGGTCTACGGTTAATATTACTGGTAAATTTTCACCAAAAGTAGAACTAACCATGTAAAGAAGTGTGGCATTATCACTGATCACTACTAAGGTAAAAGATTTTAAAGGCTAATTATGTCTGAGAAACAATTCAAACACGATTCTGATTTACAGGTTTTAAATTCTGAACCATGTCCTCTCCAAGTTACAACCCTCAATCTAGTATTTTAAGGTTCAAAAACAACAATGTGCCAGTAAGTTTAGCTTTATTTACCATTTTTATTGTTTGTGCTACACCAACATCAGCAACATCTTCCAAGGCTGGTTTCACATTCTCTGGACCATAGACGAGACAATTGAACAATGTTTTGGAAAAGAAACCAAGAGATGGGCCACCATGAATCAGAGAAACTGCAATCATTTTGCCAGCTTCAAAATACAGATTCTCTTTTAGAGCTGCAAATGAAATAAAGTATATGTAAAAAATCTATTGTGATCCTGATGAATCTGTATACAAAATCGCATAACACCATTCTCACTTTAGGAGACACAACATATAAAGTTTGCCATCTCCTGCTGCTTGAAACAATAAAACTGATAATTTTTACATAGAAGTACCACTATTTAACTCTTCCAGTACTACTGAAGTTTAGGAGGAGATATAGTTTCCTCTTCCAGATTATACCCAATGCACATTTTATTCTCAGGCATAAGAACTCAAAAAACCTAGCTTTGGATCTCTAGGGAGTATGCTTTCAGACATAAATTTTCTAGAAATCTGAGAAAAGAAAATAAATATCAGAGAATCAGAAAAGAAATTAATTTGCAGAGAACAAATACATAAGTTTGAGTCTAACTGTATGCTTACGTTCTTCTATTGTTTGTTAGCAACTTTTCCAACAACACCAAACATTTGTTTAAAGATAATTAGTTTAAATATGTTCATTATTACAAAAACCCCACACCATTTACAGTGAAAAACAAAATGATTCACAAAAATAATTTTTATCTTTCAGGGCTATGATCTTGAACTAACAATCACAATGAAGTTTTTAAAGTGTTTAAAATTACATAATTACATTAATTTATTTTTGAACAAAGCATTTACCTTGAGAATCAAGGGACAGATTCTTTACAGAAGAGCCCTCAAACAGTGATGAGTTCTGAAGATGAAGCATTAATAATTGGAAGAAACGGTGTTTTGATCCATCAGAAGTATCTGTCTTCAACCTATTTTTGCAGCTCGTGAACTTTATTTCAATGGCGTTTGTAGGACTGAAGTTGCGCTGTCTAAATCCCTTTAAAGCACTGTTCCAGATATTTTCTGTATTGATGTTAAGCCTTGTAGTTTTTGTATTAATTTGTAGCTTTAATTCCTTCAGTATATTAGACACTTCCCTTCTTTGCTGTCTTAGATGCCTACAATGAAGTTGCACATATTTCCAGATGATTAATGATTAACAACAGTTATATTGAAAACACTGTAAATTCTTTTATGGAGAAAAAAATCTKCTTGAAAACTCTGGTACCTTTAGATGCCATCTAAATTATACCAGTAAAACATTTCATGTAAGTTGTTTGAATTTTAACTCTGTACTGGCATATTACTTTAAAGTAACTCTAAGAATTAGAGAAAAAAGGAAATAGAACTAATTACTTTGGTATAACATGAATAGTTATTTTCTTAATTGAATTATTGCCAAAGTCGTCCCACATAATTCTTGCACTGTCATTCTACATTTGAGTAACATGAAACAAGTGAAAGAATTGAAGAACTCATCATGTTTGTGTTTAAGAGATGTTTTGCAACCAAGTTAGAATACCCTAACAGTGCCTGTCAACTATTCACTAATATTTCTTTGTAATCATAATCAAAAATTTGGGTGGAACAGTGTTGCAGTTCTCATTAAAAAAATACCCTAGGCCCCAGTCAAAATAAAATTCTTTCATTTTTGAACTCTCAAGCAAAACTATTTAGGTACACCATCTACTAGAGGTAACTAATTCCCTCATCAGAATTTGGTCACATATTATAGGTAGAATTCATGAATTAAATACTAACAGCAAGACACAGAATTTTGTATCCTTAAATATACTAGGAGATGTTATTTCATCACCGATTTTAGCAAAATCACAAACTAGCCCTTGCAAATGCAAAAGGACTGAAAATTCATAACACATTTACTTTGAAGAAAGTAGTTAGGATTTTTTTTTATGCCCCCCCAAAATGGCTAACCATGCTTGGGTAAGGAAAAATACACATTCCAGGTTTTTAATCCCCTCACTGCCCAAAAATTTTCAATAAAATTTCAATTTTTCTCTTTATCCCCCTAGCATTTAGAAACAGAAGCCTCTACAAACTTATGACTTCGGTTCTTGAGAGCAACCATTCAATTTTTCTAGTGACAAAATTAATACTATATATATATATATTTATTTATTTTTAGGTGCAATATGCTTGGGCTACATTCTGTAGAAAATATGACATAAAACCAAGTGCTAGAGCATTCCTCAGTGTAAGAAAAATAAAATAAAATACTTTTTCCTCAGTGACCAGTTCCTGTTTGACATCAGTGGAGATAAGGACATTGTCATTCTGTTGGATGATGGAAGTTCTAGGCGTGAGCAGGGAGTCAAGTTGCTCTGGCACATTATCTTTGGTGACCTACAAGTGAAAAAAATATTTAAAGAGGAGTTACAAYTGAAGAATGCATAAACACTTTTTATTTGAAGATAGTGTTTTCATTATGTCATAGTTTTAGGGTCTGCATTTAGTTGGATCCTACATAAGAAATGGATGTCCTGACCAATACAGTAAGTAAAAATTAAAATAAAATAAAAATAAAAATATCAGTTTCCACAGACTTAAAAGCCTCTATTACTACAGAGAAAAACATGATTTATATAAACATTAAACTAGATTTCTAGCACACTATTAATGTGTGCTAGAAAAATCAGAAAATACTGGTAAGCAACCTCAGCTTGAAGTTTTGCCATTTGTACATTCAAAGTTTCCTCTAAATTGTTTAGATTGCTTTTAGAAGGATCTAATTTTACTTGTCAACCTAAAAACTGGTTTAGATGCCACTCAATGTGAATTTGTACACAGTCTATATCAAATTTACACAAAGTTTATGGCTTACTCTCAAAACTTCAATCACTAAACTTATTTTACTCAAATTTTACTCAATTTGCAATTCAGTAAAGTAGCCTTTCCTTCACAATAAGCCATCACCTCCTCATGCTGCAATATTATTTTGTTAAAATCTGTTTCAGTTTGAAAACAAAGATTTACACACTGGAGAAGAAAGCTGTGTTGAGATCCGGATGACTGCCGAGGGCACTTTGGAGAAGGCTCTTCCAACAAACAAGTTGTCCCATCTGTCTTTTCAGAGGCAGCCAAAGAACGCTTCTGCTGTTTGCTATAGTTCCCTGTACAATGAAATTAATATCATTTAATGAGTTTGCCGGGTGTTTATTTAGCACATATTATTAAAATATATTGTTTGAAGAAGTCACCGTAACATTCATAACATTACCTGATTTTGCAAAGATACTTCTGCACTCCATGCACTCCCAGTTTTGCTCCCATGATTTCATAGATGAGCAGGCCAGGTGAGTTCCACGGGAACCGCAACACTGACAACGCTTTATTTCCCATTTACTAAAATTAAAAACTCATGTATTTAGAATTAGACACAAGAATGATGCTAATTAGAATGAGGAATAGTCAACAGTAAATCTGATCTGGGCACTAAACAAAGCCTCAGTTTTCAAACCAAGAGAAACTTTCCTCAGAGAAGATGTAGTCACCATTCCAGGGTACAACAAGGAAAAAAACAAACAAAAAAACCCCCATGTTCTAGCACCCTGTATTAAAAGAGGCTATGAGTTACTGTGTCCCCCCCAATGACAATAGCTTGCAGCTAGTATTTTCTCATGTTGCAAGCCAGCAACATTCCCCTTACTTTATGGAGACCCACTCACTYTCCAGCATTTCCAAATGCCAAATTTTGTAAATGGATAAGCAGATTATTCTTACACATTCTGAGTAAGATTCTTTATTAATGACAGTACTTAAATACCTGTTAAATTACTTGTCTAGATTTATTACACTTTGCTTAAGCATATAATGGAACTGTGTGACCAATACTAGTTCAAACATTGGAAGCCAAAGGTATAGCTCTTAAATGATAAGACACATAAGTGTCTTATCCTGAGACATAAGTACTAAGAAGAAAGTACCCAGTGATGTTTGGCCAAATCTGTATAAAGAAAAGTTAACATGCCTGTCTATGGTAAATAACTTACCACATTAAGACAGAAACAAATCTGCAAGGTAGGGCCCCTGCCTGATGGCTTTGAGTATACTAATCCCAACAGAAGATATAGAAGCAGCACACAAATAAAATGATAAAAACAAGGCAGAAAATGAATGCACTGAGTGAAAATTAAACAAGTGGTAGAGCAGAATAAAATGTTTTATGTGATCATTCAAGCATCTCATTAAGATATCACCATGATTCTAGCTGCCATTTGGGTGCAGAGGGATAGCTCACAGCCTTCCCTTATTAAGTGACTGGAACTGTCCTCTAAAACATTGACCAAGATCACACTGTCACTGGCAGAATTATCTGGCCAAAACCCCCTTTCAAGAATATAGACTCAGTTGCCTATCAAATGGTACAAAAGCTTGGCTGTCACTCGTAAAGTAGACTGATCATACACAACTACTTATAAGCTAGGTCTACTCCTTCAACAAATTCTTTGTATGGTATTTTAACTATTCTAACAATTATTTAATAGAATTAATAAAGCTGTGAATGAAAGAAACAATAAGGTCTAGTTTAGGCACATGCTATTCTATATGCCGTTATGTTGACGTACAAATTCCATTGCAGCTCTATGTCAAATGAGAACAGGGGTAAAATAAGTGATAATGGATTTGTTTTGCTCTCTTGGCTTTTATGGGTCATAAAATTAACATTTTATTTGGAAACAGTGTCTTGGCTTGACTTAAAAACCTGATGCTGAAAAGTATTACAGAATGTAAGGAGATGTAACTTAGTATGGATTTTTTTTTTTTTTTTTTAAAAAAACAGTCATACCTATCAGGTTCATTATAGTCTCTTCCTTTCTTGCAGAGACATCTTCTAATGTCACAGTGCTGATAACATTGCAGTAGGTCTTGATATGCATTCTCTTCAAGTTCCCAAGATGCATCCCTATAGACAATGACAATGTGGAAGATCTGCGTATTACAACCATGTTCTGATTGTTTAAATGGGTTACTCTGTCTTTGAAAAACACATAATTTCACCTTTATATAATAGCCACATGAAGATGTGGCAACAGGAATCAAACTATGTGATTTCAGACAATACAATCATGTAATATTCAGACAACAGCTAGACAACTGGGAGAGGTAAAGAAAAAAGGAAATCTAGGATGAAACAATAATCTTGCAAGACAGAAGTTAATCTTAACCATCTACAAGACAGCCCTCAAGCTAATCTCTAAGCATTCTCTGTTTTTTATATTACTGGGCATCACAATAGTATCTATCCTAGGAAATCACTCTGACAAAGCAAGTATTTTTTCCTGATAAAATACATGCAAAACTCCCTTTATTATGTCTTTGGATTCCCATATCAGTTACACAGTGTTTTTATTTTCCACTGTCCAGGGAAATCCTGAAGTAGGAATAACAAAAATGTTACCCTAAAATATACACTGGCAGACTTTTTACTGTACAACATTAATTTGATTAAAGTATTTATTATTTTTGCACCATCTCAATGTTCATTTCTCCCGTCTCATATTCTGCTTTCTCACAGCAGACAAGAATATTAGTTTTGGCAATCCAATGAAATTACCACCAGAAATGACATTATGAAAGACAACTCAGTATTTGCCCGGTCAGTATGGCAAAATACATCAAGTATTTTGATTGCTCTTCTCCAAAATCTTGGATTTCTGTCTCAAGAGGGAATTAACAGTCTCTGAAGAGACTAATAGCTATTAAAGCATAATTCTAACAGGTAAACATCACTGATTACTTTTCGCCTTATTTTGAGCCCCACCAAATGGCAGAAACTATTGTAAAAATCAGCTTATAATTTTGGAAGGTGTTTACATACTAAATATATCCTTACAATCCCTTGGGAGAAGGATGAATAGATGAGTAATCAGCGGATGATAATACTGGACAGAAATTCAGATAAAGGCAGTCATCAAAAAACTGACAGAGAAAATACATTTCTCACCAACCTCTTGTGTTACTGCGAAAGGATCATATTTTAAAAGTGTTCTGATCTTTTAAATGTGCCCCTGGCTAAATGATGGCATTGAAAAGTGACCTTTCAAAAAATTTAGTCTCCTGCTCTGTGTTTGAGATGACTGATTTGACCTTCTACAAATTTTGATGCATAACTGAAAGGAAACAGGCTACTTCTTACCAAAACAGACAGTTCTACCACTAAAGGTAGAGCTGAGGTTTCATGGGCTTGTAGATGCAATTATATAGAATAAACAAAAAAGTTTTACCTTAAAGTAAATTTTTATAAAACAGGGATTATTTACAAAGTTACTTACTTTTCTGGAATGTGTATGCCCATTCTCAACATTTCCTTCTGAAATTTGTTCTTGTTATTACATACTGTACACCTAAAGAAAAACACTCCAGCACTCAACGCTTGATACTGTGCCAGGAAAAAACAAAAAAACCAAACCAATTATTGAATTATTACCACTCTTAAGATGCCAGCAAATAATGCTTCCATATCTATAAGCATTACATTCATGGATGTTAAGGTTGAAGTCAACTACCTGACTTCAAAGCAAATGTTGGGTATTTTCTGTTCCTTTAGAGCATAAGTGACTCAGAGTTCACATCCAAGAATCAGGTTCATAAACAAAAGCACAATCCTTCTTTTCAGTCAGCTTCTCCAGATCTAGGAATTTAGGTTTATAAAAAGAACTTTCTAATTTTTTCCGGTGATGGACTTAGGCAAAAAGTATCAATTATGGATAAATGACATTTTTAGCATTTAGATTCTGCACATTGTGACCTGGAAGAAGGTAGCTACCTAGGTTGGACTTTTTCTCAAGTTCCTGTGAATAACTAAAGCCATGAGGTGTATCACACATGCAGAAACATGGAGAGAGGAAAACAAACAAACAAACCAGACTCCCCCCCTTCTTGTAAAACACCACTCTCCAAATCACAATTTTAATATCACCTGTCTAAGCTAGTTTATTTCCATGCCTATTGCCAACATTATTCCCAAGTAATTTTACCTAATTTAAAGCAATTGTTCTATTATTTCAAATAAGTAACAAAAATATGATCTCCATGGATGCACAGAGAAAAGAAAGGAAGGACCTGCGTTACCTGCAAGCATTCTCGATGAAACCAAGCATTTTTACAGCAAGGACTTTTCAGTACACTGTACAGTGGAAGCTGTTCAACCAAATCCAGGCATATTGTACATTGTGAAGATTCTCTAGATTCCTTAACTGAAAACTTTTGGACTGGTTTATGTTCCCAACAGTAAGACCTAAAAATAATCATTTAAATTTCTCTTATAAAAAAAAAGATTAAGAATTTTCATCATAAAAAATGAAGATAAAATGAATACCCTATCTTGTTATTTGCTCTTCATGAATAAGCGCTTTGGGACAGGCAAAATGGCAAGGCAAACATGGGTAAACAAGTTATGTATCTAACAGATCAAGTCAACAGATCAAGTCAACAGAACAGTAATAAGAAGCATGTTGCCATATGATTTTTGGTGCGTTATGGGGATCATACACCTCCTTTCCCTCAAATACTTCTTCTGGTCCAAATAATGTGTTTCTTGTCCACAGAACCTCAGGTTCTTCCTACATTTCAGTATGTTACAATGATGTTAAAAGGTCAATTTTGAATTTA
This sequence comes from Apteryx rowi, assembly GCF_003343035.1. NCBI lineage: Eukaryota > Metazoa > Chordata > Aves > Apterygiformes > Apterygidae > Apteryx > Apteryx rowi. The sequence goes on along the minus strand of NW_020449197.1, from coordinate 1,029,709 downwards.
CACAGTGATTCTGCAAAGTGTAGGTAGCATGATAAATTTTAAAATTGCGTACATTTTCAAAGTAAAAATATAGCAATGAAGTTCAATTTTAAAAGAAACCCTTTTGAAAATGCATTATTTTTACATATGCTTGACTCAACTAAATATGACTCATGGCTTTATGCTAAGCTAAACAACTGCTTCCCAAACTTTCATCCACCAGCCCTGCAAACTCAACTTGCAGTAGAGAGAATAAAAATGTATTATCAAACACACTCAAGACTATTTTGACTACCATCAGGATGCCATGAAGATGGTAGGAAAAGAAAATAACTTCTTTTATATGTATGATACCAAGTCCATTTCTCCTGTAGACTCTCTCTGATAAGCAGTTCCAGAAGTTTTATGTTTTGAAACACAATGGAATGGCACACAGTGCGTTTTGACTGCTGAGAGAGGCAGCCAAACCAAGGGAAGGAAGGAGAGGAGCAAAAGGTTTTTACTTGCCATTTCAGCAGAGAAACACACAAACCAGGGTTGGGGGAGAAAAACTCTAAACATTTTGCAGTTATTTTCAAAATTCAAGATTTAACATGCAGTTTTATAGACAATTTAACTATTTGTAGAAGCATGGAATTACATCTTTAAAAGCACTGCAAATTTAGTTTATATATTAGGTATGTAAGGTAACTGCTTGACCTTCACGTGTTCTACAAAGCAGTTATTTTTCTGAGATAATCCAGATGTCATTTACCTCAAATAGTTTGAAAAAAATATTTTTAATAGAAAAACAACCATGTAAAAACAAATCACCTCCTGTTTAATAAAAAAGTATCATTAATATGAAAGTAAAAAAGTAACAACTCCCCCCCAAAACTTACCTAAAGTCCTCCATGAACTGGAAAATACATTCCTTTTGGACCCCACAGGGAAAATGGTAACTTCGCTTGCATTTGGGAGCTACGCATCCAATTGAAGCACCCTTTTTCTTACAGATATTACATTTCTAATAGGAATTTGTTTTAGAAATAAAAGAATTAAAGCCCAAGTAAAATTACAGGAATATAAACAAAAGAAAATGAGTAAAAACTGTGCAAGAAAAAATATCAGTAACAAACTGTTAGGACAGCCAGCAGGAGTGATGAGTATTTGCTTGCATTTTATGCGTATTTCAAACATTGAAGATATAATTATTTTACAGAATTTCTGATCATGAGTTGTTTATATGCATGTTGACTGTAACATGTAAGCTGAAATACAAAATATTATACTGATAGCTATACTTTAATTACATCTACAAAACTACATAAGGTCAGTTTGAGACTTAATGTATGTCACGAGGCAATATGCATGTATAATCTGCTCTCATCCATTTATCTGCAATATAAAGAAAAATATTAGGGAACTTCCATAGGTTTTGTTTTACTGTCCCTTGCCGCTTCTAGGAACCCAATATGCATGTCAGTTAAACGTCAAATTCAGATGCTGGTATAGATGCTCAGCACTGCCCATTGGGAAACAAAAAAAACCCCAAACAAAACAAAAACCAAAAAACCCACAGATGACAGGAACTGCAGTTAATAAAGAGTTACTGTTTTTTCTTGGTAAACCAAAGACTTCATTCTTACCAGTTTTGCAGCTCTATTTACTTCTTTTCTTATATCTGTGATTAAAAAGCCGTATACACCTTCATCTTCTTCCCCCCGCTGCCAAATGCCACTTGACATCAGCTATGAAAATAAATTAAGTATTTTAAAAAATGCAGCTACGTAAAGTATTAAGATTACCTGTGCCATGTTTGTTGAATAACAGAGAGAAATGCTCTAAGATAGCTTTTACTGTTAAGTAGAATAGGCTCTTTCTGGCTCCAAACACACTGATATTGAAATCAGTGCTGAAGTCTGTCATGGCTAATTTACATTTCTAAGAGCTTGATAGTATCTAGTGTGGGGACAGGCTTAAGGACTCTGGAGCATAACATCAGTAAATGACCAGGCAATCTAATCCTATTTATAGATATATACAATGATTAAAAAGCTGATCCAAAGTAACTTGGTATTTTTGTCTGGTATGAGAAAGTAGAGAAGTGTAACCACCGATATGAAAATGAATACAACAACTACACAAATTAGACTGCTACCTGTAATTATCATAAAGATCAATTTGGGAAGTATATACTTGCAGGCAAGCAAGAATCATTAAGTTTCATAACATCAAAGTCCTATGTAATACCATAAAGCCTAAGATGGTGCATTTTAACTTCCTTTCTGAAGTATAGGGACTACTCAGATAATTGTCAAAGAATTACTTTCAGCATATAAAACTTCAGAGAAAAAATTAAATTAGTTTAATCAGTTCACGTGAATGAGGATTGTGTTGGGGAGATAATGAAGCACAGTGGGAAGTATCTGTACTGAAGTATAACCTAAGAGGAAAGTAATTCACTTTAGAAGAGAATTAAAAAACAGAATCAAATACATTGACAGGTCAGAAGACTTTGATGAGTTTAGATTCAACAGTTACTTAGGAAGGCAATTACATCACAGACTTCAAAATAACTAAATGGTTCCATGACTTGATACCTCCTATATACTTTCTAATCTAATTTTATGCTTGGATTTTTTTTTTCAGAAGTAAAATTTCAATATGGCACTATTTTTTAACCATCTTTTTCAATACTTTTAGTCTTAAGAAATGTAAAGTTTCATACTAAAAATCAATTAGGAGATATTTTCCAAGTATCAAACATTCAAGCAAAGAAAAATGAAGTGGTACAACTAACTGGCCTCTTTCTAGAAAAATTATTTGCTTATATAATACTCACAATATTTGAATAAAATTACTTAAAAAAAAAGTGGGCCCCAAGGCTAAGCGATATTTGCAAGAAGGTCCTTACAGTAAAGTATCTTAAAAATTAGTAATTTGAGGCTTTGATGCCTCAAGCTCCATGTAAAGCATGCCTTTTCTCAGCTGTTATGCCATCAGAAAAGAAGCATATGGCTTTTCATACCTACCCCATCTTGCACCAGAAAATTTTTTATATGGCCTCATATGAGACACAAAATTACCACAAACAGACCTAAAATTACTTTTCACTGCTAAAAATTTAAAAAAATCCCACATTTATATAACTTATCTTTTAAGGATTTAATATCCAACCTTTTCAGTCATCTGCAGTCAATATAATCCTCAAAGAACTTGTCCAGCAAAAAGCCCCAAATCAAAACTGTACTTGATACATTCTTCACAGAAACACAGAATGGTTGAGACTGGAAGGGACACCACTGGACATCATCTAGTCCAACCCCCCTGCTCAAGCAGGATCACTCAAGCAGGCTGCCCAGGATCATGTCCAGACGGCTTTTGAATATCTCAAGGCATGGAGACTTCACAACCTCTCTGGGCAGCCTGTGCCAGGGCTTAGTCACCCTCACAGTAAAAAAGCTTTTCCTTATGCTGAAACAGAGCTTCCTGTGTTTCAGTTTGTGCCCGTTGCCCCTCATCCTGTCACCGGGCACCACTGAGAAGAGTCTGGCCCTGTCCTCTTTGCACTCTTCCTGCAGATATTTATATGCATTGATAAGATTTCCCCCCCCCTCAGTCTTCTCTTCTCCAGGCTAAGTGGTCCCAGCTCTCTCAGCCTCATATGAGAGATGCTCTAGTCCCTTAATCATCTTAGTAGCCCTCTTGAGATCTTATTAATCAACTTGGAAAAAAATTCAAACAGTATTTGTTTACACACACATTTTTTTGTTAAATAATTTTGTTTTAAAGAAAAATTCAAAGCTTACAGTTTGAAAGGTAGTTTAAGTAGAATATATAACAGAATTTCAGAAACCATCAAGCGTGATAATCAAAGTGTTCAGTTGTAGTTTATATCCATAGCTTTGCCCAACTTTTATTAAATTTTGACATACCATAGCTGTAATCATCAGTAGGTCTCATATTACTAAACTGAAAAGTAGGATTGCATTTCTAGTGTTGCAATGTACTATGTAATGTCAAAGAATACCTCACCACCAAACAAGAATCAATGATAAACATGAATAAATGAAAGCTTTTCTCTACGTTTTTCCGTAAGGGGTGGAATTTTCAAATACCAAATTGTTCACTTTCTTTTAAGATGTACCTTCGTTGCTGTGATTGGTTGGGAGTACTACCCAATTAATTAATKGAAATGGAACATGAACAGAATTTAGCTCTGAATAAAAGTTTGCTGGGGTTTATTTACTTAGTTTACTGTACTTGACAGGTACAAGCCTTCAGGCCTACAAGTTAAAGCTGACACTTCAAGATTTCCAACAACAAACACTTTGGACAAGTAATTACTAAATAGTAAGTACTGCATTTACTTTTTCTCAGGTAAAACAGATGAGCTCCAAATCAATACCAAATACATACCAAACAGTAATAGTGAACAGTGAGATTGTATTCCACATAGGTTCTTTTTTCTCCATACTTTTCAGGGCAGTCATCTGTCCGTCCACAGAGAAGACAGGCTAAAACATAGAATCATGTTTTAGGATGCTCAGTGATATGTTTAAGTGCTTTTAAAATGTATACTAGTTTTAAAAACATTCAAGGATTTGAGACAAGCTTGGAGTCACCTAAACTTTGTGTATTTCCTAATTTCTGCACTTCCTAGACCACCAATGTACTTCTACAGACATTGGGTATCTATCTTCTCTTTACCTCTCAATAGAAATATAAAACTTTTTTTTTTTTTAATCTAGAACTATTTTCAATACTCTAACATCAAGAACAGTCATAGTAGGGAGGAGAAAAGAGGTACTGCTTCAACCTAAGAAAGGGTTTTGAATGATAAGTCTCACACACAGCTATGTGTAACTGGGCAGCTGAATTCCCAAGGCTACTTTTCTAAAAACATCTGCAGAAAAGACTGTATGAACAAATCCAAGGAAATTCACAATAGTTATTTCTTTTTAATTCACTGAGACACATTGTACCAACATAGCTTGATTATTGAAACTTCACCCATTCTTTGAAACCAAAATAATAATAATGAGCTGAAAATTATGTTATGGTTTGTAACCGGTGTTAAAGATGTATATGAATATGATAGAAACCTTACTTACGTGGGCTTTGAACGTCAAAGTGCCTGTTTTCATTCATTCTAGTGAATTTTTCCAGCTGTCTACTATGAAAAAGAAATGACATGTTAAATACATCTAGTGCATTGAGAATGACCATCAAATACTGCTTTTCCAATATACTTCCTTTTGAATTCAAAAAATTTCAAGACTTGGTAACATTAAAAAAATGGGAACAAGAATAGGAAGACTAATTCATCTGTTCTACTGAACGACAGGTTCAGAAAGCTGGATGAAGACATTCAGAAGAAATATACCCAGACCAATGGGGCATATAGTAACTTTTAATTATTTTTCTCTTATTTCCTCAAATTATCAGCAAGATACTTTATTTTTGTATTTTCAAAAGAACTAGCTGCTGCATTGGACTTTTATACATAGACAAAAGAATTTATATTTATTATTTTCAATGTTGAAAATAATGATCCAAGAACAACCAAGGCAGTGACTTCTGATCAAATTAAAGATTTTATTAACATGAGTAACTTAATGAGAAGAAAAATTCTCTGTTGTTTGGAGAAAATGCAGGATCCTGGCCTATTCAGAGAAGCACAATCTAAGTCTACAAAAAAAAAAGTGAGGAATGCAAGACAAGGAAACACAGGGGAATGTGCACTGTTTAGAACTATGTTTTATATTCTAAAGAGGAGAACAATCTGTTTAGAATCAATCAAACCTGCATTTCTTTCAAACATGATATGCCCCTAAAAATTAGATCCATAACACCATACTTTCTAGCCCACCTCAAAACAAACCAACCAACCATATTTCTTCACCACAGCATTAATATGATTATCCTTTCAACAGTGCAACAGAGCTCTTCTAGGAATGCATCTTTGGCTTGTCTCCTCTTAGGAGCTGAAGAAAACATTACAAGAAGTTTGGAAGACAAGAATTATTGATCACTGCCTGCAGATCCATGCTTGACCTTGCAGGCAGGTAAACAACTTCCTTGATACACCTCAAAGTGAGCAGGGGGGCAACCGGCAGCAAGTTCAACCTCCAAACTGAAAGTCTCAGACTCCCTGCTATCAGAACTTTGGTACTTACAGTTTAAATGACTGCCAGGTATGGCTTCAGAACAGCTCTCAAGCTAATCCCAATTACTGCAAATACAGCACTGCAGCCATCTGATTAGAGTTTTAGGAAAGAGATTGTGCCAAAGAGTGAGGAAGAGGAAAAAAAACGGAGGCAGAACTCTCAGGCATAAGGCAACCATTCTGTGCAACTGCACTTCTTTAAAGGAAACCAGAGTAGCTGTATGAACAGAAGATTTTTGCCAGAAGACACTCTACAAGAAACAAAACAAAGCCAAACAATACTGAAACCAATTCAAGTGAAGAGACCCTTAAGAACACACGTTGCACCGTCAGACAAAACGAAATGAGAATTCAGTTCTCCCTAYTGAATCACGGACATAGAGGAAAAGACAAGAACAGCTTATATATTTTCCTTTCTCTTTGGGATTTCCCCAAAAAGGTCACAGCCCTCAGCCTACTAGGGTAATGCAACAGAATATAAACATCTGTATAAACACAGTAGACTGGTTTCTCAGTTTAGTGAGTGTTGAAAAAAGCCCTACAAGACAGAGAAAGCATATGTTTGGCTGGAAGCAACCAAACTCCCTTCCCCCCTCTCCTAGCTCCAGCAAGAGAGAAGAAAATGCTACCAAAAAAAAAAAAAAATCCTTCTGCCATTCTCAAACTCTTTCAGGAAATTGAGTCCTGGAGTTCAAATTTACAAGTTAAAGAGCCTGTGAAAACAACCATAGAGGTTCCATGCATAAGTCCTACAGTGCTTTCTACAGGAACAAAGCAATTCTATATTAGTCTATTTGCAAGACAGGAACACATTATCACTCAATGTTTATAAAACTAAAGTGTAAACAAATCTTATCTAACATGCCTAAATAAGCTAAGCCAATTCGTCAGGGTGGCGCGAAGTTTTGCTAGGTTCTACTAGAACTGTCTCTTTACTGCTCCAGAATGCAAGTTATTTTTTATGTTTTTAATTGGAGAATGGAAAAAGCACAAAAGGAAGAGGCAAGATTTCAGGTACGTGTTTTCCACACCACATGAACAAAGGCTACATGGAAGCCCCCCGGATACCATTAGTTAACTATGTGTCCTAAATTTACATACGAGAGGGTCTCCAGTACATCTCGCGATTTGTTTACAACAATGCTACGTCCTGAAAGTAACCCCTTATTCACCATCGGACCGGAGCAGGAAAGCTCCCTCCACGTCTGGAGGAAAAACAACCCCAACACATTACGATTCATAAGGTCACTTACTGCCCGAGTCTCAAAAAGCTTCAGCCACGAAACCCACAGAGCGCTTTTTAAAAGGCACAACACCCATCGCAGGTTTTGGGGAAGCAGCTGCCCAGCGAGGCGCCGTCCCGCCGCCCTTCTGTGTTTGCAGGGAACGGCGACGGCAGCCGTTAGGGCCGTAGGCAGGGCCGCCTCCCTCTGCCACTGCGATTCTGCCTGCCTCCGGCTACTTTCCTTCCCAGAAGCGCGTGACAGGAAGAGAGGGAAGATTTTCTCTCAATTATTCCGCGATCTTCTCCCTACAGACAAGACCCAGGCGTCGCTGGCTCCTCACGGCAGGGGCTGGGGGGCTGCTGCGCATATCCGCTCGCGCTGCTCCCCTCACGGGGCAGAGGCCGCCGCCCGGCTGCCCGCACCGTCCCTCGCCTCAACGCTCCGCCTAGTTCTCCTTGGCCTTTACGAGGCGTCGTTAGCCCCAGGCCCAGTCACCCCAAGAGGATTCAGGCTAGAGGCAGCAAGGCAGAGCCACAGCCCGGTTAAAGCGTCACTCACCCGGCAGCCGCCTGGCCAACGACGCAGCCACCCCCACGCCCGAGCCGCCCGCACTAACTGACAGACAATTCAAACCCCAACATCCGCCGGCGTCCCGGAAGCGGCGAGCCTGCCCAGCGCCCCGCCCCCCGGATCCATTACATCGGCACTTGCCCACTTCTGCCGGGCACGCCGCTTCGGTGGGAGGAGCCTAGCGATCTCGGCGATCGGCACTTGACCAGGGCTGACTAGCGGCGGGGCGGCGGACGCGGCCTGCAGCTGCGGGCGCGGCCGTGGGGTCGCTGTCGGGGCCGGGCCGGGCCGGGCCCGGCCCCCCCCCCCCGCGGCCCCTTCCCGTAGGGTTTGCCTGTCTGGGGGTTAATTTATTACTTGTGTCTCTTGCCCAAGGCTTGTACGCGGAATAGCTGTTAAGCAGGTGCCTCAAAAACAGAGCACCTTTCCATTCCTTCCACGTGTGCTTGCGAAGTGCGATTCTGAAAGACAAGAAAGACACCCCGCAAAACGGTGCAAGAGTAGAGATAGGTAATTGTTAGTTTGCTAACAAGTAATTTTTAGCAAATGACATTATTTTTCCTAAATGTGCCTCAGTATGGTGGCTGATCCGATTTATCTCCTGTGTGGATTTGAATCGCCATCGCTCTTGCCTACACTGACTTGTTGACTCTTCTGCTAAAGGAAGCGGCATCACATCAGTGGGAAAGACCAGCTTGAAGGCTCGCTCGAGAGCTGGGCGTTAAACCCCGGTCTTCCACATTCTGGGTGAACATCTTAACTAACGGTCTATTGAATAAAGAAAGGATTTTGTCGCTATACTAACCCCACCTTTTGTAATGTATATCTTAATTCCTTTACGGTATTCTGATAATGTCCAAATACAGAAMAGCCATTAGCATGTCAGCAGACCTCTTCTGTTCGATTTTCATTTTTTTGTTTTCATTTCGGTGAGGAAAAACCTAACCATTTTTTCTTTCACTCTTTATCAATTATTCAGGTAGCCCTACCCAGAAGGGAGAAAAAGCTCTAAAGGAAGAATTAACATGTGAATGTATCTGCACGTCCTGCTAGTTTTTATGGATTTTTTGTGAGGGAGCCTCAAATATTTTTCTGTCTTTATATAAAAATCTGACAAGTAATAACATGCTCCTCTGAGCACCCAAGGTATGGCAGGCTGTCAAGAACTCCAAACCGTGCATGGAGCTGCTCAGCGATGGCATAGCTTCCTGAGTTCCTAAGGGCCTAACGATGCAGGCAGCCTTTTATACCCAATTTACATGGCTATATATTCATAAAAGTTAAAGAATAACCAATCACATCCTTACTCTTTAATTGTATAGGAAGAACATAAAGGTGGACAGCTTACCTTAACATTTTTTTTTACCATCAACTTAGTTCCTTTGTTTTCACATGTCCCTTTGAAAAGTATTAGCTCACTATTTACCACAAAACACAAGTTTTTTTCCTAGTCCTCTCCTATTATCTCTTCTGGTCCTTGTTTGAATGTTTTGATCTAAAATTTCTTCTGATTGTTCCCTGTGTCTTTTAAATTCAAACATACCACCTCTTGGCAGCAGGAATTTCCTCACAAAACAACAATTTTAGGTCTCTTGGTACTGGGTTGCTCAGATAATAAGCAGGTATGTGAGCAGCAATGGCTGGGAGTGATATTTCTCCTGCTGCGAGACTGTGTGGTTTCTTCACCCAGCACAGCTCAGATACAGCCTGCATTACTGTGTTCCATTGTGGGTCATGAGTTTATATAAATGCAATACCACTTTGTTCCATTCCTTGGCCTTTCAAACAGGATGTAAGCTAAATTGCTTATAATTTTTCCTTCCTGAGCTAAAAGTTTAAATGGTCCTTCTCTTTCTGTATATCTGAACAGTGAATAATGATCAGCACTTTAATAAGGACAAGCCAGTTGCATCTAATAGATGCACCTGGGGGAATAACCACAGTGTTGAAGTGGAAGTGATTACAAGTATTGTATCTCTTATCCTTTCTGAAGTTAAGAAAATACTTAAAATTACTTTTCTACGTGTGATGACCAAAGAGTTATAGGTCAGATACCCATGGCTTTTTTCTTATTTATTGAGATTTTTAGGCTAATTAGAGAAACTTAAGAAGCTTCTCCTTTTACTTCCAGTAAACAAAAGACAGAAAAGCTTCCGTTATCAAATATTTACTTATCACATATTTACTTATCATCGCCCAATCTAATTAAACAAACTCTAGCCTGTAGGTGTAAATGTTTTGTTTTGCTTGAATAGTTTGTGTTTTGTTTTACGTTTGAAAGATATATCTAAATGTCAGTGATACTTGCCTCGTAGAAAGTATTTTGTAGAGTCCTTAATTGCAGATTGTGGGTGATGCTACTTAGTGAAGTATTTGATTAAGATGCAAACAACCAGTGGCAATATCTTTTCAAACAGTAAGATACATCCTGTTTTTTAAAGAACAAGAAAACACTGCCTGTTCTTCTGTTTAGGCATTTTTCCTCTTTCCAAGGTATGAGGGTAATAGGAGAAGAAGATTCCAATATATAGCTATAAGACCACAATATTAGAATTGCGTGCTGGGGGCCAGAGGATTTCATATATCCGCAGTGATTAATCTCTTGCTAGGTTGCAGTTGGGTCATGCATGAAGACCTGAAGTCATCCTGTATCTCCATCACTTTACAACTTGGAAAGAGGGACTTTTCTCCCTTTTTCTTCTTTTTTTTTTTCCTGCCAGTCATGTCTCAGAGATAAGGACCCTATGAAATTCCATTTTTTTAACTGTTTATCTACCAAGTCACTCTCAGTTGTCTAGAGAATTATTTAATAATGCTGTATTCATCCACAGATATTGGTAAGGACAGCATGTAGAATACTACTTTGTCCTACTAGAAAAAATGTACTGAGCATGTGGAATAGCTTGGGAGAAGGAGTGCTAGTAGCTAAGAAATCCAGTGAATTTTCATTAGTACTCTTGTCAAAGGAAGACAGGTTTGAGTGGGAGAGGGCTTGGCTGTACAAATTCTGTGAATCAACTGTGTTTGATTAAAACCAGCAGAGAGTAAAGGAGCCTCTTATTGATGTGTACTATTTATACCTTTTTTAGAAGGGCACTCCATTTGCCAAGTTTACTCACTCAAAATAATCTCTGGATGACTTCTCCAGTGAATAGTTTCAACATCCAATTTTAGGCAGATTAACCAAGACTGTAAGCTCCGAAAGCACAGTACAGTTCTAATCCTTTGCTCAGTGTCCTAGATTTTAGTGCGTACAGATTATGACTGATACAGTAGTGATGAGTCAGATCAAGCTAGAGCTGAACCGGTATTATCCTGGTTATGGAGTGATGTTTATTGATCTCAGTAGTTAATAATCTTCTCTTAGCTATTGACCAGTCCACAATTTACTGATGGTTTTCCAAATTACTGATTGGGAAGTGTTTTCTATTTGTCTTTAAATAGAATAGAACAGTATTTGAGACATTTTTGTTGTCCTGTCATGGAAAATCTGGAGGTGAATATTGGGTCTCCTTCCTGAGGTTCATCACATTGCCTGAACAGTATTGTTGTGAAAATAGAAATAAAAATTAAACCTTGTTTGATGTCCACATTCCCCCAAAGACCCAAACCTTCACAATGTTAAAATCCCTGTTGATCTCAAGTTCCTTTGATTCTGATCATTATGGACTTCATTTTCCTTTTTGTTGGGATAACCCACCCTGAATAAACATGCAGCAGCGTGGTACCTACTGCTTTCCAAGTCTCCAAAACTTCACAGGCAGGACTTACATTCTAGCGGTCATATAAACAAGAACATCCAAAATGACTTAATTCGGATTAAATGCTTTTGAAGAATGGCAGTTATTGCCCTGGAGAGTTGACCTGTTTTTTTCTATAGAATAGGGCAGAACATTGGGCAGTGGTAAATTTTTTCATGCCATGCTGCCACTTTGATTCAACTGTACACTAGTAGGGACTGAGTAAGCAGATCAGGTTCAGCAGTCTAATGAGTCTTTACATTGTCTCAGCAGACTGCAAACGTGATTACTTTTAATAGCTAAGATGCAGTGATATGGCTCTATCCTCTTAAGTTACAAAAAGAAAGTTCATTTCATTTCATATGTCCTTACAGACTGCCAGTCACTACCAGTTTGTTCTTGATTTGAGCCAAAGACCTCCAAGGAGAAAGATTCTGCCTCTCTAGTCCTGGTTCCCTGTGGGCAGAACACTGAGCTGAGCAACTTGGGAGATCTCGCTTCTTTTCCTCATTCTGGCACTGGCCAAAATTGTTTCATTTTCCTCTGTCTTAGTTTCCCAATCGGTAGTGTATGAATAATGATGTTGATTTTCTTTGCAAGATATTTTGAGCACCATTTTTTAACAGATCTGGGCATTATTATCAGCTGAGTTCCCTTAGAATAAAATTTAAACTCTTAAGCATAGTTTTAGAAACTGATTTAATTCAATACTATTAAAACTTCAAAAAATTTTCATACATCAATCAAATGAATTGCTGTTGTTATCTCTTGTTATTTCTTGAAGTGTAACAAATTAGAATCAAAGTTTGGAATATAGTTGCTTACAGGAGCATAGTTGCATGTGAAAATTACAATCACCACTAGATGGAGTTAATGATTTTCTAAATTATTCTTCTTAGATCTGTGTATAATACAGAGTTGCAAAATGATTATGATCACTGTTTGAGTTAAGTGGAATATGATAATTTAAGTAGCTCACCTGTATCTTGTTATAATTGCATTATCTGTTCTTCCTTAAGCTTTAAAATTCTATTAATTTTTTCATCTCATCTAAAGTATTTTTTACAATTTGATGCAGACTAACAATATTTTAATGGAAATCTTTATCAAACTTACAACATGCAGTATCAATGCTCGAATTCTCTATTCAGCTATGTAAGTTGCTGTTAAAAACAACAGGGTTGTGATTCTCTTTAATCCTGTCATTTCAAAGGGTAATTTACCTTCTGCTGGTTTCATCCTTTTTAAAGGATAAAGAAATTAGGTGAACTACCATACTTACATTTTTTATTTCACTATTAAGTAAAGATATTGTTATATAGCGTTCTGAAAAGCAACCTGGAAATCATCAACAATCATGAAATCCCAGTAGTTACAAGTAAGATGTGATACATTTACAAGCACAAAGATTCTTCTGTCAGGATCTGTAAACGTCATCTTAGACCAGGATTATTTTCAGCTCAAGTGTCATCATAAGTGAAATTCTAGTAATTTTGTTCATGATACATTACTTAGAATAGAGTCTAGCTCGCTTTCTTCCTTATCTGAAGATAGATAGATAGCCAAAAATATCATTCATTTTCATTCCATTRAATATAACTTGTTTTCACCAAAGAATTCTCTAGATATGACAGCTTTCTTCCCATGGACCTTTACTAACATGTCACTTCTGAAGTTGTGTAGAATATAAAACCATTTTCAACCTCATCATTTTCTGAGCTTTCTGCCCTGCAGGCAGACCCATTATGGTTATCTTTTGTACAAAACAAAAAAGGGAGAAAAGATTTCCCTTCAACAACATTGCTCTTCTTGGACTACAAGTGCTGGACAGATTTTTAATGATTTGTTGAAGAAAACCACTTCATTTCTGGCAAAACAAACGCGTGGCAGTACTTAAAAGGGGAACTCTTTCAGTATTTAGCAAATATAATCACTAGTTCACTACTCTTGTTACCAATGTTGGATCTTTCCCAACTCGGCTCTTACGTTATTTGTTTCTTTTGTCAAATAGAGTAATAAAAAGAAAAATCTCATGTTACACTTAATATTTCTGTTAGCAGGCAAATTAGTTAATGCTTTCAGCATATTACTTTACCCGGCTTCTTAGAATATTAATTTCTACTAATAAAGGAATTATTAATAATATTGTAAATTGAAGATAACAGTTTTGGATATGCATAATATACAGTGAAAAAGACACATAAAGATATACATAATTTAAGTATTATAGGAAAAATGATGAGAAGAGTGTAGCTTGAAAATATATTGTTGCATGTAACTATACCAAACTGTAGCTATCTAAAGAAACCAGATGCCATGTCATTAATTATCCCCAGCCAAAAGAGATATTTAAAATAAGGAAAGAGATTTATGTGAAACCCTTACTGCCTTGCTTTTCTTCATCTTATATTTAGTGAAAAATATAACCAGAATTGGTGAGGAAGAAGAGAAAAACAGAGACTTCTTTAAGTCAAAGGCCTGTGCTTTGTTGTATATCTAAAATCTTAGCCCTGTTATTCCTGTATAATATACCGTGCAACTCAAATAATAGTCATATTCAAGCCTATCTATATATAGCAAAGAGAGTGATTTTCTATTCAGGTTGCTGAAAGCTAGACTGAGAATTTATCTAAATTCTGCTAATTACATTTGGTCAAGTATTGTCCAAAGCACAATTATTTTACAGACTAAATTAATGTTCTTTTAATCAACTGCTGTTGCAGGGCCATAGGTTTAAAGATATACAATATAATTACTTTCATACATAATGATGTAGCTAAGACTTTAATTGTTTGTTGTGTCTTTTCACATCTAAACAAGCAAATGGGTTTATGCAACAATTACATTGAATAAAGGTTACACACTAACAAATGAAATGGAGCACATTAGATAAGTAACTTGTACATAAGCTTAATTCTGTTAAGTTTACAAAAAGATTATTTTTAAACCATATGTAGTTTCAGTTAGCTATATTGTGTATCTGATGAGATAGTCATCTTCTGGAGTAGTTTGTTTCACTATCCAATTAATTTCAAAATTATACCATATGGAATTGATGTGTTTGCTTTATGCATTCATAGCTGTTATCAAGAAGTTTAATGGCTTACTAACCCCCACCTGCGAATAAAGCTTTATCCTTTGTAAAACTAGAAGGATGTGGCAGAACAGAAGCAAGCAGAATTTTTACACCTCCTCTTGTCAGTCTGAATGATTCACTAGTCAGGGTAGGCTGTATGTGCTATATCAATACAATTAAATAATCAGTACCTGTAAGTTAAATCATTTCTTACACCCACTAGTAAAAATATGACAATAAAGCTATTCCCATTATAGTTTTCTTTTTTCATTGAAAGTAATTATATATAGTTTAGAAACTACAGCTACAAGACATAAAAAGATACCTAAAACTTTTTCTCTGTAGGTAATAAACTACAGAAAAAAGATATATTTCTGTGGAAGTATAGTATGTAATTTTTATAGGGATAAGACACTGAAGGATGGTAAAGTATCTTTTGTTTATTTAACTGTAGGTACTGTAAATATCATCAGGATCCTACACAAACAGTATTTTTGACTTGAAAATTAACTGCAGGACGCAGTAGTTATAAAATGACCATATAAGCATTTTTTAAAGTGAAGCGTTGGTTTAACACTTGAACACATTAAATAGGAAGAAGGTGTTTATTCTTACTGAGTTGCATGGCTAGATCTTTTATTACCTATATTGGGTCTTGACAGCTCAAAGGACCTACTAATTCCATATAAAACCTCTGGTCTCTCTATTGGTTTTCCATTAGAAACACAGGTGGTAACAAAAAATTTTTGCTATCTGATGYCAGGGATCTTTATCTAAAATGAAGTTGTTATCAATGTGGTAGCTATATGGCAAATAATATCATGATGATTAATAAGAATTAGTATCTCTGGACTTTGAATTTCCAAGTCTACTCTGAATTATATCCAGGCACCGTGAAAAATCCAACTCACTGTCTTTTTCTATTTTGATTTTAACAGCACCTTTAAAAATAGTAAGATAACAAAGAATAAGGTTAATCTCTTCAGATTTATGCTCTACTGTGCTTCCTGTTCTGAAGGTCATTAGGCTCTCTACATCTCAGAGAGGCAGATAAAAGGTAACTCCTACCTTTTATCATGTTTAGGTAATGAATATCTAGAGAATGCAACTTAGCTCTTTTTGGCAACATCAGCACTAAATTACAAAGCATTTGAGGGAAGCTCTAGATATGACATCTAGATGTTCAGTCTAAACAGTACAATGAAGGGTAGTCTTTTGAYGCTGCATGTAGCATTTAACGTAGATGAACAGGCACTATATATATTCTGTAGTCTCTTTTGGTAACTTAGGAGGTCATATGAATGGAGGGAGGATAATGGGAATCTAGAAGTAAAGAGACTGCCCTTCAGTGAGGTAAGGCTAGAGGAGGAGCATTCTCAAGGAATTCTGTTGAAGGAAGGTTGCATTTTACCTTCCAAATTCATATCAGCATATATACCCTTGTCACCCTGGAACTCTATCTTTTCACCAAGAGAAAAGACTCTAAGTTTTCTTTAGCGAAAGAATTCAATTTTGGCCTTTTAGACAGTCTGTCCTTTAGTCAGATTTAGAGGTAGTACAAATGTTTAATTAATATACAGATGCATTATTGTCTGAATAAGGATTCATACTGAAGTCACTCCAACAGGGAAAATATTATATGATGAAGAGGTTACAGGGCAAAGCAAGGAATTTTGAGGAATACATGTTGACAGACTCCTTTAGTTGGTTTGCAGTGAAATGGACTCCAGACTTTATGGAATGAGCTTTGAAAATAAATAACTCCATTTTCTATGAAAATTAAGTATGTTACCTTGATTTTATAACATAGTGCAACATCAATTCAAAACACACAGAAGTGTCTGCAAGATTGTTAGAGTCATAGAAAGGGGGACAGCCAGACTGGAGGCTTTTGGAGCAGATAATATTATTAATATTGATACATTATGGGAGATGTACTTGGACTATAGGAAGCTTTTTTGGTTGGGCACCTAAGACAAGAGTAAAACTCAGTGCTGAAAATAAAACCAGCACTTTTAATTCAGGGTTCACAGCTAATCTTAAATGAATAGGCAGAGTAAACATCTTTTTGATAAATTTTGTTTTATGATGCCCACAGACTAGCCAGATAGTACTGCATTGGTTTCTTCAAGAATTAAAAATATCCCCCTCTCCCAAAAGCCTATCTTCTGAAGCACTATTCTGTAACATATCTTTTGGCAAATATTACTGTTGGTGAATCACAGAGAACATGAGCCAGCTAGGCTAAATCCTTAAAGCCTTCTGAGATTCTCTGAAGGGCCAATTCATCCATATCCACACTGAAGGCCTAACTCACAAGCTCTTCCAACACCCCCTCAAGCCCTTTCTAAGCTGTTAGGCTCCTGTGACCCTCCATGCAACAACAGGTATGCAGAAGTGGCCTTTTCTATAAGCACATGTTTGGCAGTAGAGGTCTGTGCAGGGAGGGTAGAAAGGAGTGCACGAGAAGGAGGAGGCTGAGCATCTCTGTTCATGTCTACCACAAAACACAGCTGGCAGAATCTCAGAATTCTCTCTCCTGCCTTTCTCACCTGTGCTTCTAGGCTGGGAATGAGGCAGCTACCTGTGGGTCACAGGAGTTTTATGTCACCTGCTGTGCACTGATATTACAAACTAGGATAAAGGGTGTTGCGATGAGCAGACTCATGGGAAAGGGGGGGATGGCCTGGGACGTCACAGAGAAGGCTACTCCTACAACTGAAAGCTGCTTCTGATTAGCTTTTCTCTTTTTGCGTGTGGGGAGAAAAGCACTTTTCCCCAAATTGATGCTGATGGCTTTGGCACATCCTAGGAGAAGATAGGGAAAAGAGAGCTACCCTGGTCATCAGCCATTACCTTGCAGAGTAACTAAATGGGTACAAAATGGTACTTGGAAGATGTGCACATAAGCCTGACTAATCAGGTCTATTGTGATTTGCTCGGGGTATTGAGGTTTAGGTTTGAGAGACTGTTAAGACAGGTTACCTGGAAATGCCGCCTAGATTTGCTGGGGCAGAGGCTCCAGCTAAAGAGGTGGAGCGAGGGGCATGCTGTCTTCTAGAGCCATGAGCTGGAGGAGGATCTGAACTGTGGCTGTGCTCATCCATTCAGGTCATGCGTGTGCAAGTCTGGCCGGCCCGCTTCTAGYTGTGACTATACATTTTTCTCTCACTTGTGAAAATATCAGTTTCTGCACTCATGTGGTGCATTCCTCCTAGCAGGTATTTTACAGCTGTGGCAGCCTGGGTAGTTCAGGGAATTAGTCCTCAAAAATGTGAAACAGGCAAGATTACTGGCTGCAATTAGTGCATTTTGCGACTGCAGTAAAACAAGCTGGCCAAATGGCAATGCATATCTGTTTCCTTTATGTAGGCAGATCTCTGTGATGCACCATTTGCCGGAGTGGCTTAAATTGAACCTTGGTCTTGGAATAGTTGTGTTTTTTCCAGTATTAGGTGTGAGCCACATTCACATCAATAGGTGACTCATATCAATAATTAGACCCTTGCTGACTCAGCTTTTTGAAAGCTCTGCTTTTTATATTAATTCAACAATTTCCTTTCTGAGACAGTAGAAGTAATGTGAAAAATTGTGCTATGTAATTTGTGATTCGGTTATGTAGGTTTTTGAAGTAATGTTTCCAATTTATTTATACACCAGGTATTTCTCCTGATGCTTGTCAAAACCAATGTATGTCTCTATATGTTTGAGCCACATTTTGTAGTATATGTAGATGTCTGTATCTCTTTGCCTTTTGTTTATTTGACAGTTAATATAAGCAGAAGGATACAAATTAATTTTTGTGCTGAAGTGCTCACTGATTAATTTTCCAAGAGAAAGAAGTCAGTGGTACTAAATATGGTTTTCATATGCACAGCACTGGTGATATTTATGAACACATGGTAGGTGTGCATAAATGAGTATGTTTGTGTGTATGTAAAGTGGCATTTTATTGAAGAATCTGAGGTGGGTTGTCATGGAGATTAAAAGCTTTGAAATGCTATTCATTGGTACTAGTTGTGGTTGCTGGGCATAAGGATATTCGTTCTAGTTCTTTGAAACTTTTGTTGTGAAAATAGTTACACTTTTATCTTTACTGCAAAGGCTATTCTAGCAGGAAAAGTAAGCAGAGACATGATGAGCACATTCAATTAAATGAAAATACACTTTGTTATCTATTTTGGATCAACATTACAATTTTAGTTTCTACACCATTAAGATGCTCCTTTTTTACTGTCTTTCAGGCTATTTATAAGATGGCAGAAAAACCAGTTATCAACTACCCCAAACCTTCTTCCCCTCAACCAAAAAAAAAGAGTTCTGGTTACTTGTAAAGGTTTGTTTTAGATGGAAATGATGCAGAAATGAAAGGCATCAAATATATTTTGCTAAGCTTCTCTTTTATGGTATTTAAATAAAATTTCAACTTTCTCTGTGTAAAAAGCTGGATAATTTCTAGTGTTTTTTCCTTAAATCATTAGAAAAAAATCTTATTGACAAGTTTACCTTTGAAGAGCATTGTTTTCTGCATGAGATCATTATGTTTTGCAGTTAGTATAGTTGTTTTTTAACCAATAAATCAGTGAAAATGCTGCAACAAATGCTGCATACGTACACAACATCACACACTCTGAATGAGTAATACAGTTTTCATAACAGACTTGAAGTGATGATTATTAACTAGAATTATATATATTTATATTTAAACTGACACTACAGAATTCTTTTGAGTCTTGACAGATATGTGGAATATTTAAATGGAGTAATTGTAGTTACCAGACCTCCTGGGATTAACCTACTGGAAAGAAAGTGACATTTTGCAGAGAGAAAAATGAATTTATAATGTGGAAAAAAGCTAAAAATGAGGTTATGGCATGCCTGTTTATAACCATTCAGGAAGAAAATATGTTTACATGGAGTCACTAATATGCGGTAGTGATATACTTCACTTACAGTTAATTATAGAGGTGCTTTGAAAATAACTTTCTGAGTTCTATGTTTCCTGAAATGGAATAAGCCATACCAAAAAGAAACTTAACCAGTTATTTTATTTTTGCTGCATTCATGTTTAGGAGTTGATTCTGTGTGATTTAAATTAGTATTCATCAAGAATAACTCTACTAAATTCAACATGACCTACACTAATGTAGAAAAATACATACAAAGGAGAATAATGCCAACCAGTCTGTGGCACAAAATACTTTTTGATAAATTATGCCCTTTCAGTTAAGAGAGAGACTTATTCTTCCAGGCATACTCGGATTTTCATTTATACTTTCTTCAGTGAAAAACAGTGTCTGCTGACTCTTTGCCAAATCGGAGTTCAACAGAATCAGAGAATTACCAAATAATTTATGTTTGAAGGGATCTCTTGAGGTCATCTGGTCTCACTCAAAGCAGGACCAACTTAGGTTACTCACAACCTTGTCCACTTGAGTTTTGAGCATCTCCAAAGATGGCGATTCCACATCTTCTCTGGGAAACCTGTTCCACTTTTTGACTACTCTCATGGTGAAAATATTTTTCATCAAATTGAAATTTCCCTTGTTGCAATTTGTGTCCACTACTTTTTATCCTATCACTGTGCACCTCTAGAAGAGTCTGGCTATGTCTTTCTGTACCCTCCTATTAGGTAGCTGAAGACAGCAGTAAGATCTCCCATTAACTTATTCATCTTATGACTGAACAAACCCACTTCTTTCTGGTTCTTCTTGTATATCAGATGGTCTAGTGGCTGCCTGGTACAGACAGCCTGTGTCCATGGAGATTATGGTTGACTGCTAAGAGCAGAACTGGAAAAATTCAGGATAAAGTGGAAAGAGAACTGAATGTTTCAGAAGAAGGAAGTGAATAAGCAGGAAAGAGATCAACAGTTTGTTTAGGGACTTGCAAAGACCTTAATGTCAAGCGTATGTCTAGTGCAACAAATAATGTCTTCCATGATCTGGCAGGTTTTGCAGGATGTTAGCTCTTGCAGGTCATATATCAATGGAAACTTTGTGGGGAATGCTACTCTATGGAGATGTGAATCCTGTAGTGACTCCTGTACAGGTGGGGAATGGGCAAAGACCTGCCTACCTGCTAATGCAGATTACTTGTGCTTATGTAACCTGGATGACATCTTTGCAGTTCTCCACCATGACCATATCTCCAATGGACTTCCTGACCCCAAACTACTTGCTCACTGACCTACACAAGCTGTGGGTAGTGAAGCTCCAGCAGGTCATCACCTGGCCATCACAATTCTCTTCTTCACCCATATGGCCTTCCTGAAGAAGGGGTGTTGATGCATCATAGCCTCACACAGAACCCTGACGACCACACTTTGTACCTGAAAGTTTCATATTTGCTGTTGTTCTTCCTTTTAAGGGGTACTGAACTTCTGGAGCTAAACCTTCTGCCTACTATGCAGAAATGGATGAAAGTGGCATCTGAGGAGACCTCCCAGGTCAATGTCAGCAACCTGAATATGGTAGCAATTTTGTCTCTGTCCCAGAGTTCCTGGGATAGCAGTTGTTTTGCCATCTTGCCCCTCACAAGCAACAACTGCCGGCCCTATTCTGGAAAGTGAGTCAGGACCTCAGACAGTACGTGCAATAGTAGTTGAAGTGATACTGTTTCCCTCTTTTCCTGCTGTTCCAGTTAAGAAAAACAGTAACTCTGGAGTCAGTGTGCATGGAATGTGCCCAGGTACATGGGGAATTCTCAGTGCCAGACATCCTGTTTTTAGTCCTGCTGGGACTCCTCTTGTTGCCTCCTAAGTAACAATCCAATATGGAAAGGTGCAACCATTCAATCTCTTGAAAATTTTTTGCAGAACTCCAGAATGTAAATAAAATAATAAAAACCTGGATCTGTAGAAAAACAGAGCTGGAAAAGACCTGAAGAGATCATTTAATCAATTTTTCTGTCATTTTGACAGATGTTTGTCTAACCTCTTAAACCTGACTTCAAATAATGAAGATCGGATGATCTTTATAAACAACCTATGCAAACATCTCAGTATCTTCACTGAATCTTTCTTCCTGCAATTGGAGCATAGTACTTCCTGTCCTTTCAATCATGAGAACAGAGTAATAACTTTTCCTCAGGCACACTTTTAGATATTGCAAGACTTTGGTTAGTTTCTTTTCTTCTTTTTTAGACTAAACAACTCCAGTTCTTTTAGACTTGGCTGGTTTTCTAAATCTCTGATCATTCTTTCTGACCTCCTTTGGACAATACCAAAATTGTCTGTGCCTTGATATGGGCTCTGGAATACTGGAGACAGTATACCAGATGAGACCTTTCCAAAGCTGAGGAGAATGGAAGAAATATTCAATGTGTCTTATGGGCTATACCTCTGTTTATGCATCCTAACATGATGTTTGCCTTTTATGCAGCAACATAATTTGTTCACAGCTGTTCCATTTGTAATTTACTGTGATATAACCAATCCAGTTTAAGATTATTTGTTATTTACATGATACTTAATCTAACAATCCATATACTGAATCTTCTGGCCATCTTGTTTTACACAAGCAGAAGTAGGTACTACTTTATAAATGGTCTATACATGGCTATGGATCATTTGGAGAATTTGGAGCCCTTTATGAACTATCCTTCCTAGAAGTTGTATTCTATTACAAAAAGAGTATCATTATCTTTATATAGACTAAAAGTAAAACAAAGCCTTCAGAATATATGAAATTACAACTTAAGGGGAACATTACATTCAGGGTATTCAAGTGGCCCTCAGCTCATGATCTATATATATATTATGATGTTATCTACAGCACAAATAGAAGTGAAGCATGGTGTATGACAACTGTATCTTTTCAAGTTATAGAATTTTTAGTTCATCACAACTTTTACTTTATGTACAATAACTTTTTTATAAATTTAAACATATTTATCATATTTCCATACCATCCTTCAACCAGTCAGAACACTGGAAGTGATATTCTTTTCCTAAATGCCCCAGACTAATAATTTGACAATGTATGACTAAAATGAGCTGAAACTCACACATCACCCTCCTCCTTCTGTCACTTTCCACTTATTAGCTAAAACCTAAAATTCCTACCATTGCTTTTCCTGTAACTGTGGTTATTAAATAATTTTAACTGCAATTATTAGGAAAAAAAGTGCTGTCACTAGTCTCTTTTAGCAGCAAAAATCTCTCCTATCTTTCCCAAAGCACAGTCATTCAGGTTTCACTGAAAGCCACACTTGCCCAGAAATAGTACCTTCCACTATGCTGTTTGGTCTCTTTCTCCCSTTGCCCAAGCAGCAAAAGGGGATTTAAAAAAATATATCTACACTGTACATTACTGCAATGAACACTGCAGACTTTTTATTACACATTAGTATTTCTTTGTAAAACATGGCTGCATTATTTGGCCAAGTGCTTCCAATTACTCCTTCCCTCAGAAGTAATCATGGTAAATAAAGAGTAAGTACATCTATGCAAAGTTCCCTTTAAATTTTTTTATTCTGTTCTTACACTGTCTTCACTGGGGTAGTGTTAGCACCTTGTATCTGTGCATTAAACTAAATGCATAATGAGAGGTTCATTCTCTTCCTTAGCCTCCCCTCAGGGGTAGAATTAAATGTGCAGTCATATATCCTGTTTTGGTGGAGTTTTATTTCTTAATTTTTTAGCAGATTTATTCAGAAAGTGTCTTAACTGCAGAAAGTTGTCAGAATGAAGGACTCAAGGGACAGAGAATTACAGAGCAGAACGTTATTATGTATCCTAGTAACTATTCGTCTAATCCTGTCTCAGCCTATACAACCACAAAGGGGCATAAGGAAGAAGAAAGGCCTATTTTCCATCATGAATCTGCGTATGGTTCTACAAAGAAACGTAAGCATTGAAATGTTTAAGTTCTGGGAGCTCTGCTGGGCAGCAGAATCTTCTCCCCTGTATAGAGGAAGGTAGGTAGTGTAATACCGCTTGCAAACTGGCTTAGGGGGGTCCTTTTCAGGAGTTAGGCACATAGGAGCCAGGTCATTTTGAAACAGGGACTGTAACACAGGTCTTTGCTAGTCAAGGAGAATGTACTATCTAGCAAACAACTGGTCACAGGTGAGGTATGTTTGAGTACCTCTTGTTTGAAGCCACTTTGCACAGGTACTAATTTTTAACTGGAGAAGTTGGGCAGTTATGGGACTCAAAGAGTTGAAGACTGTGTATAGTTCTACAAAATATCTGCTCAGCACCTATTTACTGAAGAAGTTTTACTAAGATATATCTCTTTTGTATTCTGTATTTTTCTGTATTTCTGTCTTTTGGATTGTCACTGCGAAAGAAAGATAACATTCTAGCAAAACTGGGCAAAATCCTTATATAAAACTTAATAGATGTTTCCCTTTCCCCACTTTGATATTTCATGTTTTGTTGAATATTGGGAGAATAAAAAGACAAGGAAGAGAGGAAAATATTTGCCTAATATGAAAGAGAGAGTTGCAAAATGAGCATTCCACTTGAAGAGAATGTCAGGGAACAACAGTACCTTATACTGCACCCTGAAAAATTGTAAAAAGTACAAGGTTCGTAACATATTGTAAAGTAAATTCTTTAGAAATTGCTCTGTTATCTTGGAGGTAACAGACGCACCATATGCTGTGTCTGGCAGTTGCTATGGCAACTACTTTTAAAATTTAAGCATGGGGAAACTATTGCCTGAAATCTTCATGACTTGGGGCCAAATCTTGCATGATGCTGAGCACCAAGGAAGAGTAAAAAGGACATAAAGAAAATCTTAAAGTATATTTCTCATTAGCTTTTGCAATTTTATCTTGAAATACATCCAATTTTTTTGGGAGATTAGAAGCACTGGACTCCCTAGAACATTGAAAAAGACACGAAGGGAGATGATGTCTTGGCTTTTTCTGACAGGAAGATGATTGATATAGCTTAAATTTAATACATAACAAATAGGAAAAACCTATTTGTGCATTGAAGTGTTTTACATATTAATTGTGATATTTATCCAAATGTCATCTTTTTGTCATTGTTTCGTATGCTAGGGAGCTCTTGCATAAAAGTCAAAGAATAGTAAAATTCTTGGAGGAAATAGGAAAATAATACATCTTAATAATCTTAAAGTTGAATGATTCAAAAATACCAGTACATATTAAAAAGTAGCATATGCGCATTTTGTTTCTATGGAGGAAGTAGTTTCAGGCTTTGACTTATACTTGCATTATCCCATCAGCAGTCTGCATAATGCACTTCTGAGGGAAAAGGTGCTCCAGATATCAAATAAGGATGTTTTTAATGAAAATATTAGGGGAAATAAGATTTAAAAGATTTTCCTTATCTTCACCTAAAAAGTGCTATTAGACCATGGTACAATGAACCCTGTTGAAAACAAGCACAGCACCGCAGTTACTAGATTTCGGTGAGGAAGCTGCATCATAAATTCTATCTTGTCCACACACCTTCTGTGGTACCTCCTAGAGGGGTCTGCAAATGTAGGCTACAGTTTACCCAGAATACAATAGCCATGTATTGTATTTCTTAACAAAACTACCCACAGAAGGTGCACAGTGTGGCATGGAGTCATGCACTAAGAGTCTGATCCAAAAGTCATTGAAATCGGTGAGATTCTCTCTATAGACTTCACCAGGCTTTGTTCCAGGCACTACTCACGCTGTTAACCTTTCATTGATACATATCAGATTAATCATTCCTAAAAATGTCTCATGTTTTGGGCACACATCACATAACATCAGCTTTTTAAAAGTAAATTTTTAAAAAAGGTTTATATAAAAAAAATCTTAGATTATATTAGATCCTTGAAAGAAAGTATAACTGGTCTCAAAAGGGATTTATCTCATGTTGTTAGGTTACACAGTGGTGAGCACTTTCTGTAAGTTTCCCCTCCAAAATTATGTATCCTGAGAGCTATTATGCTGACTCTCATGAGCTCCCACAAAATTGTCAGTGCTATTATTCAACAGAGAAGGAGTTTCAACGTCAAACTTAGTCTAGACACTAGTGTATTCAAGGGCTCTTGGAATGAATTAAAATATTTACATTCTAAATAAAAATATATTTTTACAATGCATCCTGTTCACCTGCATGAATGATTATTCTCTTCCTCACTTCTTTCTCTGCTACTCAGTAAGGAAGGAACCTTAATTTAACTTTTTGCAAAATTCTTCGATGGACAGAAACAATTGTGAAGAAGAACTGAGTTGCAAATAATGAGACATTGACTAGATGACAAAAATAGAAAATACATTCCTCATCTGAGAGATTATTAATATGTAGGGATTGGAAATAAGTAGCAGAGGTTGGGAGAAAGTGAGGAAAAGGTGTAGTGTAGGAGATTGGATTTTGTCTGGCAGAACCAGCTGTTAAAATCACATCTTGTTTCTGGGCTTAATATTAAAAAGCTTTTTAGCATGTTTTGTTCTCTACTGCTGCCTGCTCTCTTTGGGAAAGAAGCGGACAGCTCCTTCTCCTCTTTTCCCTCTCCACATCGATTTGGACCGAAAGTCACTGCCACCTCTGTGAGTGAGACAATCCTGCCAGCTGCTTGTTCCTGCCCCATTCTTGGCCTATCCCTGAACTGCCTGGCCCTCTCTACAGAATTGGTTAATATTTGTTTGGTAGCTCATTTCTGAAGGGGATATACATGATTTCACCACAGATCTGACAATTCTGTATGCCACATCAAAGTATTTGCTTGCAAAGGCTGACCTGCTGCTGAGTATACATTAAGGCACTGATGTTCACAGTATAGCTGATAGCTGGTGGAAATGAAATAATCTGTACTGACACATTTGGAAGTTTCACATCTTTTTCCACTTAACATGCTAACGTGATAATTGCTAGACTGATGATTTTTCCAGTGACACGTCTCCTTTTGTCAATATTTAGACCTGTGTATAGAAAGCTTATCTATCACACCTGGCTAATTTTCACTTAATTTAAAAATAAATGGAACATGTTTCGTTTGCAGGGTTAGCAGAACAAAAAGAGGTTTTTATAAACATTTTTCTTGAAACATTCTTTGAAGAATAAGAAATGATAATGAGAAAAGGATATAAAATCTGGCTCAAATGAAGCTAGATTCCATAAAATGCTCAATTATTTTAATGCTTAAGTACAACTGATTGAACGTTGAAGCTGATACTTCATTTGGCTTAATTCATATAATTTGCTTTTGAGCAAAAGCATAAGACATATGTCTAATAGGTTTAGTTTATTATTTTCTATTAAGCCATATATTTCTTTCCAATATCTTCTCCATTGTGCTAAGACTGCCAGATACTAATGCTCGTGCTATGCATTGTTTTGCTGTCCTTACTGTGGGAGAGGTGAATAAAAGGTTCTTAGTCCTAATACACGGCAAGGATCAGTATGCACTGTCATGTTGGCTCTCATTGCCGTTTCCCTTTGCAAAGGCAAGTAAATGAAAACAAAACATAATGCCAACTAAAAATAGCAATAAATACTAACTAAAACCACTCAGCAGTGTACCCTTGGGAGACGGACAAATTTTTAGCAGAAGTGATTCTGTGTCTCATTGGACATTTGTTGATAGGATTTAAATATTGAATCCCAGGGGTTTATTCTTCGAACAATTAGTTCAGCTAGGGTTCTGTCATAGTGTTTATTTGCTGTACGTGCAATGACTTTCACTACTAGTGATTCCGTAAGAATATGTTAGTGAAAGAACATAGGTGGTAGTATTCTGAGTATCCTGAAGGAACTGAAAAACTGTATCAGCCTTAGTTTTGTTTAGCTATCTTCAGTACTTCCTGAAGGACGGGTCCTCAGGAATGATTATGACAAGACTGATATGCATGAGTAGTTATTATTATGACCTTTGAATGAATCATTTAACCGTTACCTTTAAAGGTTCAAGTAATTTTCTATATTAAAGACAGTATTTTCTTCTACATGCAATTCTCATTCTTGCCGTATTTCAGTTTTCACACCAGTGTCTTGTGATTGTTTTATCTAGTGGTGCAGAAGAAGGTCTTATTCTCTTTAACATTTCTGTTGTGAGAATTTTTTATGAGATATTACCTGTAATACAGGTGTTTCACAAGTCTTCAGTATTATACCTATGTGATAAATCATAATTTTAATATTTTAGGAATGTCATTAAGTTAATTAAGATTTTTTTTCACAGTTTTCTTCAGACAAATGAGAACCCACTTACTGATCTGCTTCTGGAAGTTTTTGTCTTTTTTTTAGTTTTAGCAAATTTTGTTTAGTTCAAACTCTGAAGGATAGCTACTATCATACAAATATGCCAAATATACTTTTCAGCATGCACCTACACATAAAAGAGGCATAATTAATACTTCACACGAGGTCATCATTACTAGCCCTTCTTTAATGTTCATTTGTTTCCAGTATCACAAACATCATTTGAAAAACTTGTCTTGTACATTTATTAGGTGAGCCAGGGAAGAATCTTTTCCTGCATGATCACAATCATCACCCCAGCTTTGTCTTCCATTTACATACTTGCTAATAAACTTTTTTTTTGGTTTTCTTTGCAATTTGTGGTGCAACTTGTGCTGAAATTTGGAAATTGACTGTTTTCACTGCATGTCTGACACGCTACTTCTTTGCTGAAAATCTCAACGCTGTATTGTAATTGTTTCTGCATGTCTTAGAAACAAATCTGGTCTCTGCGATTTGGCTATACTCATATTCTGTTTTAATGTCCATTTATTCCTTTTTGTTTAACACATAATGTATTTCACATATTATCTGCCAGTAGATAGTTTTAATTTACCCTTCAAATAGTCATGGCTGCTTATGAAATTTCTCAAACAGCTTGTCTTTGATCAGATATCAGGTATTCCATATGTAGCTTTTACTAGTTATTCAGCTCTGTATTCTTCACCATTATTGTGCAGATCTTTAAAATCAGAATTGTGGTTATGTGGAAAGAAAATGTGCCTTTTGCAATCAATAGTCTTGTTAGAAGTATTCTGAATTATTCTCCCTTGCAAGCCTTGCAAAGGAACTTGCAAGTCTCTTGCATACTGCTGAAGGATTATGTCATAGCTTTCTATAGCCTGCAGATATAGCTGAATATCTGATTTCCTGATTTCTCTTTGGTAGTGTTTTTGTCCACAAAATTTTGGAAATATTGCCTTCATTACCTTCAATTTTCTGCCAGATCCCATCCAGACTGAGAGATTCAGCTGGCTCTTTTTTTCCAGAAAATAAGAAAATTCCCCAAGTCCCACAAAGCAGAAGTGTTGGAACATTTGCAGAATGCATTACCTGAAAGGGTCAGAATTACAGTAAGTTTATACCCTGTCATGTAACAGTATCCATAAACTTCTGGAGCAATAAAACTAAACTGCAAACCATGGATCCAACATTATCAACTTTCAGATTTTATCAAATCTTGTGATACATAGCGCATTTCTGTATGTTTCAGCTCCTAGAATTATTTGGATATGTGAGAATCTTAAGGTTTGTTTCAATTAAAAATATACATTCCAAGACTACGTTTCTCAAAGAAAAACTAAAATGTAATTCAGATTTTAAAAATGTTTTAAAATTTCAAAGTAAATAAAAATCTATAATTTATTATTAGATAAATTGTTTAAATTATTACAACTTTGCTCCCAAGGCAAAGGACAGGGAATGATTTATGACGTTTGAACGCTTTTGGTTGATAGTGCTATGAACCAGGGTATGATTTTGCCAGTTCCATGCCACTTTTGCAACTACCAAATTTGTGTATAAGTTTGTTCTTCTCTATGTATTTTTGCACAGAAGGGGAACATTTGGGCTCTGGTAGGGAAATACATAAAAGCAACAGAGATTAGCTTTGCCTTAAGACTAGACAGTGTTATAATCACCCTCCACAGCTTTGGGAAACAAGAGTCTTGGTTTTGCATTTAAATCTGTTTGGCAATATGCACTATGTCTCCCAGCCACTTGGCTATTTGCAGTATTCAGGGGGTTTGAAATACTTTAAAACAAATTGAGCTGAATGGAGATCAACTATTTCCTGATTGGTGTGTCTTCTAGCCCCTAATGTGCCTTTCTAGGTCTTAGTTATTTCCTTTTCATAAAAAAATAATTGCTCTTAAAAATGTCTGGTTGGATTTCTTTTGTAAAGAGAGCTGAACTGAGGGGTTCTAGGCAGATTAACTGGACTGCTTCGTTTAGTAGGCTCTCTGAGCTTTGAAGAATGCTTCAGAAGTATGGAATAAAGCTCTTTTTCTTCCTATTTTTACATGGGCTAACAACTTCCCAGTCTTTTAATTTGCTGTCCTGTTGCATTAGAGTTCATTATCTTTGTGTTACAGTTTAGTAATTCTGTCTGAGTTTCTATCCTTTCTCTCTTCTGAGTCCCTGCTGAAAACGGCAATACAAGTAACACAGCAGAAGCTTGTATACAGACAGAAGATATAATGAGAATAACACTTCTCGTGGGAATTAAATGCTGCATCACAGGGTTTCATTTGCAAATATCTCCAATGGAAAAGCATGTTTAAAAGTGCATTCAGATTCACTGTTTGGAGTCTCTTCTCTTCTGTACTATGCTCAGACTATTCACATTATAAAACAAGGGATGCAATTGGAGGTTATTTG
Organism: Apteryx rowi; assembly: GCF_003343035.1. Taxonomy (NCBI): domain Eukaryota; kingdom Metazoa; phylum Chordata; class Aves; order Apterygiformes; family Apterygidae; genus Apteryx; species Apteryx rowi. The sequence goes on along the minus strand of NW_020449197.1, from coordinate 999,393 downwards.
AGGGTTAGGTATGTAAATTTGGAGGAAACAAAGTCAGAACATGGTTTTAAGGTACAGGAAAGACAAGAGTGACTTTAAACCTACAACAGTGTTCACAAAGCAATTTGCAAATATTGGTTAATAATACCTTTACTTTACAAACAAGAAAGTCGAACTATAAAGGCTTCAAGTGATTGTCTAACGTTATTTTGCCAGATGGTGGCAAAATACAAGTCTTCAAATGACCATTCCCATATTCTAACTTCTCTATTAGGCTATCACATTTGCTTTGAATATATAGATTATATTTTGAGTGAAAAACCCAACCATGTTGTTGTAGCAGTCCAGAAGTCTTAAGACAATAATAGATGGGGAAAATGCATATGAATAGTTCACTCATGGGGCTAACTCACGCAGTGAAATGACTAGCTATTGTCATACCTAAATATAGTTAGGGAGATACTAACTGAAAGAAAAAGGACATACAGTGTCCTGTACACAGTGCACAGGGCACTGAACTACAGTGTCCCGAAAAATTTGCTCTGATTCTTGTCTGAGATTTGTACCATATGGGCTTCAAATGATCTTCCATCAAATCCAAGTTCTTTGTTAATATGGAACTCGGTAAAAGCTTAAAATGTCAATGTAGGTATTTTCTTTCAATGACAAAGAATGCAAAGCTTCCGGAAAGGTAATCTTGACTTTCAAAGAGATCTTGTCAGTTCTGTTGATGTCAGTATCAAAAGAAGTTAATAATTACATGAAGAAAACGCATTTCTCTTAGTTACTCTTTTTTCCTCATACACAATTTTTCAGGCTAATCCCAGAAGCAGATCAGCAGGGGTACATACCGTGCACCTTTACTTTTGTAGCCCATTGTCTAAATGCTACCAAGGTTCGTACAGGCAAATTATGGCATTATACCTCTTCTGGCATGATTAAACTTATGTTTGATAGGCTGCAAAGAGAAAAACCTAGTAGTTATCTTAAATGTATATTACTTGTACAGTATAATTATACCAAAGGAGTGGGTTGCCTTTCTGCTATGTATAGGTCACATGTTTGGCCATGCTGTATATCATTTAAAGGAGACTATAGCAGATATTAAAGGTGAACTGGTAACCTATGGAAAATAGTGAGTGAATTTCACTTCTATATGATTACCGCTTACTTGAGACAAAAACCCCTTCACATTGTTATTAGAAGTCATGAGTGCTTCAGCCAGAATGGGCTCTGTTCTGTGGAGTACCAGTCCTGATTTTGATCTGTACTCCGCTTCTAAAAGACTGTTAAATCATGAAGCCAGTGGAGGACTTCTGTCCAGAGAAGAGTTTAATTTCTATATGAATTGCCATCAAGATCAGTTCTGAAAATCATCCAGATAATGAAAGAAATAAAAATGTTTGCAATGCCTTACTGCACACGATCATTCTTTCTTTTCTATAAGGAAAAAAAAAATTATAATGCAGTAGTTCTCTTTGGAGGCTCTTTGAAATTTTGTTCAGAACGCAAAAGGATAATGCTGCCTACAACTCCCTTTGGTTGGACTTGTGCAGGATGATTCAGGCAGACACCTTCACTTCTACTCAGCAAGAGAGATCAGCAGAATTGTGTAGAGCAACGTTTATTCATTTATTGATTATGTTCCATTTCACAGAAATTTTTAAGGTCTTGGAGCTTAAAAAGGCATGTCTCTTGCCCCTTATGTTTTTCTCCAAGCTGCATCTATGAAAAGTAAAAGGAGCTTGGAAACACTGTAAAGCCAACACTTTTCACATACTCATTTGCTCTCCTTTGGATTTTTCATAAAGACAAATCATGCAGCATATTTCTGTGCCTTAGTTTCCTCAGCTGGAAAAGGGGAGGAAAAAAAAAGTTGTGCTAACTCCCACATGTGTTGGGAGAATAAATGCATTTGATAGGCTTGAATAGAAAGCTTTACATGAGGATATCTACAATAACCGATGTTTTATTTTGTCTGGCCTCTCATCAAAAGAAACACAGGGTTAATTCTAGAAGCTAATTCTTTGAGCTATGCTGTGGTATAAATCTAATCTTGGTATTATTCAGTGCTATGTTCTAAAAAACACCACACTTTTTTTTTTCAAATAGTACTGCACCATAATTACAATTGCTGTAGAAGCAGGAGCCAAGCAATTAAATTCCCCATAGGTGTCGCATGTAATTGTTCCTAGAGAATCAAGATTAAACATGGCAACAATGCATAGCACAAGATAGCCTAAACTCAGTTTTTCCTGCAGAACTGCAAATAGCAGCAAATCAAAAGACTGTTCTCCTTAATTACCACTGTATGAGGCATCAAGCTAAAAGCAGGCTCACTCTGTAATGTTTTCTATACAATTACAGTATGTACATACAATGCAAGCCTTTATGCACCACCTAATAGACAATATTATACACACAATTATTGCTAACTTTCATTTTATAGGGAGAAATCACTGGTGAGCCTAGGACATTGGCCTCTCAGCTTCCCCAGCAAGCAATGTGTTGACTAAACTAAGGGAACAGTTTCACTTCCTGAAGCCAGTAGAGACTATTTATACTTAAACACATTTCTTCACAACTTACAGCACATTGTATTAGGTGAGAGTCTGTGAGCTGGATGGGCTGCAATCTCTGTTTGTRAGGTTTGCAAGCTGGAGCTTGTGGAGCACTTCACCAAGTTTACACATTTTCTCTCTCTCTTTATTCTGAAATCTGCTACCCTGCTGATCAGAAGTCCATTTGGGACTTGAACTCAAGTCATCAAGTGTCAAAGAGCTGAAAGAATTAAAACAACGATGTAGGATTTTGGGGAAGAAATTAATGTTCTTGTATGTTAATACTGATTTAACAGTCCAATAATAATTTTCCTTTGTTCTGAGCCAACATAAGCACTGTGCAAGTTGAAATATCTGTCATTATCCTCCTTACAGCTTTTGTCAGGATTTTATAGTTTTATGCTATTACTTCTTTAATCAGCTTTTCAAACAGTATAAGGCAGCAAGCTATCCCAGTAACGAGTTTCCTCCTATTGCAGGTTAACTGCTTGTTGAGATTTCCATTCAGTCAGAGAAACTATCTTGCTCTCTGACATGTTTTTACTGATTATCAGGGTTACTGGATACCCTGTGCACTGAATTTTAATTGGCATCAAGCTATATGTTTTTAGTGAGAAAAATGGGAAGTGCTTCTCATGAAATCCTTGGGAGTTCAAGTGCTATCTGTGAGGAGGAACTGATTCACAGGATTTACCGATTCACACATAAGAAGAGTATAAATCAACCTTCCTATTTATGAAATGTTCACCTGAGGCATAAACATGGAAAAGGAAATTGTGAAAAACCTTATTTAAACATGCAATTATTCATGTTGTTATATCAAATGTTATTTTAATTACTGTACAAAGTCACCAGTTGGCAAGTAGATTTTAATTTTAAACATATTAACCTGCATTTATCTATGAATTGAAATAACTCAGTTATACTAAAAAAATAACTCCAAATATCTGGATTTTATAAGGGTTCTTTTAGCAATACTAGTATAGCAAATAATGATTATCTTGATTTTACATTAATAAAATGTAACATTGGGGAAACAAAAGTCAGCAAAATGAATTTGTCAGCAAATTGTCTTAAGAACGGAAAGTGAAATAAGGCTAGGTAAGCAGATTAGCAGACATGCAGAGATGTACAGTTTTAAATTTTATAACAAATGAGGCAGAAGGAAATACACATAAATTGGAATGCACCAAACATTAATTAATTATGGTATAACAGACAATCTCATCTACTTAGGAAGGATAGGTGTTATATTTCCAGTCCATAGTTATGAAATCTATTACTTCAACTTCATCTTGAAAAAACAGAAATTACAGTGTGTGCCCTCAAATCATCACAGTCCAATCACGTGGGAAAAAAAATAAATTCTCCAGAGCTGCTTGTAATTCCACATATTTGCCATCAATTAATTAAAACTTAATGTCCATAATCCACATTTTCATTAGTAAAAGGCAGGTTAATTGATAAAGTAGGGAAAAGAGAATCATTAAAAAATACTGTAGCCGAGGTAACACCATGTTTCTGTGGAAATGAGATACATACCTTTTGAGACAATTGTATCTGTGATGATGATCACTCTAGTACATAACAAACATTTTCATTATATATTTTAGCTAAGAAATTGCATCTGTATTTATTCCTCTAGAAATGTTTTAAACACTGCAGAATGAACCAGCTTAAAGATGAAACAATGTAGATTTTCTTTTCTAATTTGCATGAGGTGAGAAGCCACTGTTCAGCTACAGATAGTGCCAAGAGAGGAAAATGAAAAATATGTTAATGAACATATCTGAAAGTACATCTTGGATATGCTACTCTCTAGCCATTTTTTTTAAAGTATCTGAAAGGAAAAAAAGGTACTGCACCATAAATAACTCTCTCAATGCCTCTGTCTCTTTTCCTTCAAACATGGCCTGATTTGTACTTTGTTTGCACAGTTATTAAGAATTTAATTTTACTTAGTTAACTGCAGAAAACCTGATTTACATCTTCTGCAATTAAGTGAGGAGTCCGACTCAATTAATCAAATATTAATCTCAATTACTCTAATGTAAAATTGAAGGTAACCTCAATATATTATTGACATTGAATTTATAAAAAGCTTTCTGAAAATCCAAATTTTGCTAAAGCGTCTGTGAGAAAAGTAGATCCCCAAAGGCAGAACTTTTCTGTGCTCTTTTCGAAAATGGATGGGGTGACTAAATTCTGACTCCAGTGACACTAAAATTAATGGACTTATTCTGGATTTACACTACTGTAAATGTGATAAATACAGCCTGTAGCCATCTGAGGAAAAAGGTAATCTTATAAGTACAGAAAGAATATTTTAGGATGGGAAATAGTCTAACTTATGTKCTGAATAGCTATGTGGGAATTTGCTGCAGTAATTACCCTCCTATCATTAGTGACAAGTAATTGCTATAGCAACCCCACTGCCACCTGTCTCACACGCACTCCTCTCTTTTTCAAGCACACACACACGCACGCATATGCATGCACGCACAATAACTCTCACTACATATTCATAGTATTGAAATAAAAGCAGAAAAACCTGTAGCTTAATGTCATTTATTGAATCACAGTTTTTTTCTAATCAACAAAGTATAACCTCTTCCTCCCCTGCCAATACCTCATAAATATTTATTAAAAATAAAATATTTGTGTTGCAGAAAATAGGGCTGTTTAACCAAAGTACCTCTATTCAACACTAATTCTCCAAGGGAGAAGAAAGAGAATTCTCACAGCTTGATTTCTTTTTTCACTTTATTGCACGAACCAGGCCTGAGACTGATTTCACAGATACGGATGTAAATTCTAACAAAGGCAACCATATAAAATATGTACAACTGGTTTGATAGTCACAACCAAGGCAGCTGAGATTAGTTCTCTTTCATTTAGACATATCTAAAACACTATGTTTTCTGCCCCTTTCTGTCAGCACCAGGTATTACTTTATCATATACAAGCACTTACAATTTGTACAATTTATTTTTTATCTTGTCTGCAGTGAGGGGAGATTGAAGCGCAGACTCGGTATAAAGGTTTCACTATGGCACTATCGAACCCTGGTTCTTGTCTTCTGTTTTGTTACCACTCTTGACAATATCAGTGGAACCTGATTTTGAAATCTTAAAATAACCTACAAGAATATTCGTTTCTTAAGATTCGAAAGCACCAGACATTCCCTATTCCCAGTGATCAGCCAGTGAAAGAGGGGAACTGTGGCTGATCCCTTATTTCTGTAGCTTACAAAATTCCAGTCTTGCACCCAGTTACATGCATTCTTCACAATGAGATGATCAGCGCGTGACTTAAAATTTGCTAGAAGCTTTGTCACCACTAGATGTCACCCAAATACCAATAAACAGCGTTCAGCCCTGCAAATTTAAAAACACTAGATCTCTCTAACCCTATCACTCAGCATGTTCCAATGTGAAGGTGAAATAAAAGAGCATTTAAAATATGAAAGAAGAGTGACAAAATGCAGGAACAGCATGCCTTGACATAAGCTATTTGTGTCCCACATGCTTATTCCACCCCTTTCGATCAAATGAAACAGTTCATACTCAGTTCTTAATATGTATTTTTTTCCTTTTCAAGACATAGATTTTCTCATTCTGTTCACTCCATCTAAAAATAACTGTGAACAACAGTTCTTAATGCTGCTGAGGAAGAGAAGGGAGATCCCTACTGAAGTACAGCGGTATTCAATTTTTTTGGAAACATTAAATAACAAATCATAATGAATATTATTTCTGATAAAAGCTTCAATGCACAAAGTAAATCTGTGTAATATTTTATTTGAAATTAACCCTACTGTTTTCACTTTTTTGCTGAATAAAAAAAAGGATTTTTTAAAACTCAGATCAACTGGATAGGGGGCATAAACTTAAAATTACCTTACAGACTTTCAGTAAGGGCACTAGAAGATAAATGTCCCTTAAATCCACAGTACAACCCACTGCATCTGCTAGAAATCTGAATGTTTTATCTATTCGATTTAGAAACTAACAGGAAGAAAGAAAGCTGTTTCTGATCAGCTTAGCTTTTAGAATGCAATGGTTGGCAAGGCAGGCGAGGCCTGGGTAGACTTCAGCTTCCAAGAAGAAAATTCATGTACTGTCCCTTATACTATTTGTCTCATCTACTTCTGAGTAAATTATTCATTCTTTTTCTGATGTTCTATCTCAAGACAATATGGCCTGTCAAAATACAGGGTTTGCAAGCAGAAAGTAGTATTCATTTCTCAGACACTTCTACTCTTTCTGTGCTAAATCTTTAAGTAGTATAAATTAATCCCACGGATTTGTTGGTAAATTAAGTCTTACATTTTTTTACCCATACCTCTTTAATTGTTCCACGTATCTGAGGATTAAGGGTGTACATAAAATGTTAATCGGAAATTTGTGCCTGTTAACAACTGGAAACAATTTAAACATAAATGAACAAAAGAAAAAGGAAACTCTGCAAATGTGTACAGAGTGAAATGYTGTCTCAGAAATAATTATTGGAAGAGTTATAATGCTACCATTTTAATAACGTATTTTAATAACGTAAAGAAGGACGGAGGTCCCATAAGAATTTTTTCCTTTTCTCCTGAGTATTGATAATTTCATCAACATAAAAAGAGAGGTTACTGAAAAGAATCCATGGTTTTTTTGTATGTAATCTGTGAATTCAGAAGTCAAAATCTAACCTCAAATGGGACACGTTGGTTTAAAATCAGCTGATGCTCGTTTCACTTTGGCAGCTATCTAATAACTTAGGATGAAGAGGAGATAAACAGTTTCTTTCAATATCCATCAGAAATAACACTGCGCTCTGGAGGAGCTGCAGGAGGCAGACAACACTCTACCAGTGCTCTCATCACAGAGATCAGCGGTGCACTCAGCCAGTGCCCAGTACTGCGACGTACTGAGCATTTCTTGCACTCAATTCTATTGTATGTTGAGACCGTTTAACTTTTAACAGAAAATGCTTGTCTCTTTATGGATTCAGGACCCTGTTTGGAGTACTTCAGGCAAAATTACAGTGTTTTCCCTGAAACTTACTCTTAGAAATGAACATTCACTCCATTATTTCTCCGCTCAGTTCAGCCAACCAAATAAATTAATTTTACTTCAAGTGATGAAGAGGCATTTATACAATTCACCTCTTGAACATCAGTGCACAACAAACATGTGGCAGTGAGCATCAAAATCCAGTAACTGGTCAAGACTCAAGTATTAATACCACATGACCTCCTTCTTTCTGCCCCTTAAACTTTGAGGCCTTCTCCCTTCCTAACGAATGTAACAACTCCTCCCAGAGGAGGAGGCAGAGCTTCCTAGAGGTTATTCTAGGAAATTACTCTCATAGCTTGGTTGATTAGGAAAGCTTGCAAGAAAACTTGTAACAGTGTCCTCATATTTGCTGACAGAATTAGTATGTGCAGCTCTTAAGTCCATGGGCAGAACAGGTGAGTGTTTTTCTAATGTAATAGATATAACAAGAAAATATCCAGTTCACACCTGATTGTGGGTTCTGCAGACCTCAGGATCATTCTGTTAAAGTCAAAGCCCATTAGCAGTGTGTAAACAACATCTTAGACACTGACTGTTCATGTTGAATATATTTTCAAATGTTTTCAGTTCTCATTGAAGGCAGAAATGTCAACACTTTTGCCAGACAGTAAAGGGCGGACATTAAAGGGTATTACAATCTTGAGGCTGCCATCTGGTACCTCTGAGTGCCAGTCCTGATGGAAAGGAGAGGTGGTATTTAAGAAGGATGCAAACAGAGAGGCAGTGGGAGGGATAGACGGGAGAAAGGCTTTGTCAAGGATTTGTTGCTCTTTCCCACTGACTTTTCACTGAAATCTTGCACATAAATGAATTTTTCTGTTCTGGATATGAAAACTGCTGACCTCTCAAAATCTGCTTGGTATATTATGAAATCTCAGCGCTTGGTACATGTGATTCAAATACAAATAAAGGAATGATGGCATTTATAACATCTTCTACAGAAGACATATTGATGGGGATTCATGAGTCACAAACAAATTGCACATGTGAAAGCAAACTATTGGAACACATTGCACTTTCTTCCAGAGGCTGTTTTAGGAAGCTAAATACTACGGCTTAGTCATTATGGGGGAAAACTGTACTTTAAATGGTAGGGAAACATATTCTCTGATACAAATGGATGAGGAAAGTTCTCTTCCATTTCCTCTGTTGCCAAAAAAGAGGGAGAGGCACTGCCATCCCAATAGAATGGCAGATGTTTAAGAATCCAAGAGAATGTAGATTGCTTTGTTTCCTCCTCATTGGAGTTAAGCTAATAGGGAAACCTCAAGTCATTCCCAGGTCAGTAGAGACAGGGAAGTCAGAATCCACTTTGTCTTTTCTGTCAAAAATCCATAGTTGCCACAGTAGTGGATGTGTCCTCCTTTCTGACCAACCTCTTCTATACTCAAAACACCAAATCTACGCTTACATCCAGAGATGCTTGGAGAGATTCTAGAATTCTAGTTGTGATGACAGATGTTTGGAATAACTTTGCCTGAAACTCAGGAATTATTTGGGTCAGGATAGGTATACTAAATATTCATTCTGCTGATGAAGGCAGATGGTTATCAAAAGACTAACCACGTTCTAGAAAGTCAGTCTGTATTTGAGCCTCTACTGTCCCTCAATATATGGTAGACCAAAATTCAGAATAAATTGTACTTCAGTAGGTTGGGGCACTTAACTGAATACTAGTATATTTACACTGGTGTAGCTGAAAGCAAAGATTACAAATATGAAAAGCATCAGGCCAAGATGTTACTTCTATAACTTAGATCCAAATTATGAGACTGGTAGGTGCTGTAAAATCAGCCATGAAAGAACTACCTCCATTTGGAAACATCACTCACAATGTGAGCTAAAATACCTCCCGAGATAGGTCAYGTGGAAAATGATGCCCAAAATAAATGATAAGTCAGTAGCAATCTGCTGATTCTTTCTATCTCCTTGTGGACTCTCCTTGCAGATATTTTTAATGTGAAAAACTGGGGTGTTGTGTTCAGGGGTTCTCAGGGAAATATTCTGGCGCAGGGAAAAGGAAGCTAGCCAGAAATTCAAAAAAAAAAAAAAAAAAAAAAAAAGGGACTCTCTTCATCTCACTTCCAGCGCTAAAATAGAAAACTGGGACRCTTTGTAGTAAGGACAGGTTGAGATACATTTTTTTTATCACTGTGTCACCTCTTCCCTGTTTCCTCCAGTCTCAATCTCAGTCATTCAAATCTAGCTCAAGTCTTGCCCTCTTATATCAACATGCATGCCACCAATTTTACCCATGATTTATTTTGCTTTTTCTGAACTCAGTTTTGACAACCATCTCTTAACCCAGAATCTCTAATAATTTTTAAGTCATTAACTTAAGAGCTCTAAGACAACTGTTGATATCTCTTCAGAAATACTCCCCAGTTTAGTTTAATACTATGATTTCCTTCCTCATCCTATTTACTATTGTGCACTCAGAACCAACATTTTCAGGGGTGAAAATTCCATCATACAACACTTTCAGGTTCAGAGTATGGCACTTTTCTTCTCTCCTTCCTTTCCTACATTCCTTTCCAAGATCAGAGCCTTTCCTTTGGCTGAAAACTCTCCTTCCTTTATGACACAGTACACCCCTCACCGTACCCCTCCACCTCACACATGCATACTCTCTATCCCCCACTACCTCTTGCTGACTAAAAAGTTTGACCATATGGCTACAAAGGCAATGATGAATTTTGTATGCAGGGAAGTTACCTGTGTTACAAATGGACTTTATTACCTCTTCTTTCTCCCCAACCTTCTACTTAACTGTTGCAGTATGTTTTATAATATTTCATCAGAATCAGTATTTCACAGATTTATAGCCAGTAGGACATACACTTTATTACCAAATTCTAATATGCTCTTGAGCAAAAGATAATAAGAGGTAACAAAAGAATTATTCTCCAGGAAACCTGACCTGAGCAATAATACAACAGGAATGCCAAATGCTTTTCCATACTATAACTTGGAAATTATATTAGATTTTAAAAGGAAAGTAACTGGCAACCCATCAAAGTAACAAGAATACCATCAATTTATAAGTGGTCATACATTATAACTGTTCAAAGATTAGGTCTTCAGGAAGAACAGATGATATTTAACAATACTGCAGAAGATATTTATTCTCAGAACACAATTACCATCTCTTTTGCAATGATAGAATAAGCCTACATAGTGATTAAAAATGGAAAAGTTGAATTCTGTGAAACTCTACGGAAATAAAATCCATTAAGTTTAGGCATGCTATTACATCTTTACAGGCTCAGCACCTCAGAGTAGAAAAAGCAGTTTAGATCTGCACAGGAGATAAAGAGTTATAAAAACAGGGATCGATTCCACAGTTAAAATCATTGTGACTTTCATCCTCCAAATTTTTAATTACTCATTCTATTATTTGACATCAGCTAGAGTTATCATATTTGGAAGGTACTGTATTTAATTTGCATTCAAATTAAGAAGCTAGTAGTCCTAGAATTGGGTTAGAGGTTGATGAATACTGATGAATACTCATCCCTGCTACATTATAATAGTATAACTATTTAGCAGGGAGGACTTTTAAGCAATTTGAGAAGGAAATAACACATAGACATAAATATAAGCTAACTCAAATACAGATATGAGTATGGTGATCCTCTTGGGCTAATTTTTTCTGCTAGCTAGAGAGAGCCACAGTTTCCTGATAAAAGACTGTTGCAAAATAGGAACCAAAAGCATCAGTTGATCTTGATACATCCTGTTTATAAATATGATCTTATTACCACCAGGAAACAAACCATCAGTTAATTTAATTAATTAAAAGAAAACCACCACAGTTAGATAAAAGCTAGTTCAGAAGTAGCCCAGAGGTCAGAAATTGAAATCCGTGATGTATGTTTGATTATCCCAGTGTTCAACACATGTCCTTCAATGGTGCTGTGTAAAAGTTTCTGAAAATGGTGAAGACACTCCATATTTCCAGTGGGTGCAGGAACAGCAAAAACAAACAAAAAGTGAACATCCTGGATGATACAATGAAAATAGCTACTCTTTATGCCATCTGAAAGTGCTAAATTCATTCAGAGGCTAAACTGCCTCATTGCAAGTGAAAAAAGTATTGCAAGCATTAATGCCCTTTCTGAATTTGACACTAGGTATACTTCGTTGGAATTCAGGTCATCTGAATCTGGGCTTTTAGCTCCAACTACGTAAGCTACATCAAATCAACTAAAAATTTATATGCTTAAACTATAAGATGATTAAAAAGTCAAGAACTTGTAAAATAATTCTGTCAGAATTAAGGAAGTCTGTACAAGAAGTAACAGTTAAAATGATGAAGAATTCACTAATATTTAGTTCATTTGAAACAGTTTGGGCCTGATTTTTCAGAGCATTTTAAATAACTAGCATAGATCCAACTCATTTCAGTCACAGCTGTGATCATTTGGCACTTCTACATATCTGCCAAGAATGACTCAAATAGGTACCCAGAAAATGTGGCCATTTTTAGCAGCCATTAGCAGCCATATGTGAAAATTTTGGTTTAAGTGTCTCGATTACCATCACATTAGAACTTTGTGGTAGATCCAGTTCTCACTGCCAGCATTCAAATCCCTTTTCCCTCACCTATCATTTCCTGACATTTTCTGCTCCTACAGACTTCCCTTGTTACATGATGGATGAATCAGTTTTCTTTTGGTCATTATTCTTCACAGTTTATCCTCGATACACTCCCAGAGCATGGTGTAGTCCATTCAATAAGGCAAAACCTTCTGGAAAAATTCTTGCAAGAACAGGTAAATAGTCCACCCTAACACATATGCATGAGGCCTGAATCAACCTTAATTCTTGGGTTTCCTAAATTTTGAGTTTCTAACTTAGAAAAGTATTATTCTTGTTCAGCACTTCTTAAAATTTCCTTTTTTCAGAAAACAAACAGAAAAAATTAGCTGCATTTTATAACCATGATGGTCTTGTGCATAATCATCAGCACATATCTTTACTGCTATAACTAGTAAGATAGCTGGCAAGTAAGTAGTAGGCTGTTGTCTTTCAGCTGACATTGCCCTCATTTTCTCAGTGTGCTTCACAGGTATTTTTTTCACAGCAAAAAAATTCTGGAGCAATTAAATGTGAAATAGTGCACCTATGTCAGCAGACTGCTGCACTTTAGCTAATGAACCAATGGTCTTAGTAGGTTTATTAGAGCAGATACAATTTGACATACCTATGTCACTTTTGAACTTGACCTGGTCTCTTCAAATAGCATTACATGACACTGTATGGGCCTACCAGCTGCTGGGTAGAGTTGAAGCATGCCCAGAGCTCATAAACATTCAGGAAATTCTATTTCTTGATTCTAAAAAGTTCTTACTAAGCTCTAGTATGTGATATTCTTTAGTACAAGACAAACTGTAATATCTGTGAGTTCATAACTTGGCTGCATTTGGCTGGACAAAATTGAGGTTTCTTCTCCAAAGCAAAATGGGCTAAGAATTCCTTATGAAATGCTTTAAGACTTCTTTTATAATATTGGCAAATCTATAAAACAAATTCAGCACCCAATATATGACACGAGAATTCCAGTCTCAAGTTTTAAAATGTAGCAAATGTAAATGTAAGTCAAAATTAAAGTGGTAAAATGTCTGACCACCTTAGGTCTAGACATTAGCTAAAATTAGTATCTTTTATGTGTAGGAACACATGTAAAAATGATAATATAAAATTACTGTATTTTTGTTAGCCTGCATTTGACCAAAATAAAAAGCACAATGCAGCTTTTATGACTCCAGATTTTTCCCCCTATGCCTTTAAAGATGTATAAGTTAGTTTTCATATGGCTTCTTAAGAAAGGAAAACGCATATTTGTTTCTGTCTTCTGTGATGGGATGTGTGCAATGGGACATCTTGACAGGTCAAGGATTTAAAATCTTGTACAAGTAACTTCAACAGAAGCTTAGAAAAAAGATAATGCAGAAACTCTCAATGTTGTATATGGCATATATAGAAATCCTCAATCAGAACAAAATATCTTCAGTGTTAGTAACCTCATTACTGTGAATTTCTCAAATGATGAGTGAACCAAAGACTGTGGAAGAAGTTTGGTATGGTTGTCTTTCATTATATTACTAATATTTTATAATACATGGCAGTGATACATAACCTTTCATGTATGTTTACAAAGTAATGACATAATTGTACATGCTTACATGATAATTAATTGTGTTGATATTTACAATTAGATGAAATAACATAAAGATGGTCTGAATGTTTGCCAATGTATCCTCTATCTGGATCTTTTAAAAAATAATATACAGTAGCAACTAATTAGGTGACTAATCTTTATGGCAATTTACAAATGGTCTGTATGATACCCACACAGGCAGACACACATACACACATTTACATGTTTACCTATCTAAACGCAGGTGGATAAAGTCATTAAATGTTTTAGTATAAATGCCTTACTTCTGTCTAAGGTGCATTACCATTACAGAACACTTGACTGGATTTAAATTGAAATACAAAATATGTAATTGTAAAGTAGTTTATACAATAAAGTTTACATTATTTGACATTCTGAAAAGAAATTTTTCTTAGCACTGTGATTTTTACATATATTTTAGACTAGTAGCAAGAATCAATCAACTCCTGTAGAGCAATGACAAAAAGGGTCATTCATATATCTGGGATAGAATTTACATAAGAAGAGATTTTTTTTTGTATTTTGATAAAGAGAAAGGTGTTTCTAGTTCACTAAGACTGAAAACCTTATATGATTTTTTCTTGCAGTGACATTAAGAAGGACAAAAGGCTGTTAGTATTGTAGCTCAGGAAAATGTATACAACACAATCATTAACCATTGTAATTAACCACAATTTCCTCACAGAAAAAGGATAAATCACAGGCTATTAAAATATCTACAAATGACAATATTTTTCTCTTTTCAAATATTTGTTGGGAAAGCCTGGTTTAAGTTTTCAAGGGTTGGGAATTAATGTGGCCACTGTATATTTCCAAAGAAACAAACAGTTTATTAAAACTGACCTGTAGGAAACTTAAACATACCAGGAACCTCACTGCAGCTAGAAACAGGGACAGTGAATAAGAGCTCCTTAACACATTTGATATGTTACAGTTATAAAACTGTAACCACAAGCAGCTAATCTAATTAAAAAAAAAAATCAAAAGTGATTATTAAGCTTCAAGGGAGCTGTGAAAAAGTGTTAGTGGTTGAAGAATACGTGGGACTTTTATTCAAACAGTCAAATTAAGTGATCAGTCCCTATTTAGGAGCCTTTTCAATATATTTCATACCCCAGGGAATCTAGATCCAACCAAGAGCCATGGCTTGTGGTTGTTCTGCCTACATTTGCAACAGCTTGAGGTATGCCATCTCACATGGCTTAGGGAAATTGCTGCCAGCATAAACCAAGTAATTCCCTCCCTCTGGTCTTCAAGAATAGCTGGAAAGTGTAATCTCTAATTATCAAACCTTCTGCTTTATTCTGTCCTGCTGTAGCTCAGTGTCACTGACCTTGTTCACAGTCATGTCATCTTTGTCACACATACTTTTTTTTAATGCAACAGAACTGCATTTAGTAATCGTGAACTTGACAGATACATCTCTGTATAAGAAAAAAACCATAGAGGGTAAGTTTGGAAAGATTTCAGCAGTTTAATAAAAAAAATGTATACATTTTTGCCCATGTCGGTTCAAACACTTCAGCTGAACAGAAAAAGCATTAATTATGATATAACCCTATATATTCTTCATTTAAATAATAAAGACAGCATCTTCCTTGAAAATTCCTTGTAGTCACATACCTTCAATCTATGGCATACTTTCCCACCTAAAAACTTTCAGATACAGAAAGCTTATAAATATTTTACCTCATTCAAATTACTTTGCCTGATTCTAATTAGCAACATGGATGCCCTGGTGCATTAGTCTCACACCATCTGAGCAACTGAAATCAGGCTTCAGGTCTTGTCTTCTCCTGTCATATAAACCTGTGGTTCATATAAACCTTGTAGATGATATGGGATATTCTTCCTTGGTGGTCACCAGGGAGAAGACAGGCTATTCCATTAGAGTGTAGGTATTATTGCTGTAGAACAGGAACATTTTTAGACCTGCTGAAGAGGGATAGCTATGAGGACCTTCAGATGAGCACCTTTTCAGCAAATTTAATTCTAACTACTTCTTTCAGGAAGGAATACTGACCCAGACAGGCTTACTGCTTGCTGGAAGAACTTTCCTTGTTCTTCTAAAAGGGTCATTGCTTGCTTTTTAAATCTGATGATTAAAGTGACCCACACAACTGATGAGGAATGTGTAAGGAAGGTTAATCTTCAGAGGCCTGTGTCCTGGCCCAGAAGCATTGAGCTAAGAGATATGGTTGTGAAATTTATCTAAATTTTCAAGAAAACAACATTCTCTCAAACAGGTGTGATAAACTGTGCTGGAACTATGACCTAACCTCTTTGGTGATATGGAAGTTTTGGGATTCTGGCACTCTGAGAGAAGTTTTCAGTTATCCCTTGACAGAAAATTTAAACAGGCAACAAGAAAAGCTTAGACACTCCAGGACTTTATCCTTTAAGAGGAAGTATCATTGCTGAAGCAGTAGAACATATACTCATGCGGACCCATATTATCACACTCTTGTAACAGCATGGAATTTGCAGACTGGGATTCCTCTGTCCATACAGTATTTAGACAGCTACTATGCAAAGGCCTGCCTCTCAGCTAGTCTTTTAGACTGCTCTTACAGTGAGTAGAGAGAAACAGGCAATTCTAGAGTGTGATTCGTATCAACCTGAAGATAGACAAATTGCATAACAGAAGTAACTATTTTTCTCTCTTGACTATAAGGGGAACCAGGATGATGATAACCTCAAATATAAGGTGTCTAAAGTTATAGCTAACTCCCTCTATATACGCATATACATACATAAACTATATAACTAACATAAATCCTACCTCCTGAAAGGTTATACTTGTTTAAAAATGATGGCCTTAAAGGACTTTTCACTTAAAATATTTCTTAGGGAGAAAGCAAATTGTCTGTTTTTTTAATACTTTAAAAGGTAACAATAGCAAAAAACTCAGACAACAATTATTCTTTTGATTCACTGCAGACTGAGTTACTAGGTATCTTGTGGACTACACACAAAACTGTGGAATGATGGAGATGAACCATTTCCATGAAGTTTTGTAAGGCTAGTATTAGCAGAAAGGATGGAGTGGTGAATGGAAAAGCTTCTCTACAGAAGAATTTGAGAAATTTCTGAGGGGTGTTATATATTCATAAATGCGAAGTAATCTGCCCAGTTTATGGCTATCAGAACTCAATGATGATATTCAGTACTGAACTTCCATTGTTTCTCAAACGGATACGGTAAGCCTACAACCAGCTGAAAGACACAGGAACTTTTGCTGGCTGCAAAAGCTCTTAAGCAGATCTCTTTCCTCTCTGGTCTGTAGGAACAGACTATATTAGTGCAATCAGGAGACACAGGAGCTTGCTTTCTCAGTATCAGGGGAAGAGGGACAGAACAGGCTCCAACATCTTAAAACAGGCACATTAAAAAGGACAGAGCCAAACTGCAGATACTGAAAAATCTGGGATGAGCAACATTTTATAGTAATCCTGTGGCAGAACCAAGATTGAAGCCAAAGTTTCCTGAGAGCAGTTCTATCTCAAAACCCTGCCAATTCTATATGAGGCAATTTACACATATGTCATCTTCTCTAGTAACTTTTATATAAGAGTGGTTATTAGATATTTAGAGTGCCATGTAAGTATAAAGCATCATGGTGAGAAAACCAGGAGAAAAAAAAAGATATATCTGAATTTATGTACTCCCAAATATATACCTAGAGCTGCCCCAAAAGCCCACCACAAGTGTTACATCTCACTTATACAAACTCAGTACTCCTCTCTGAAGTATGGCAAATCATTTGCTCCAAAGCAGTTATCAGATGAAAAATAAGAAGCAAAAGCTTTATGAACACAGTGTTATCAGACTCCTTGAACACAGTGCTCTCACTCAACCAGATTCTGGAACCTGTTTTTATTTGTCCCCTCATGGCTAGCTTCCATCTCTAATTCTCCTCAATAAGCATCTCTAATAATAACTGAGGAAAAGCTTTTCTCTCTCTCTTGGCCAATTTCCAATATAGCCAAGCTTATTTTTCTCAACAGAACAAAAATCAGCACTGCAACCAGAAACAGTTTTAACTGGGGGGCGGGGGGGTGGAGATAATGAGTGGACCAGACAATCTCCCATACTCCAAAAATTGCCCATGAACTCACTGGTACTATGAATACCAATTCTTTCTGCAGGGGCCCTGTCTTATGCCCCCTAGTTTTCAGACAATATTCAATTTATTGGATGGTGGATTTACATCCTCCAAGCTAATTTAGTAGACTTAGTCCACTATTCACATCTAGCTTTAGTGCAGGAAGAGACATGGAAAAATTCTAGGAAGAAACTGAAGGCAAGAAGATCCACTGATGGGGTTGCGGGCGAGGGGTTACATATCTGGGATTGGAAAGAGTATATAAGTCCCAAATAGGACTGATTTTGAAGGTCTAGCAAGATCCTGTCCAACTCCGCTCTTCAGATTATTTGACTGTCCCATGTTTAGGTTGGTATGGCAGGGTCCGCTAATATCTGAGTTGCCCTAACTATGGGTTTTCCTAGCAGAGACAAAAAAAGAAATTAAGAGAACTGGGTATATGAAAATAATAGACCAAACTGATTGCAAGTCACCCAGGATAAGATGTGTGATTTGCTGGTACAGTGCAAGGTTCAGGATGCTGTCCACTCACAACTGTAGTAAAAACATTTAATCAATACTATTTCTGATCAGAGAAAGTGATAAATGAAAGAAATCTTTAAATATAGTCAATGGAGCAACTGGTCTTGTATTACCTATAATAATGTATTTCTGTGTCCTTATTGTCATATAATTAATGCTCATTTACACAGTGGTAAAGTATCCTGAAAAGTAAAAATACACACTGCTGTGTGTAAACTGCCAGGCTTATTAATGGTTATGATATATTTTCTATTAAAATGAAAGATACTTTAAAAACAAAAATGACTACTCTGTGAAGCAGGATTACTAAGGCTGATATTCAATTAAGTTTCTCAGTGATGATTACAGCAATGAGAAAAGGGATTCTTCCCTTTTCAAGGACACAGAGAAGCAGTCACAATCAAATTGTTGCTTTAGTCAAAGAATGAAGAGAACTAAGTGGTAACCATGCCTTAAAGGGTGAATGTATAATCAAATCCTTAATATTAATATGAAAGACCTTTAATAAGCATCAGCAGTTCAGCACAGATTTCTAAGTCGCTATCATCAATATAAGTTACATCTTTTAAAAAATACTAAAAGAACAAATGTAAGAACTGTATTTGCCTTTTTCATTTAGTTAGAAATTTTAATAATGATTTAAATATACTGAAATGTACCAAAAGGAGCTGTAGCTTATATGCGGGCATAATGCAAGATCTTGAGATAACCAAATACATTCCTCCTTTGGAATGGTCCATCGCTCTCTAGAAGACATATCAAATCCCATGTTCTCACTTTTTTTCTTTTTAATTATACACATATCAACAAATATAGTAAGGAACTGCCACGCATGTAGACAAAATAATTAATGCATTGCACCCATTTTGGCATTTGCCAACCATGAGATTAATTAGTCCTGTTCGAACCTTCCCTATTATGTCAGTCATTTCAAAACCGCTGTTGTGGAAATTTAGATATTTTATATTTATATTGAAAGTCATTTGACCAACACATTCACTTTCCCCAGCAACTGTGTAGAAATGCGTTGTGACATTTCAACAGTAACAAGACTTAGTTCCATAGTAGAAAACAATGACAGTCTCTGATTCATAGTCTTTAAGGGGAAGACCACATGGACTATTTTAATACTGGGTTTCAGATTATGCCTGACTATGCTAAGTGTACTGGTCCCTGTGGCCTTTGACCATGCTATATGACCGGGTGAAGGTAGGTGCAATTTAGAAATGAAGTATGAGTGCAGATAACAGAGGCAGCGAACAGATCTGCAGTTTGTGCAGCAGTGTTTGGACTCTGACTAGAACTTGAGGACCTTGTTGGAAGTTGTGGGGCTTTCTGAGGACCCCCGAGGAACTAGAAGGTGATTGCTGTGAACAGGAAAGGGGAAGCTAGGCAAGGACAACTGCAGGAGGCCTTAATTTTGGCTAGGAGAAGCTATAGCTAGGTGTAGCTGATAAGCCCTCTTGGTTGCCCCTGATCAGAGGGAGTTGGGGCCTTTGATCCAGGTGGCCCTTGATTAGGGCGGGTCAAGCACCCTGTGAGTCAGTGCTAGGGAGGGGCCTATATAAGAGCCCAGAGGGCAGTTAACAAAGGCAGTGAGCAGATACAGCAGTTTGTGTAGCAGGGGGCAAGAAGGCATCTTTGGTTCCAATCCCTGCGGTGTATGCTTCCTCAAGTATGGTCATGGCATGCTGCAGAGCACATTCCCTGGTAGCTGTTGGAGTTGCTGTGTCGGCTGTGCTGGAGGCTTGGACCCAGACCGACCCTCTGACAGCAGATGCAGCCCTACAGGTCTCAGGCTGCAGGGAGTGTTGGGGCCTCTCTGGGAGGCCTGGGCTGGCAGCCAGCTCTCCTGCAGGAGGTGTGCTGCTGTTGATGAGTTGCCTTGTCAGGTAAGGGAGTTATGGGAGGAGGTCAGTAGGCTGCATAGCATCTGAGAGGATGAGAAGGAGATAGACATGGTATTCTTGGAGACTGTACAGCTCCAGAAGTTTCAACCCCACCACAGCAGTGGAGTTGCTGGAGGGCTCTGCCATGTGAAATGGTACATAACACTGTAGAAGGTGGCTGGAAGCTCCTCGCTCCTTGTAGGAGGAGAAAGGCTCCTACTCCTCCTGAGGCCTTGCAGTTGAGGAACAGGTTTAGTGCCCTCCAGGATGAGGAGGAGCTGGACATGGCTGCAAGGGAAGCAACTGGGACAACAGACCCTGTGCCTTGTGGGAACACCTGGAAGAAGTGGCAGGTGATTGTTGTGGGGGACTCCCTGCTGCAGGGGATGGAGGCACCTGACCTCTTATCTAGAGAGGTTTGTTGCCTGCCAGGGACTTGAATATGAGATGTCATGGAAAGACTGCCAAGGCTTGTCTGCTCATCAGACTATTACCCTCTGCAGCTCTTTCATGTGGGCCCTAATGATACGAAGGGCAAATTGGAAACCATCAAACAGGATTTCAGAGCTCTGGGGATGGTGGTCAAGGGTCTGGGAGCCCAGGTCACTTTCTCCTCAATCCTGCCAGCAAGGGGGATGGATGAGAGGAAGAGGAGATAGATTTTTCAGAGTTAACAACTGGCTACGCTGCTGGTGTTGGCAACAGGGTTTTGGTTTCTACGACTGTGGGACCCTGTTTGAAGATTGACAACTGCTTGGGAGAGATGGGATCCACCTCACTAAGCGGGGCATGCGGGTCTTTGCCAACAGGTTGGCCAACCTGGTAAGGAGGACTGCAAACTAGGAAAGATGGGGCAAGGGGAGTGTTAGAGTGACAGGGTAGTTGGTAAAACGTGGCTCAAGTTGGGATGCCTCCAGCAGATGCATGTAGCCAGGGAAGTGCGCATGGGATGTGGCTATGGAGGACCCTCTTTTACCCCTCCTGGGAAACCTGCATGCTCGATCACCTTCCTGAAATGCCYGTACACCAATGCACGCAGCATGGGGAACAAACAGGAAGAACTAGAGATMTGTGTGCAGTCGCAGGGCCATGATCTCATTGCCATTACAGAGACATGGTGGGATAGCTCACATGACTGGAGTGCTGTCATGGATGGCTACGTGCTTTTTAGGAAAGACAGGCCAGGTAAGCGAGGTGGTGGTGATGCTCTTAATGTGAGAGCAACTGGAATGTATTGAGCTGTGCCTAGGGGTGGATGAAGAGCAAGTTGAGAGCTTATGGGTAAGGATYAAAGGGCAGGCTAGCATGGGTGACACTGTTGTGGGTGTTTACTACAGGCCACCTGATCAGGAAGAGGAAGTCAATGAGGCCTTCTACAGACAGCTGGAAGTAGCCTCATGATCCCAGGCCCTGGTTCTCATGGGGGACTTCAACCACCCTGATATCTGCTGGAAAGACAACACAGCTAGGCACAAACAGTCCTGGAGGTTCCTGCAGAGCATTGGTGACAACTTCTTGACACAGGTGGTGGAGGAGCCAAYAAGGAGAGGTGTGCTGCTGGACCTCGTACTAACAAACAAAGAAGGACTGGTGGAAGATGTGAAGGTTGGGGGCAGCCTTGCTGCAGTGACCATGAGATGGTGGAGTTCAGGATCCTGCGAGGAGGAAGCAGGGCACTGAGTAGGATTGCAACCCTGGACTTCAGGAGAGCAAACTTTGGCCTCCTCAGGGGTTTGGAGGAATCCCATGGGCTATGGCCCTAGAAGGAAGCGGGGTCCAAGAGAGCTGATTAATACTCAAGCATCACTTCCTCCTGTTCACAGGGATGCACTGATCTTGAGCTTGGAAGCCAAGCAAAGGGGGCAGGAGACCTGTGGAAGGAAGTGGGGTCAGTATAAGGAAAAAACTCTACAGTTTTTCCTTTCAATTTTATCATCCAAATGATTATATATTATAAGCACCTCATCAGGTGTTAAGAACTCTTGAGTATTTCCTTTTGAAGAATTGTAGAAAGTAAATGTCTAGGAGCAAATAAAGGAAACTGTTCTTCAGTATTACAAGTAATTAGAATCACATGAGCTAGGCTTCAAAGATTGATATTGGAACAACAACAAATTACCTTTTAAATCTTATCTAATACTATTAGTGTTTTAAAAGCCTTCAGGAACTATGTGCATTTTCATGTTGTCATTGAGTTCTAATAGGTTTTCTTTACCAAAATGACTGACCCTTTATGTTTTTAATGTGCTCCGTATTTTCAAGAAAATTGTAGGATGGCACTGGAAATCATGTAATTCTTTGTTAAGCATTATAGACATTGTAGCATAATTTCCAATAGCATATTCCCAAAACTTTTAAGTGTCTGGATGACTCAAATTTAAGGGCGTGGAAGTTATCTAGGATATCTATGGAATTGGCATCTTTTGCTTTGTTATGAATGGGGAAAATATTAGACTTTGCGCTGCAGTAAGGAGATTAGGTTGGGGCACACAGGATTAAGAAGCATCTGCTTTGTCTGAAAAATGATAAATTCTCCCCTTATTAGTTCACTCATATGCCATGAAATAACTCTGAGACAAGAAATTGAAAATTTGAAGAAATTCTCAGGTAGTATATTAGGCTTAATCCTCTGTAGTGATTTCAGGTGATATAAATATTCATAATTCTTATTGTGTTATTTAATACCTCTTTTTGAGGTATTTTTATAGGTATTTTGTGCCATCTTTTGTGTAGGTAAGCATAATTTTACTGTTGCATTTTTATAGGTAAAAGTTATATACCCACCTAATATACAGATGTATTAATAAGCTATTTGCAGACCTGAACTATTCTTGAGGCATCAGTCTGGATCACAAACTTCTTGGAGAAGAATATAAGTGCTCAATGATAACACAGGATTACTTTCATTGTGGAAAAATCCTTCTAATTTTATTGCTGGCAAGGTGCCTGTTTTGTAGTCATCTATTGGATTAGGTCTGAAGCAATGGCAATTCAAGGAGTGAATCCATGTAATAAGGAGGGATACAACTGAACTGGGGAAACAGTTTTGATTTTTAATTGTGTTCGCATATCTAGAAGTTGCAGAAGTATTTAGGTGATTTCATATCCAGTACACTTCTCTGGATTGGCTCTCTGGCCATTAATGGTCTAAACAATTATGGAGTAAACACAAAGAAAATGACCTTATCTATATATACAAAAATAAAAACATGCAGTTGCAAAATGATAATAAAAGACTGTCTATTAAATGCCTGAAGGTGGAATATGTGTCAGTCACTCTGATAGTATGCCAATGAAATAAAAAGGTTTGGGAGAAATGAGAAGAAGTTTTCCCTCTGGATTTGTAAGGGGAATTTTTTTGACTGAGTTTAAGATAGTGATGTATTATGTTTTACTAAATGTTACATAGTTTTTTTACTCAGATTCCTGAAAGCCATAGAAACTAGACAACAGAAGCTACAAGATTATCTGATCATTGTTGAGGATCATATGTTAACTTTTTTGTCAGTAATATATACCAGTGCAAGGTAAGAATATTTTCAGCATAAAGAAGTACATTTATATATTGGCTTTGTATACACAATTACTTCCACTTTCCCATCCATGCTATTCATAGCAGTGGCATTATATTTCCTTTGTTTTTTTAACCAGTGAGGGGAATTAAAGAACTCGACAAAAATAAAACCACAACAAAAGTCAGAAAAAAGAAAGAATTCTCTCTGATTCTGTATTTTCATTCTGAATAAACACAGCAAATTTTAACATGGCAAGCCAGTACTGATGCAAAGTTAATTCAACCATGATAAGCACATCTTCCTCCTTTTTACTATGTAATGGTATGTAGTTCTCAGAAACATCCCTTTCTCCACATAACGAACTACATGACACAAACCAGCAGAGAACTACATGAGACAAATCCAGCTTAAGTTTAATAAAATGGACAGACTTTTGGAGGGCAAAGCAGTGGAAAATGTTAAGCATGTTAACATGAGCTAATATAAATAAAGCTTCAAAACTAGATAATAAACAATAGTAGCTGTTTCTGACTATGCTCTAAAGACAACTTCGGGTCATGATTTGGAATTTCTAAAGGTAATATAGACTACAACCATGTTATGGTATTATGTCTTTGGATTTGATTTTTATTCAAAAGAAAAGGTCATGAATTGCTCAGGACAAACACAAATTGATAATGACAAGCTCCTTTCTGTAATGATCATTGAATATTTATGGGGTTGGATTTCTGCCCAGGAAAAAGGATTCTGCAAGTAGGCAAAGAACTATGCAGCAGAGGAAGTGAGATTAGACAAAACAAAAAAAACCCCAAACTAGTAAGTCCTACACTTGCACTTTGGGAAAATTATATCAACAGAAAAATAGCCTTAGTCTTGTCTTAAATAAAAGAAATTGTACTTTGAGCTCTTCTCTGAAAAACACTTGCCTTTCAGGTGGGCCTGTTCATTTAGCCCAATCTATTAGAAGATACTCACAGAAAAAAGGAACATCCAGGAATTGGCGATAGATGTTAGTTTTATATAATATCTAATATAATTTATAATATAGTCTTTTCCAGATATGAAGTATTTTACAAATATTAACTATTCACTCCTTAGGTCTCCTGTACAGTATTTGCTTAATTTACAAATGTGGATATGGCATCAGACCTCTCAGGTTGCCCTCTATTAAAAATACTTTCTGTTGCTCAAGGCACCATGAACATTTTGAGACTAAATATTAACATTTATTATAATAACACTTGCCACCTGGAAAACATGAAATCAGGGGACAAGATTTTATATTTCAGAGAAAAGAATTCCTTTCTATCACTTATCTGCTCTCTTAAAATTGTGGGGCTCCTAGTCAATGTTTTTCAGAGCAAGAGTTGGGAAGAATTCTAGAGAATATACATTATGGTTAGTGCAGAGTCCAGATGTGTACAATCTCTCTGAATAAACATTTTATAAAATGTTACAATATTTTTTATATACAATCCAGCCTAGCTTATCTAGGTTAATGGGAAATAGTAGGATAATTTATATCAAGCAAACTTAATACATGTAAATTAGGCTATAAAAACACTGGTTGAAGGTACAGTAAGGGGGGAAAAAAAAGACAAAAGATGTGCAGTGTGGACTGCAGAGCCTGGAAGGCTGGAGCCTTACACAGTGCAAATCTATGTGAATATGGCTGCCCTGATTCCATATGCCTCCCTTACTCTTCTCTATGTATTTTTTCTACAGAAGAAGGGAAAGATGTGGGAGCACAGGGGCTGCTTCACTCCTTGGAGAAATGACAGCTATTGGGCATGTTGGTGATTCATTCAAAGCCTTGGTATGGAGAATTTCTTCTTCCCATCACCTATTCCAGGTACTGTAACTAGGTGCTGGGGTAGGAAACACTGGTTTGGGTGCTCGGACTATGTTGTTCCTCTTACTGAGGTCATGATTTCCTCACACGGAAACTGCAGTGGACTCCAACTTTTCTTTGTTTTACACTGTATGAATCTTGTCAGAGGTACTCAGCAAGTGATGACTGCTGATTTCAGAGAGTATTATAATGTACATTCTATCCCCTTATCCAGTGTCATTACTATTTTAAAAATCAAGCAAAATAAGTCTATTCCAGTTGGGTCTGGTTTCCAAAATGACTAAATTACAATTTGATTTTTATGCAACCAGTCAGTAATGATGCTATCCTAGGCTGATGATAAATAACTTTGGCTTGGCTTTTAAAAATATTGTTTTCATATTTCATAGTGAGCTGAACACAGGAACTGTATAGGAATTGGACTGAATGTGGCATTTACTATGAACTCATGTTATAATTTCCCTGTGTCTGTATAAAGTATTGTCCCAGCAACTATACTGGTACCAGATCATGTAATTAAAGACATGTTTATAAAGAGTATACATGTTTTCCATTGTTCTTTTTTGGTTTTGCACTCAGATAAGAAATGTGAGCTGAATTTCCATAGATCTACACATGTATGTTCCTAAGTCTTTGTCGAATTATTTTTTTTCTAAGCAAGTGACTTTTAAACCTTTATTCCTGTTGTTTCATAGGATGCGTTCATTTCCATTATTGTTTTTCTCTCTTACATACTTGAATGACAGAAAGCTGCACCCACTATCGCATGACCTAAATACTCACTTACAGAGAAATATTTTCAAAGCAGTGACCTTCCAGAGCAGGCTATAAATTTGATAGTAAAAGCAATCTATTGATGCTTCTCCTCTCCTTTGTTCCCTTCTCCTAAGGAAAGTAGATTGGGAATACAGCAATTATTCTGCCTACAAATTGAAAGGCATTTTTAAGCAACCTTGTACAACCGAGCTGGCACATGTAAAAACTGTTTCTGACTCACTGAGCTGGCATATACTGCTAAATCAGCATTGGAAGGGCTCCAGAAAGCCTGTAACCAACACTGGATATTGCAGTAAGTATCAGTTCTGAGTATGGTATCCAAGTTGGTTTTATTGAGTTGTTTCATTCAGTGCTGCGAGATCTGGCTTGAAAATCTAAAGCCTTGGACTAAAAATTAAGAGACCACAGTGTAAGTAAATGTGTGTCAACTGAGCCATGTGAACTGTGTATGCTATTAATAAGAAGACTTTGCTTAAATTCCTTTCAATGCCCATGTTTTCTTACACAGACAGACTTTTATGTCTTTTACACGGTATCAATTAGTTCATCTTTTTTTCATCTTTGAAACAATCTCTTTTTCTGGAAATAAATGCTTTTTACTTCTTATTTGGGGACTTTGGAGGGTTATCCCTAAGGAACTGTTCTCTGTAGGTAAGAACGTAAATCCTGGTATTATAATTAATTAGTCCGTTTCTTGTTTTAGTTTAAACTATGTCAAACTTCCTTTCACTTTTTCCAGAGTAGGAACATCACATAGACAGTAATCACAGTTCAGCTAATCATACAGATTTACTAATCTGTGATAACTGAATTGCATCTGGGCTCTATGTTTGGTATATAAAAAGTGACATCCACTTTGGACAAKATTTGACCCATTTAATTTTAGGTACATAGTAAAGAGTTCCCAATAAACTTGATGGAAAACAACAGCCAGGTCTAWAGCAAGATTCATCACCTATCTAAGCTGCAATCCCTTCTTTGATTGCACAGTAGGCCTACCCTTTTTCTAGACATAATTCTTCTAAGATGCAATCATTTATGATGTTGGGAAACCACTTCTCTGAATCTTGTTCCATTTTCTGTTTGATGAATTTATAAATGAATACTCACTTACTATTATGGCTTTACTAGTAATGGTTGCCTCTTTGGTCTCTCCTAAGATTATGCACTTGGTATGTTTTTTCCTGAAATGAGTATCAATTTCACAAATTTCTCTGTTTTCATGAGGAAATATTTTCAGTCCAAAACAATAAAAAAGACTTAAATTTAAGTTCCTAAATTCGTACATCTTGTGCATATGTACTGCATATATGTGCTGGGAAATGCTAGAGTGCTTGACTGTCCCAGTCTGCAGGTTCCTCAAACCCTTGGAAATGGAATAAATCTTCTCTTATAGAGTAACTGTGAAGTTCACCTGCCTTGAGACAATGGTGAAATAAATATATTAATTTACAAAATAAAAACAAAGAAATTGTAATATGATTATTAAGACAATAGGTACACAAATGAAAAGATAACTATACCCATACCTAGCATTTGATAAGTTCCAAAAGATTTTCTCATCCTATGCAGCTGTCAAGCTAAAACATACTTCGTAGCTTCTTGCTACAACCTTGCATCTTTAAGTTGTATTAATGGAAAGGAATCTGTTAGTGGGAAGTCATACTTATTTTTACAGAAGATTATCTTTGAGAGCTATTCATATTCAAAATTCCCTTCCCTCCCACTCTTTCTAGTTTTTTTAATATTAACTTGGTGGCAAAATAGTTTCCTTTCATTGCACCATTGTCTTCCCCTCCCAGCTTTGAAAATGCCAAGGTATTTTGGGCATGGTTAGATGCCATTATCACCTGCTGAAATATTCATTATTGCTCAGAGGTGAATCATTAACAAATTGAGAAGCAAAATACTCTTTGCTACCTGCTAAAGCAACTTTCAGATCTTAGTACCTCCATATTTATGAAGATAAATTGTACTTTACATTTCATGTAAATCTGTAAATTGACAAACTCCTGTAAATGGGTTTAATGCTTGCTTTTGCTGTGTCACTTTATTTTTGATTAAGAATGGGTAATGACAATTGACTTTGTGGGTGCTATTGGGCTTGTGGTGAACTTAGCCACCAATTCTGTCTCCAGGGTTCCTGCAACTGATAGAGATTCCACAATCTGCTGAGGTAATCTACACCCATTTGTTATTATACTTTCTATTTACATGGTCATTTGTAATGCCTAGTATAATTTTTTTTCCCTTCATTTTTAGTCTATTTTTTCTTATTCTATCCACCACAGACATGGATAACAACATATTCCCTTCCCAACTGCCTTCTCTCAGCCTTTTAAACTACTTCTTCCAATCTTTAATCACACATCAGCTTTCCAGATCTCTGTCCTTTTTAGTTGCTCTTTTCTGGACCCTGCTCAGAAGTGCACAGCTTTCTTGAAGTATCATTCCCCAAGACTTGGCAGAGTTCTCCAGCTGATCAAACAGATCAAAAGGGTAATTCAACATGCTTTAAACAATGAGGTATGAGATTTGCTGTTTCTGTAGCAGCATGCTACTAGCGACTCATGTTAAATCTCTCATCCCTGTAGCATTCAGATCTTTCTCCATATAACTCCTCCCTAACCTGACACTGCCCATGCTATGTTTGCATAGATGATCATTGCTGCCTAAATGTAAAACTTTGGCATTTGTCCTTATTGAGCAACAACCTCTCTTCAGCATCATCTTTTAAGAATTTTGTGAATGCAGTTATGTTTTCCATTATGCTTGCAATTCCTTCCATGCAGTGTCATCTTCAAATGTAAGGTCTGTTTTCTATTCCATGATCCAAATCAATGACAAAAATACTGAACCAAACACAGGACAGATCCTTGCGGAACGTCTCCTGATGGATTAGTTACATAATAAGGAAGGGTCTTCAGTTCACTTGACAGCCCATACTTCATCAGCCTTGTCTATGAGGATGTTATGGGAGACAGTGTCAAAAGCCTTGCTGAAGTCAAGGTAAAGAACATCCACTGCTCTCCCCTCATCCACCAAGCCAGTCATCTCATCACAGAAGGCTATCAGGTTGGTTAAGCATGATTTTCCCTTTGTAAAACCATTCTGATTACTCCCAATCACTTTCCTGTCCTTCACACATCTGGAAATAGTATCCAGGATTAGTTGCTCCATCACCTTCCCAGGGATCGAGATGAGACTGACTGGCATGTAGTTCCCCAGATCCTCCTTCTTGTCCTTCTTAAGGTCTTAAGACAGGGGTGACATTTGCTTTCTCCCCATCCTCAGGAACCTCCCCCAGTCACCACAGCCTTCCAAAGATAATTGAGAGTGAGTTTGCAGCGACATCAGCCAGCTCCCTCAGCACCTGTGGGTGCCTCTGGGACCATGGACTTAAGTATGTCCAGTTTGTTTAAGTGTTCCCTAACCTGATCCTCTTCCACGAAGGATAAGTCTTCACTGCTCCAGACTTCCCCTCTGGTCTCAGGGGCTTGGAATTCCTAAAGGTTGGTCTTATCACTAAAGACTGAGGTGAAGAAAGCATTCAGTACCTCTGCCTTTTCTGTGTCCTTTGTCATCAGGGCCCCTGCCCCATTTGGTAGTAGGCTCATGTTTTTGCTAGCCTTCCTTTTGCTGTTTATATACTTTCTTGTTGCATTTCACATCTTTTGCCAGTATCAACTCCATGTGGACTTCAGCTCTCCTAATCCCATCCCTGCATGCCCAGATGGTGTCTCTATATTCCTCCAGGGTCATCTGACTGTTTCCACCTCTTGTTCACTTCCTTTTTATACCTGAGTTTTGTCAGGAGCTTCTTGTTCATTCATGCAGGCCTCCTGTCAACTTTGCTTGATTTCCAGCTTGTTCAGATGGACCATTCTTGAACTCAGAGGAGGTGATCCTTGGATATCAACCAGCTCTCCTGGACCCCTCTTCCCTCCAGGGATGTATCCCATGGGATTCTTTCAAGCTGGTCCCTGAACAGGCAGCAGGCTGCTCTCCTGAAGCCCAAGGCTGTCATCCTGCTTTTTGSCCTGCTCCCTCCTCGCAGGATCCTGAACTCCACCAGCTTGTGGTTGCTGCAGACAAGACTGCCCCTAACTTCCACATCTCCAACCGTTCGTTCTTGTTTTCAAGTCTGAGGTCCAGCAGAGTGCCTCCCCTTGTCAGGTCCTCAATCACCTGTGTTAGGAAGTTTTCATCAATGCGCTCCAGAAGCCCCTGGATTGCTTGTGCCCTGCTTTGTGTTGTCCCTCCAGCAGATATCAGGCTGGTTAAAGCCTCCCATGAGGACCAGGGCCTGCAAATATGAAGCTTCTTCCAAATGTCTGAAGAAGGCACACTAGCTTCATACAAGGGACATGACAGCTTTCCCAGCTCCTCATCAGCTATGAAGTCACCAGCTTCCGGCCCTAGCCATCATGGGAGTTTCCACTTTCTGACCTGATAGGCACTGACTCTGTCCACCCCTCTGCTATGGTTGGAGGTTTGGGCTCCTGAAGCTGCAGAGTCTCAGAGAATACCTGGCTGATCTCTTTCTCATCCTCTGTGATGCTGCACAGTCTACTGACCTCCTCCTGTGGCTCCCTGAGTTTGCAGCACAGCTTCTCAACCACTGCACACCTCTTGCAAACAAAAAGATCCCAGCCTCAGCGAGAGGCCCCAGGCACTGTCTGCAGCCTGAGACTTGCAGAGCTCTATCTTCCTTCTGATGCCCTGCCTGGATCGAAGCCTCTGCTGTTGCAGCAATAGTTGCTCTAATAGCTGTTTGGGATCACTCCCTGTGGCATGTCAGCACCATAGCTGAGGACCTGTATGATGGTCTGAGCGGTGTGACCAGTCCTTTTTTGTGTGCTTCTGYGCAAACAGCTACATCTGTTAGCTGTATTCTGGGAGCTGTGCTCTAGGCCTGGCTCTTACATAGGCCTCTCTCTAGCACTGGCTGAAAGGGTGCTTGACTCCCCTAATCAGGGGCCAGCCGAAACAAAGACCCCAACGCCCTTCGTTCAGGGGAAGCTAACAGAGCCTATTAGCAACTCACAGAGCTTGCTAGAGCTTCTCAGAAGTCAAAGCCTCCTGTGACTGTCCTTACCCTGCTATCCTTATCTGTCTGTTTGCATACAGACAAGCTTGTGCACTTTTTCAGCATCACTGTTGGTATATTCAGTAAATATATTTCAACACACACAAGTTATAGAACTTAAATGAACAAAACTATTTCAGACGAATAAGCATTATTTTAGTCCATAAAATACAGTTAAAGGCACATATACTTGATACTAGAAGTGTACTCTAACAGGGCCTGTTCATGCAGCTTTTCCTGCAAACAAAGGGCTTATTTGAAAAACTTAGCATATGAAAATCTGTACTAAAATCAACTTCAGTGCCTCAATACTCCATAAATAATCACAGAAGTAGGCCTCAAGGTTCCCAAAATCAAATTGCCAAGCTTAGTGATAGTCTCCTCAGCTATAGTTAGCTGGTTTTCTCTATGGCATTGCTATTTTTTACAACTTCAGCTTATGAAGATGTGTATGCTGAAATCCTTTGAATCAGTTGCTCTTGCTAGGACTGACTGACCTCAAGGAATGTGGTTAACAGAGCAGCAGACTTTCAATCCCTACTGTTAGGAACCAGCTTTGTTTGTCACCTGACAAGGTTGCTACCCTTAATGATTGTGTAATATATTTACAAATAGAATATAACTCATTGGAAGAATTTTGCTCACTAATGGTCAAATACAGTCAAATAATACTCAAGTATGGTCAAATAATACTCAAAACTGAAATATTTCAATTATTTTGAACAGACAGTTAAAGAAGATCTTCCTATGTCCTTGAAAGGACACTAATGACGATCAAATATAACATACTAAATACTTTTGTAAGCCACTCAGCACTGGATTAGCTTTATTCAGTACACAGACTGTGATTTTGCTTTGGAAATCTTTATAATTCCTGTGACCTATACAGTTGAGAAAAAAAATCCCACAGCTATACTTTTCCAAAAGCAGAACAAAGAAAAGAAATAACATACCTTTCACAAGGGACTTGGTATTATCTGAAACCCTATAATCCAAATCTCATTCTGTTTCTTCAATTGGTTGAATGATTTCAGTAGGCGTGCCTGCAATCTAATCAATTTTAAAACAGCTGTAAAAATAGATTCCATTCATTGAAGGACATCCTACTCATGGATTAACATCAAAGTTAGTACCCATAAAGGGGGTGTGATGAATTACAAATATCCTGATTGTACCATATGACTTACCCCAAGATTGTTTGTGATTTGTCAGTTCTTTTGGGGGAAAAGCTCCTTTGGAACTCACTGATATCACTGAGGAATAACATGAAAAATCTTGCTTTATCTAGCAGCAGAAAAAGGTTAATTCCTGTGCCAAGAAAATCTGGTGGAACATTATAATAACTGATTTACACTCATCTGGAAGTTTTAAAAGTGTGTTTACCTAAATAAAATACCATAATGTCTTTAGACATACAGAATATGTTATAGCTGAGATCAGCTAATAGTTTGTTCTTACATGTGCTTTCTTGAGAACAAAGGATGTTTTTCTTAGAGCTAGTTCTCAGAATATATGATACATCTCTGAAGAGCAATCATTCATGGTGCCTTATTGGCAATACTGTTTCTGGTGTTGAATTACACTTCCCTTTCTTAAAACATGGTAAATACTCAAGGGTTGAGAGTAGGAGAAGACTAATATGAAGCACCTTAAGAAAAACATTAAAGCATTTTGCAGTGCATTTTCTCCTGATTCTCAGAAACAAAACATTAGTATTATTCTATGTGYTACAGTGAACACACAAAAGGGGTATCTAAACAGGAAAAAAATAATCCAACAGAAAAAACAGCAAAATTCCTGCTCTCAGGAATTCAAAGACAGAATGATCACAAATAGAAAGGCTGCAATACATTAGTGCAAAAGACGAAGCTTATGCTTAGCCATACTTCAGGAAAGCAAGCTGAGTGCTTTTTTTATGAAATACAATAACACGTATATTGTGAACCAGAATTTCCTACACTTTCAGTCCAGTTCCTGTCTCTATGAATTGGCAGACACTTCAGAGGAAATTGCAAAGAGCTCCACAGTAAGCATACCTGATATAATCTAAATAGGGGGAAAGTCCTTTTTCCTAACTCTCTACAGGCTGACTTATGTTCATTAGCATGCAAATTTATGTATTCCAAATCTGAAATTTATTAGGCATTAATGGTATCATATGGTAATGTGTTTCTTATGTTGAATATCCATGATATGTCTTCTCTTCTTTCAGCTTTGTTCATGTATTTTATTCTGGCGTTCTTCAGTCTAATGAAAGACCTAATCTTTTGTATTACTGAAACCTGCCAAACCATTTACATTTCCCCAACAACATATTTCTGAAACCTGCTTCTATTATTGATATTATCCTTTTTGGGTAAGATGGTCAGAACTGAAATCAGTTTAATGGGAGAGTGTACTACTAATTTATATAAATTCTGTATTATTTCCCTCTTAGTCTTTATATACAATCAACTGTTTATCATACTTACACACAGTGAAGGCTCTCAAAACACATATTTCCATTTCAGTGGAGATATAACAGAAATTCATTTGATCCAGGATTTCTAAATGTTTCTTGTTTCCAGGTCATCTCATTTTAACTTTCTGTGCCAAATACTTGTCTCACTCACACTAGTAGAGAGCTAACAACATTTTTATGTAATAGCTGTATTTCCTATTGATTTAATGTGACAGCATTCAAACTGTTCCCTGTGCCAGTTATTGAACGCTTAACATCCGTGGAACTCCAGAAGCCTGTACATCTTACTTTTCTCAGTAGTAGCAGATGTGGACTTACTTGGGAGACTAATAGGGAGCTGTGATACCTTTTAGCTCACCCCGTTGAGTGATATAGCTGGGACTGGGTGGTTAGCCCACACTCCCATTCAGAATGTGGGCTATAGTCTTGTCTTAAGCTATATACAAAACTCTTTCCTAAAAGTGTTCTGCATATTTAATAAAAGTGACT
The DNA here is from genome assembly GCF_003343035.1 of Apteryx rowi. Taxonomy (NCBI): domain Eukaryota; kingdom Metazoa; phylum Chordata; class Aves; order Apterygiformes; family Apterygidae; genus Apteryx; species Apteryx rowi. Next base: position 964,907 of record NW_020449197.1, on the reverse strand, counting down.
GAAATCAGGAAGTGTGGGTTAGATGAGTGGACAGTGAGGTGGATTGAGAACTGGCTGAATGGCAGAGCTCAGAGAGTTGTGATCAGTGGCACAGAGTCTAGTTGGAGGCCTGTAGCTAGCGGTGTCCCSCAGGGGTCAGTMCTGGGTCCAGTCTTGTTCAACTTCTTCATCAATGACCTGGATGAAGGCACAGAGTGCACCCTCAGCAAGTTTGCTGACGATACAAAACTGGGAGGAGTGGCGGATACACCAGAGGGCTGTGCTGCCATTCAGAGAGACGTGGACAGGCTGGAGAGGTGGGCAGAGAGGAACCTCATGAAGTTCAACAAAGGCAAGTGCAGGGTCCTGCACCTGGGGAGGAATAACCCCATGCACCAGTACAGGTTGGGGGTTGACCTGCTGGAAAGCAGCTCTGCCGAGAAGGACCTGGGAGTGCTGGTGGACACCAAGTTAAACATGAGGCAGCAATGTGCCCTTGTGGCCAAGAAGGCCAATGGTATGCTGGGGTGCATCAGGAAGAGTGTTGCCAGCAGGTCGAGGGAGGTGATTCTCCCCCTCTACTCAGCCCTGGTGAGGCCACATCTGGAGTAGTGTGTCCAGTTCTGGGCTCCCCAGTACAAGAGGGATGTGGCACTACTGGAGCAAGTCCAGCGAAGGGCTACAAAGATGATTAGGGGACTGGARCATCTCTCTTATGAGGAAAGACTGAGAGAGCTGGGCCTGTTTAGCTTGGAGAAGAGAAGGCTGAGAGGAGATCTTATCAACGTGTACAAGTATCTGAAGGGAGGGTGTCGAGAGGATGGGACCAGACTCTTTTCAGTGGTGCCCAGCGACAGGACGCGAGGCAACGGGCACAAACTGRAACACAGACRCTTCCATCTGAACATGAGGAAAAACTTTTTCACTGTGAGGGTGACAGAGCACTGGAACAGGTTGCCCCGAGAGGTTGTGGAGTCTCCTTCTCTGGAGATATTCAAAACGCGCCTGGATGCAATCCTGTGCAATGTGCTCTAGGTGACCCTGCTTGAGCAGGGGGGTTGGACTAGATGATCTCCAGARGTCCCTTCCAACCTCAGTGATTCTGTGATTCTGTGAAATGGGGAACTCCATGATATTTCAGAAAAAAAAAATTACAACCATTGAACATTCAGCTTTACTTATATATAAAAGTGATATCAGAAAAATATTTAATATAGCTTTGCCATCTTTTAATGCTGTTGAATGGATAGAAAGGGGTTATAGGCAATCCTTCAAATCCAGAAGCATAGTTCAATCCATAGCTATAAATTTTAGTAGCTACAATATGCCCACAGACTCAGAATCCTGAAAATTTTCCAATACCTAGTATACCTTTCATATGAAAGGTGCCCTTTGAAAATAACATTGTCTTTGGTTGAGGGTTCTCTCCCATAATATTCTGTTGCATTCTTTTTTAGCATACAATTTTACCATTCACAAAATAATGGAGAAGTTAATTTGAGAAGTTAATTCAATATCATTCTGCTACTCAGGATGACAAATGAAAATCCTCTCTATCAGTACTACTTAAAGTTCTAAACTGGTACAAAGAAAAATAAACAAAAAATAAACATCAGTTAGAAATCGCAAGAGTATGGAAACAAGCCAATCTTGTAAATAAAAGTCTTCCCCGGAAGCACTATGAATACCCCACAGATTATCAGTGATTGCAGACTGTGGTTTGGACATCTCAGTTCTAGGTGACTACTAGATTTGGCAGGTCTATAATCTGCCAGCAGAAACTGCAGTGGAACCAATGCACCATCTGTTTCCAAGTCCTTAAACTGCATAAGGATCAACAAGACTTTCATTTTGCAAGCAAACTACTTGGAGTTATAATGTTCTCTCCTGCTTAGACTAAATATGCACTAAAGAATTTGTCTCTGTTTACTCAGGTAATTATAAGAAAACTTCTATTTGTGATAGTAGGTAACAGTTTTAGGAATCATTTACTGCAGCTGATGCTGTTCCAATCACAAGCATTACCAGATATGAGGGGAGGTGTCAATTCTATTTGCTCTAATGTAAGTTGCTGTTGCTACAAAAACTGATACTGGAAGGGCAGCATGTTCTTGTCTGTGCTGTTTCAAAGATGGGTTAGACTGCTGAATCTGTTCTCATACAGCCTCTCAGTAGAATGTAGAAATGATTCTATGGGAACAGTATCATCACTGACTGAGGCTGTTCTCCTAGAATATACCACTGTGCCTTTTTTTGCCTTTTTCCCTCTATTCACAGAAAATGAAAATTTAACTTAATAATTCACTTTATGTCACTCCACTACGGAAAGCTGACAAAACAAAGGGTTCCACATTCATATCATTTCAAATTCCAGGTTAATGCAGAAAAATATATTGCAGGATATGTGCACAAGCATGCCTCTACCTCACAAAAAACAGATGCAATTCTGCCAAAACGTAACATAAAATAAAAGGAATTTATAGGCATATATAATCAACTATAATCTATATAGAATCTATAGTTAACTCATAATTCAGTGAATGTTTTTTTCCTTCTCAACTGTTTCTATGAAGTTACAGTAGACTGAAGACCAAGAGAACTGTCAGTAGAGCGGCTGTTACCTTGACAGACACTGAAGACCTTCATGTGTGAGGGTGATGATGGAAAAGCTAAAACTTACTGCCATTACATTCAATACTATCCACAAACAAATAGCTTTCCCCTTATACACCACACGCATTCAATCATTCTTAGAGTAGAGGTAACTAAAGCAATTATCAAGAATTGTAAGAAGTAAGATCTTTACAGATAACATTCCAGTAATTTAAAAAATAATTTACTTATTTAATATATTTTTGTGGGTCACTTAAAAAATGTTCAATACATATTTGTTTTCAGAAACTCAGATTTCATTCAAGTTTTGAAATGACAGACTTGCACAGCAACAGCAGTGGTTCAAAGTATCAGTCCTTTTCTGGCAAAAGTTATATCACAGCATTAAAGTTGTTTTAAGACTCTGCCTGTGAGTACAGCATATAGTTTATATTTAGAAAGAAAATTCTATTGAGATTCCATAAATCTGCAAAATGGTCTGACTTCTTTCATGCTATTATGGTCCACTGCACAGCAACATTTGTGTGTGTGACTCAGCAATAAATAACACTAGGTCAGCTTCGTATTAAAAAGCCAGAACATTTATTTGAATTGTTTTTCTCTTTATTATGAAGAAAGTTTTAAATTTTGTGTACTGGTTATTGATCTATACTCATATTTTATTCCTTGTTTTGCTAGTGACTTTATAATACAACAGTCTGTTTTCCTTTTAGTAAAAAGAAAAGGTTTCATCTTAGACATTTAGACTGAGATGGCTTTTTAAAATTTGTAGAAAGGTGAGCTTTTGTATGTTTGAATGGTAAAGCACCAGTGGCTGCAATTTTAATATCAATATCTTTACATATGCATCATGAAGTGACAGAAGACAAGAATTAGTCATTTCAGCTGTGGAGAAAGGCACAACCATGTTTGCTACATATTTTTGCACTTGCACTCAAGTAGCGTCATGCATGTCATTTCATAGTCAAAGATACAAACTGCTGCCATGTCATTCAAAATGAAATACCATTTTGGGGCTAATTGTTGATAATTGTTTAAATGGAGCTCAGACTAAGAACCATTACTAATTAGATCTTACTAAAAACTGACCTACTTATCTCTAGCAGTAATAGTCTTGCTGCAAAACATTTTAACAAGCCATGTAGATAAAGTGAGGACTTACACACTATACTAGTAGAATAACATCTGTTTCTAGATTCTATTCAAAAGCACACCCTCCAGCTACAAGTTAAATCTCTGTTCCAATATGGAAAAGTAAACAGTTGCAATCTCCTTGAGTACTGAGCTACTCAGGCACTTTTGTGAGTCTCAGGACACACAGAGGCACAAACACATGCACCGAACCAAACTGAGTAGAATGTTAATGATCCTGGTTAGAAGACAATTTGAACACTTGCATAGTGTTTATTATAATTATTATTCCTAAATACTGCAACACTAACTTGCTCACCATGAAGGAATTCAGGTGCATGCATAGTGCAAACAACCTGCTGCTTCCATCTGGAAAATGCAATACATGCGCAATTTTGGAACATCACACAAGAGCACTTTGTTTTCTTCTTACATATAACTATTTTCAAAGTAACTATTTCATTCACTTATGAACAGATGCATACATACTTGTTTTGTTTACCTGACCCATCTCTGTTCCTGCTTTCAGTCAGGATGAGCACTGTAAAATGCTGCATAAAGAAAAATCTATATTCACTAATTTGGCACTCCTCACTTTCTACAAAAACATTCCCCACTCCCTAATTTTAAGCAGTCACTGAACTTTTGCATGTAAATTACAAACTAGACTTTTCCAGTGAGACACAGCTCTTTAATGAGTCTTTCACATTTCTATGTTCATAGGATATACAATGGATTTACAAACTTTCAAATGATACAAACCAATCTCATCATGAATACTATTTATTCTGTTTGCTGGATATTCACAGGGTCTTGGGGAACCATGATCAGTCCTGTAACAGACGGGTAGAGAGGAAATATATTTGTTTCTTTAAGAAATAGATGGAAACTAGATTAGTTTTTTTTAAATTGTTTCATAATACTAGCCGTAGGAATGTATTTGGGTTTTGTTTTCTGGTTTTTGTTAAAATTGAGATGTAAAGAATGGAAAGGCCATTCATGAAAACTCTGTTTTGAGAAAGAGGAAAATTAACAGGTTATTTTAAAGAGTTAACTATTAGAAAGAAAAGCAAAGTATCAGCTTTGGCAAAATTATAGTTTCACTTTTATGTAAGCATTTTCCTGTCTTAAAACATTCTATGCTATAGAAATCTGAATCATGAGAAGCAAAAAAATCACATACTTAGTAGACTGTGCTTGAATGCTTGTGCCAAAGCATGCTTTAATATAAATGTCTGAATTAATTTCTACATACAAGGAGCAAATTGGAGCATAAACAGTATGAAGGAGTATCTCCATTCCGCCTTACTGTATTTATGTGACTGTATGCTTTACCTTAATCTTATTAAAAGTACCAATTATCAACAACTCCATTCATAGGCCTGCAAAATTTGTAGTGACAGAAAGGAAATGCACATTAACAAGAAATCCCTCTATTCCACAAAAATCGAAAGCTAAGCCTAAAGATGGCAAATCAGAAAGAAACTATTATCCTCTTCGGATGCTTTCTGCACTCAGTCCGCAGTCAAACTGGGATCATGTTTGGCTCCAACAGCCAGGGAGCAGCAAGAGCCGGCTGCTCCACAACAGAAGGTAACCTGGGAGTCGAGGGTGACAGCAAGGCAGACACAGGCAGTGGCCTGACCAACAAGCCTCACTGTCCCACTGCACTTGAAGAAGGAGAGCAGAGCACATCGGGGGCAGTAATCCGGGTCAGCAAAGGGTTCTGGTCATGAGGCAAGCCCACAGTAATGAGGCAGGTCCAAGGTCAAGTCAGGAACCGAAAGCCAGTGGGTCCGGTCCAGATCAGTGAGGCACATGGCCAGGCACAGGCATGGCCGCAGTGTAACCCGGGCAGGGACCAAGGGCAATTGTCTCTTGTGAAAAGGGGACAGCCCCTGCTCAGGCTTCTCACAGGTCTTTCTCAACAGCTCTGATTCAAGGCCACACAGCTGCACTTCCAGTGTTGGCCCCGAGCCCAGGCAGCCAAGCCCTCAAGAGGGGGCTCTGAAACCAACTTCCTCTATCTCATTCTTTTTTATACCCCCATTATAGCTAGAAACTAGGAAACCAAAGATGTCTTACAATTTGGACACTATCGGAGAGAGCCACCTGTCACCCCACTAGGGATTCACTTCACGTCTGTTACTGATCCTGCATGCGTATTAGATAAAATGCAACATATTTGATGGGTTGTGCAGGTGCATGACCTACAGTGAGAACATTTTCTAAAACCTCCTTAACCCCCTTTCTGTAAACCTTTGGCTGTTCGGCCAGTTACCTCTAGATCAGAGGTTCAACTTCATCTCAAGTTGAGAGACAGCGTTAGCTGCATATGAAAACTGTGTTCAGTTCTGCCAGTTCATTTCTTTCCCAATGCCCATATAAAAAAAAAATGTATTTGTATAAATATAAATAAAATACAATGCCCACATTTTTTTCTTCTGGTGTTGCCTTCATATGCTCAGAACTTTTCAGACATAATGGAGAGATGCAGTCTGTGCAACCTAAGAGCTTTTACTTTGAATGGAACATGCACACAGCACCACCAATATTTCTGATGATTATTCACTTGAGCATTTTGTTAGTTGATAAAATGTTATGATGAATTTGCATATAACCTACTTTGTAAAATGAACTGTCTCTAAAAATYAAATTTCATAGTATTGAATAATATTCAATATTAAAAATATTTTAATCATTAAAAGGATACTGCAGCTCTTCATTTCTGTATCATGTCAATTAAACTCTAGAGTAATTATTACTTTACTATATGTGCTCTTATTTGAATAATTCCGGTCAGCTCTGCAGTCTATTAACGAGCTTCTGGATTCTAAAAACCAGTACAACACCGAATGCATTGTGGTCAAATTCACCTGAAAAAGGCAGATAAAAGTATCACATAAATCCTTGCAATTCAAAGTGACACCCATAGCTCAGGGCATTAGCAATGGATTAGAGTTACTATACAGTGTAATTGTTTATGCTGTTTTGCAGTGTAATACAGAAAAGACTACACAATCAAAGCTTTCACAGATATAAACAGACATCACACTGTAATTATATTTGTCTGCAAGATTATTATAATCGTAGATGGCAGGTATTATAAAGCAGTTCTTTTTTCAGGTTAAGCCATTCAGTATATTCATCTTACTCCACGAGCAACTTTTAATAGGGAGGTAAAAACCTATTTTACCATATTCTAGCAATGGGAATTTTGTATAAAATAAATAGATGTAAAAGCAAAATATTAATTTACTTTCCTCGGTGACTTTTCACTTCATGTTATAATGCATCATAATACCTCCTTCTGAAGCAAAGCTTCTCTTTATCTTTTTGCCTGAGGACTTTTCAGGAGCTTAAAGCATAAGACCATAAAACCACTTCAGAAATAACCCTTAGAAGCAAAGGTTTAAGTGTGACTTATAATTAGCAGAGTGTCATACTGGGTAAACCACCACATAAGAATTTTATCTTAAATCTACTGAATACACTTCTATTTTTAGAACATAGACTAATCCTTTTTATGCCAAATGTAACAGAATTTTCTTTCTTAGAGTGCGAAAGGTACTGACATCAGAAGATGGATGAGACTAAAAGAGCCTCCACATAATAATCAAATGATGAACTTGTATTCTTCCAGGATTTTTGTGAAGAGAACCTTGACACTCCCTTGCTGTGCAGACTCAAATGTTTCAGGCAAAGTGACGAGAACCTGGAAAGAGGAGAGGCATGGGAAGTACTGGAAAGTTGCAGAACTTGGCCTATACTAGACATTAAAAAACCAGGAGGTGATTAATAGGGGGAAGTTCATATTAAAAAAATGGGCATAAAAATTAGTTTGAGAGGTGTTCAGTGCATTACACAGATCAGTAAGAGGGCAGAAGCAGACAAAACCTTCACAGAAATCTTTACTGACTAAGCTATGGAAAGCAACAGGAATAAGGAAAGAAAGGGAAGCCCATTCTCTGGGAACAAGAGTGTTGTCTCACACTTGAAAAACTGGAAAGTCATAATAAAGTATCTGTTTGGATCCTAAAAGAGATATCCTAAAAGGATTAACCAGATATGACTTAGATCAAATTGTTTCTTGACTCCAAGATCCAGAAGAGAGGGTAGAAGACAGGAAGGAAGACTGGATCAGATCAACARCTCAAAATCAGTTGCCATGCAGAGGCTGAACAGAAAGACAGAGCTCAAAAATGAAGACTAATCTGCACTTGAAAAATGTGAGGAAAAAGAAATGAAACAGGTGAAATAAATTATTAAGTACCTACAAAAACAAGTAGGGTGTAAGGTAATCAGGAAATCAATTAAATCTGCACCTGGAATAAAGTATGATGTACACTCAGTATGTATTTTTCCTTACACGGGATCATGGCTTACAAGCTATCAAATTTTTCAACAACCTTTTTTGAAATATTTTCTAGTAATGTAGAATATTAATCTAATTTTACCCTAATTTACTGACACATTTCTAATACAGATGTGATTTGTTTTTTATCTTCCTAGGTAGTCTGCTAACATTGAGTATAACATTAAGTATATAATGTTGTGATACATTTATAAAGAAAAGATTCTATGATATACATTTTATTTATGCTTCAGTCAGTAGAAAAAGCTGTTCCCACTGAGAATTATGTAGTAACCAGAAACATAAACATGAATATTTCCATATTTTATGACTATTCTAGTTATTTTTAAATTAGACCAAGGCAAGTGAATTTAAGCCCAAAGTGACTGAAATTCTGGCTTTGCTAAAGTCAACAAAAGCTTTAACTCTGCTTTCCTGGATCCAGAATTTACTGTGTTTGGTGCTGTCTATAGCATACAGCTCTCTTCACAGTACAGACCCAGGGGTCATACAGTTCCTTCTTCATCAGGTTTATAGTCTGCAATGCTGGGGAGCCAATGCAGACACAACCCCTCCTGAATGGCCAAGCACTGTAGCAAAATGGTGTTTTCTTGTTGATGTTTCCAAGACGTACATGTGAGAGCAGAGAGCTCAGCATTAACATGAAAATTTACCTGATTTTTTTTTTTTAATCTGAAAACAGAAGTTCTTTATTTGCTGCCAAAGTTTGGATTCTTTTACAAAAACAAATTTGATATTCTGGGGTAAAAGATTATACCAAGAACTGGTGCAGAACTGTTGAATCAGAATGTCAGATGAATCAGACTAATGATGAACTTTGTGAAAGCAACGATTTACATGTAGTATGATTCTTGCAGAACTGTTAGTAATGATACACTACTATCATAAGACCTCATAGGAAATATTTCATGCCATGTTAATTATATTTTGTTCATRTTCTGAACTTTCACTCATGGATACAGGGATGAAAGTTGGCAAGTTACTACTAATCAACTAAGCAACATCAGCTCAGTGTAGATGCTCATAACCCACCACAATTGATAAACAAAAAGGTTAGTTTCAACTATCTTCAGGGTGCTTTCCTCTGTCCAGCCCACATTCAGTTTACCTGATCTATAACCCTGCTGTGATCTTGGCTTGCTAAGATCTGTATCCTTCTTGCTACATCTGGGTATTAGTATTGCAGTGCTAGATTTCCTGGATGTCTGTAGCCAGAGCAGCCGTGAAAATACCATTGGGAATAAGAACTTAGCAGGGACTCACACAGCTTCCAGATGTAAACTTAGTTTTTTTGAAATGTYGTATTGTTCTTTGCCCCAGTTAAATTCCTTGGGCCTAATCAGKCTTGGTTTGCCATGAGACAACTGGGCTGCTGGTGTATTTCACCCATAAGAAAAGCTTCCCAGGTATATTACAGGGTTGGGTAAATGTCTTAATTGTCATCTTTTGAAAGGACCTTTAAAATAAAAAATCAGAGTTTCATTGGGAGCCAGAAGTCCAAAACCAGTGTTTAAAATCATCTACATCCACCTCTGTATGGTAATAAAAGTACTCTTTTCAGTGCTTTTTGAAGATATTTTGTAATATAATTAAAGATCCTGAAGAAGGACTAAATATTTCTCTGATGTTAATAAAGAAAAACTGATAGAAACTGATAGAGCTCCTTTGGAGCTAAACTCCACTGTTCATAGTGAATTTCTCATGTGTCTTTTTAGGTGTGAATTTACAGGGGAAGTTTTGGGGTGGAGTGGCTTAAGCCATTGTCCATTTGTCCCCACCTCCTGCTTCCCAGCAAAAACTAGGTGGAAGGAATCACAAGGAAGTTATGGAGCAGCCAGAGTGTGCAGAGAGCTCCTTCTCAGTCCTGTGCTGCAGGCCTGCTTCCATCAAGCTGCTTAACACTGGGGCATGGCCTGGTCACAGGAACCTCTGCAGGAAGAATGTCTCTAGCAGAGGATATAGCACAGGGAAGAGCTTCAGTTTTTCCTTGATATCAGACCTGTGTCTATTCCAGTTTATCTGATGATTCTCTCTGTCTTCTCCCAACTTACTCTCAGGTGTTTGCTATTTTGTCCAAACAGCAGATTATTCTGGAGACTGATTAAAGCCTCTGTTTCTAGTGAATGACTTGTTAAAAAGTAAACCATTCACTTTTAAAGGCCATTTCCTGCCCTCAATTATTCACATAGAATTCTCATTGGTTTCAAAGAGAATTGCGCACATTCATCTAAGGGCAGAATTCATCCCCAAGTTAAAACATTGTAAACTTAGTAAATCCTTAAGAAACAGCTTATAATACACATGTAGAAACTGTGGTCACCTCAGGATAATGTCTATAATCTTAAAATTTAGACTCTATGAATCTCACATGTTCAATTTTTGATAGATAATGCAGAAAAAAATTTACACTATAAGTGTTCTTATTTATGTATAAAAAGCATTAACAGAATTTGTTTTAAAAAATGAATTCTCAATTAATAGTAGTCTTGTGGTGATAATAAAAATCTGAAAATAAGGAAAAGCATTCATACTTGTCATTGATAAGGTATTCAAAAGGTGTCAACAGGTAAGATGTGCATATTAAAATTCTGACATTAAAGGAGTGGTATAAAGATTGTTTTACCTTACATGTGCAATTGTTTATGTGGCTTACTAAAAAATAAAACAGAACAAATCTTTTCCTGACCTTAACAGCCAGTGTTCAGTTCATACTTTTAAAGGAAGAAAGATTATTTGTTTATCCTGTGTACATGAAGCAGAGAGCATCATGATCATTAATATGGCTTCATATTTTTAATGTTAATTTGACATGAAAAGTGAGGAAAGAATACTTTTTGACAACTCTTCCACAACCCTATACTTTAGGAACTTATATCTTTTCCTATTAATTCCCTGCAGTTGCCACTAGATCAGGTCTATTAAAAATTACTGATGTAGTATCAGAATTGCAACGTCCCTAATTCACACCTGGGTAAGTCCATTGGCTTCCCTTCCTAAACAAGGCATAATGCCTGTTCTTTTTCCTCATGTATGCATGAAACCCCTAAGATGGTAATTGCCTGTTGCAAAATAGAGTTCTCTAGGAATTCATTGCTAAGAACAGAAAGTGACACTTGAAATGAATGACACGGGCTTAAGCCGAACTTCAGAATAGCATTCCACATACTTGCATGCAACTCCTTTCCTTTGCAGTCTAGGTTTAATACTATGCCCATTGCCATAGTATAAGCTTTCCTAAAACACACTGAATGTGACAAAATTGTTTTTGTCTTCTCATAATGTTTGGAGCGTTACACATAGCATGATCACTGGAAATAATAAAATGATGTACTGTATAATGGAAGTGGTCAACCAACCATAGTCTATCTATGCTGTTTTATATACATTTGTGACTGGTCCCTGATCAAATACCAATTTTCTAAGAATAGAATTTTGGATAGAACATATAGGTAGTGATTAGGTGAAAAGATTTAAGATGCCAAGATGGGGACATGCAAAATAATTTCTGTACGTAACTGTACTAAATCCAGAGAAAAGGATTGCCTGTAGAGAGGCTGTTTTCAACAGATCTTTTTAGGGGTTAGAGGAGAAAAGGGGTTCCATGTATCAGGAAAGCAGTATCAAGAAACTCATGGAAAACATCATAAATGCCTCCTGTAGTTACAAGCTTTTTCTTGGTCATAAAACAAGTCTGATTCTATGCCAATCTGAAAGCCTTCTTAGAGATCTCTCCTGTTATAATCCCTTTCAGAGCAAGCACCTTGCCATCTGAGGCAAGCCGTATTTCTTTCTTTCTTGCATGGCGAGCCTCCCTGGCAATCCTTACGCTGAGGGCAAGCAGCTGCTCTAGCTGTTCAACTCATGAAAGACACGTTAACCGTTTCCTCACCTGCCACAAGTTTGAGCCATTTACAAATTATTACAGGATAAAGAAGACTGTATTTCAGTCATCCCTCCATTGTGAGGTTCGGAGATCACCATCAAAAGCACTCATTATCCACCTGATAAACAGGAAGATGTGGGTCATTCACATTCATACTTAACTGAAGTATATCTGAGTTAACTGAGTCTGGCTCCAGTATTTCAGACTCAGTCCAAAGACAGAGATCAGCTGAGTTAGAGCCCTGAATCTGAAACTTCCACAAATCTAAATCAGCATTAAGACCTGAGTTTTCTTTCTGGCCAATCTTTCCACTAGGCACTCACTTCTCCATAATATCATACCCTTTTTCTGCCATGGCCTTGTGCAGAAGTAAAGTGGTGGTTCTGATCTTTTCCTTCAGTTATGGTGCTAATAAAGATAAGAAACATAGGACTAAGAAATGCAAACTGATTTTTTATCCCATTCCATTTCTATTCCAGCTCCATCATTTCTGCTCATGGAATTGCACCAATTGCCAGTGTTTGTTTTATTTACATCTACAACTTATATATCTTGCATGCACTAGCATTTTCCCAACTTAGGTTTCATCCCTGTTGTTTATTTCTACAATAGTAGTATTTTACAGCATACGAACTGCTCAGATATATTTTAGTTAAAGTATTTAACTGTACGGATGCTAGACAGTAGCAAAAACTAACAATCATAAATTATTACAAAATAGCAAAGACAATTTAAGCTGTTGCAGCTACAGTACAAAATACCAGATGCTTAAGCCCCTTCTTAGCTCATCTTTGTCCTTCTACTTCGTTTTCCCTTATATTATGACACTTTTTTCTTTAAGATGAATTGACAGGGTTTTTTTCAGCTGTAGAGCTCTGATCCTTAGAGAAATTAAGATAAAGGTCAGTCATTAGGCTTTGCTTAGTGTCCAAATGTTATGTACAGTATATATTAAAATGTTGAGAAAAGAAATGATTCAAAAGCTAAACCATGCATGAAATTAGTATAACTCTTTCTCTGAGTAGGGTATTTATAGTTACATTACACATCTGATTTAATTCCTTAATCAGTTTTTTAAAAGTGTTCCTTCCTGCGTATTTCCTGCTCATATTGAGTCCAGTTCTTTAGCCAGTAATCAGACTAATCAGTTTTCCTGAAAGGGGGGCACAGGAATGAGCTTTAAGTTAGCTCTTTGCATTTCATCTGTAAGTCATCTGATTAGGTTGCTGGGAAAAACATTTATTTACCTCTCTGAATTATTCTAATACATAAAAATATCTTGCCAATTGTACATAAAGTATAATTAACAGCAGAGATTTGAAGGACTGAATTGGCACAATACAGAACTTATATTTTTTCTGCTGAATATCAAAAGAGAGTTGTATCAGGAAGAAGAGGAACAGTGAATGGATACTTTGATAAAGGCCTGTGCAACTTCTGTCAGCACTACAGCTAAYTTTTGGTACACGGCACTAGTATTCCCCTTATTACGATTAAACAAAATATTTCAGAATTCTGAGAACTACYGTCATATAAAAAACCCAGACAACCTCCTTCCAGTTATTTCTAAGCACCACCATATACAGATTTTCCCTCTTTGCCAACAGCTCTGTTCTTGACAGGAAAAAGAATTTTCTGCGTTCATTTTTGGAAATACTGAAGCCAGACACTTTTGGCACATTGTGTGTCCCTAAATGGAACTGTAGCTGGGTATATTTACAATGGATTGCTTGAAAGGGTATTTGTGTATGATCTTATTAACATGAAGTATAATTAACAGCAGAGAATTGATAACCCTATTATTATTCTAATAAAAAGATTAACTTCTCTATTACAATGAATTGTTGTGTTTGTCCATTTAAATACCACAGCTATTTTAATAGAGTGTGGACTGTGAGTCTCAACTGAGTTGCTATGACTATCTATGATCGTAAGTGATTTCACTGTAATCTGTAGCAGTTACACTAATCAGATTTAAAGCTAGCCAAACACTTTTAATACAGCCAGGCAGAGGTTTGCATTAAAATTTTACACTGTTTTACCTCTGAAGAGACAGAGAATACTTCTAGTATGATTATATAGGATTAGAACTTTTTTCATTAAAATGGTTTTAAACACATCGGTGACTGAAATTGAGAATCCCATTTAATAAGCACCAGAAGGAACGCCTGCCTGAGAAACAAAAGCAAATAGTTTCACAAACCCTTCTGCTCTAACACAAAGTGGTTCTTTCAACAGCTCTACTTTTTTGTGGTCTTTTTTGGATCATGGACTCTTAGGTGAATGTTTTATAAATAACAGTTATCTGGTATTTAAAAAGTAGCACAAAAAGTATCATACATCTATGTTCAAGCACTGAACTCTAACTACTTGAATCAACTGCCCCATAGATTCATCTGTCAGCACTTTTTTCCCAGGCCTGTCTGCTAATGAAATCTCTGAGAATTTTGCCATTGTTTTTAACAATGATCATTTCCTACATAAGTACAATTTCCACAAACTAAGAGCCTGTTTCTCCATGAAATCAAGACTGAAATAAAGCACAGTTCTGCTGGAGACAGATGTCTGAAGGCTGATAAAGCTTGCCACACTGCTATGCTAAATAATGTCAAAAGGCAGAGAGCCACTGTACAGGGTATTTTTACAGTATTCTCGTCCRTCCTGTTTGCCATAAAGACTCACTGGGCTATCACTGGTAACAATCCCAAGTCACAGCTCCCTAGTGATTAGCTCCTGAGAGCCTATGATGTACAATGATTGTAAGAAAACAGTGCAGTTTTGTGCTCTTGAGAAACATTACTACTAAGACAGAATACCTTTACAGTAGAAATGGGAATAAGCATTACAAATGTGCAGAGTGACACTCTAAAACCTTTAAAAATCTGCAGCATTAACTAAAACATGTCACACATCTAACAGGTTGTTTCCAAACTAAGGTTTTATAATTTGGCCTTATTTTAAAGAAAAAGAGACTACTGTGAATTGGACAGACTTTGAGAAGTTATGAATGCACATGAAAAAACTATTAATATTTCTTTCCAGCTAATTCCAATGACTGTTATTGAAAATACTTTCTTTCCACTGAAGCCTGGATAGACAATGTGAAATGACCCATTTGATTTCTTAACAGCAAATACTGAGTTTTCTTGGATAAAAGTAAAGGCCTCACCACCAAAAATTCTGGTTACCATATAATACTTTGCAATTGATTTCTGAAAATGAAAAATCGAAGTAGCGTATTGTATTTACTTTTCAAGGTATTAAAGAAGCCATTATCACGACAATCAATAATACATTCTCTGGTTCAGAACATATTTTGGCTGTAATCTTAACTTGCATCTGTTTAAACTAGATCATGGGGTTAGTCTTCCAAGTCCTGAAAAATGTAACAGGACATAAATAGGAGAGACTGCAAATTGAGTATAATATCAACGTTTATCATCAACATGTGGGGTTTGATGAAGATAGATTGCTATTACTATGTACATTAATTTATTGCTAATTAAAAAAATATATTTCCGTGCTTGTTTATAGGAAAAAAGAGGAATAAATACCAGTGCATTGGAAGGCAGTGCAAGCTCCATCTCAATTAATAAAAAATAGAACACCAGGCTATTATTGTACTTGTCTTTGATGTTGCTACATGGCTGCTGATTAAGTTACACTGTTCAAAACAAGGCAAAACACCAAAACATGTAAATGCTTGAATATATCCAATGACATTTAATAAGGCTTTCAAGGATGATACTAATTTTAGCCCAATGTACAAAGCCAAGTAGACTGATGTAGCCAAATGAGGCTTGGCTAGAAAACACATGAGGAAATCAATGGGATCTGAAAATAATGCCTGATGTACATTTGCTGAGGTGTTTTGAGATCGTTCCTGTCTTACCTTCTTATTCAGATTTTGTTCTGAGTTCTTTCCTGTCCTCAGAAAGGCAGGGCATCCTGAGAATCACTCTGAAGTGGACCTCAATGGGGACATACAAATTTAAACCCTCTCACTGCTACTGCCTATAGAAAGAGGGAAGGTTTGTCTATGGGTGCAAGGTAAGAAGATAGTGGTGGTGGCAATGGGAGGAAGGATCAATGAAAGTGGGAATGGCCAGTGAAGAGAACCAAAAACCTCTTGCTGTCCTCTACTTTTATAAAAATAGTGTTAATAAATTCCTTTTACAAACTAATATGGCAGCATTAGGCACATATAACCACATAAAACATATTTTGACACCTAGCTTTGTACTCAAAAGCACTCCCTGAAAGTTGCTGTGTTCTGGCTGATCTAAATCTGGTGATTGAGGTCGCAGTTCAGTATAGCTGTCTCTCCACTGAAACAGGATGTACAGCTTGTGTGGTTGAACTTTACATGTAATCCAATTTACCAAAACATCCCCTGCTGTATTAAAATATCTGACCCCACTTTTGAGGTATCTATATCAGACTCCCCTCACCAACAATCACTATGTGAAGAACCCAATTGTTTATTCCATTGTGGCCCTAGGTAAGTGCTTGTCCTGCATTTTCTGTCCTGACATCAGTTCTAGGAAGTTGTTCTGCACAAAACTTTCAATGATGTTACTGTTAAAATACATAGAAATACTGTTGCATCATCTTCCTGTGAAGTAAGACAAATTCCCACCGAGATTAAATGTACACACTAAGCCGCAAAATTGACGTACTCAATTACAAACAGAAAATATAGTAATAATTATAATACTCTAAAAATAAAAGAACAATTCAATTACTAAATGAATGAATGCTGATTCATCCTGAGGACTTTGATATGAAAAGTAAGATTGTCCTCACACTGCTTTCTGAAGCAAATGTAGACATAAAGGTTATAGCCTGTGTTGTTAGGCTCTCTTTAAACTAGCAGACCCATACAGAGCTATCTGAATTCAAGTAAGAATGAGGCCCAATAAGTATTAGATGGAACAAACTGCAGTCTAAACCTATTGAAAATCCATAGAAATGGAGATATGGTGAAAAAATAGAGAGATGGTAGTTCGTGTGGGTGGCTCTGAGAAGCAGAGGGGAAAAAACAACCCATCGATGCTCTGACTGCAAGAACAGCCACTAGCAATCACCCAAAGCAGAACATCCATAAGCTGACAACAGTGAAAACTTTGTGAATCCAGACATGGGATGAGAATGGGTTGTAACCTTAGGAGCCATTCTTGAAACTGAGAGACAGCCAACATGCAAACATGTACCTGATACATATGAGAGGCTGTTTTTTGTAGTTTGTTCTTAGTACACTACACATAGAAAACACAACAACATAAAGGCTACATTCCCAAACTTAATTCACTGAAACTTTAGGAAAAATATGTGTCTGGTTTCTTTTTTTGAAGAACAAACATGCTTTTTTCCTCCCAGATCCCAGCCTCCCTTCCGATCTATCCTCCAATGCCTTAAAGCAACTTGAACACTGAAGTCAGAGCTGACACTCAAGTTTTGGCCCCAAAAGATGAAGACAGCATTGCAGCTGAACTGTAGTAGCAACAGTACTTTTGAGGTAGTCATGTTTAAATTGATTTCTGCTAATGAATAAAGTCAGTATCATGTCAGACAGGAGAAATCCACTTCATGATGTAATAGAAAAATGTATAAATATACAAAAGCTAAGTTATATGCACTGAAATACATACACATGTATTATTGCAGTATATATATGCAGATCGGGTCAAATATTTCTAAAGACTGTTCATAAGCATATGTTCAGATTCTGAAATTAACCATCCTTCTATACCTGGTATTTGCAGTTTACAAGCATTCACATTCCTACTAGCACTGTATAAGTACTATTCTTCAGAAATACCCCTTCAAGAGGAAGGATATGTTAACTAAACTATTGACAATTCACCATTTTTCTTTTTAAAATGCTGTTATTCAATAATAGGGTAGAAAGAAGGTATGTAATTAAAATGACCATTCACACACCACATAAACAATTCATGAACAACCTTTACCTGAAATTTGTTAGCATAAACTAAGACTTTCAAGACTGTCTAATGACAAATAAATTTGAGCATCTAAATGTCCAGTGTTTAGGACTGGCTATGCTGTGCTCAGTTGAGCAACAAGAAGAAACAGCGAAAGTGGCTATGCCACCATTGTACTAACAACGCCCTGGGGTTAAACAGAGACTGCTTCGACCTTATGGAACAAATTAACACTGCCTCAGGGTTCCTTTTATTTAGGCCACCCTGCAATAGCCTCTGGCAGTCAGAGATTACTGGATGACAGCAAACCTGCTTGCAGTGAACTGGGATTTAGGAGAGACCTGCATTCAATTCTTGACAGCACCACAGAGCCTTTCGATGACGTTAGGAAGTATTAATCTTTTTGTGTCTCCTGCTGCTGTACGAAGAAGCAGCAGTTAACATTTCCTTTACAAATGAAATGAAATGAATTTATGAAATTATGAAATGAATTTAACAATTTTTTTGAAACCCTGTGCACAGAGCCATAAAAGTCTGCTAAACAGCTTTGTCAGCCAGGTTGCTCTGTGACAGAAGAGTCCCTAACTCAGTTTCTGCTAACAGCTTGGGCTGCAATGTGCAAAGAATTTTTTTTCTTTTTAACATACAAAAGAAAAGAGGGCTTCCACAGCCACCTGTAAAAACAGGTCTGTTAAAAATCTCTTGTGTATATGCTCCATGAGTTAATAAATATACCTGAATAATACTCACTAAAGGTACTCTGTGAATGGATTTGAACATATGCATCAATTATTTTCATGGAGTGAAAGACTGTCCAGAACCCAGCATTTCTGATACGCTGCAGTTAACACACTGCTCAGGGAAAATCTGGATGCAACAGAACTTGAATATGATGGTGTGTGTGCAAAGTCTGAAAAATACAACTGTATACTTTGAACAGATTTATCATTTGGATGTTTCTTTAGTTAAAAAAGGTCAATTAACGCTTACTGAAACTGCATCACCATGTACCAATCACTTGTATTTTTCATATTACTTTTAGTAATATGAAAATTAATTACAGAGTTTGGAATTTGTTTTTTATTGAGCTTTAAAACAATACCTTGCTGATAATTCAACCTAGCTTGTATGCATGAATTCAGTAAAAACTGAATGATGATTTAGCCAAGTGAAATTTTTGCTACAGATTGACACAAATTATCCTTGTTTATTCAGCACATACTCTATTAAATATAGACAGAAATCTATAAAGGTAATTTTCTTATTAACTATATTGTCTGTAAAATAGAACATATTACTTAGATGCAAAGTAATGTTTGTTTTCTACAGAAAACAGAGACAATTCATTGTGTGCATACTGCATAGGAAGCAGAAGACGTGGCGTTCTCAGGTATATGAACTATTTATGGGCTTACAATAGCATCAGCAGTAATAACCACTGATTCCCAAATTGCTTTAGATGCTTCATCTGGATACTCAGTTGACATAATATGTCAAAAATTCTATGCTCTGATATCCAGGGTGGAAATTTTCACTGGAATATAACATTGGTAGTACTCTATGTTTCTATTCTAGGGGGGAAATATATTAAAAAATAGATTGGCTTTGGCTGTTTCCACTTAGTATCTCTGGCATGGGTAAGAAATGTGAGGGTGGACACCAAAGAAAACACCTTACTGAGTTTTAAGTTTTGAAATACCGTTTTGTAGCGTGATTTGAAGATTTTGAGTCTATATTATCAGTTTGTGCAGATTTATGAGAAAAATTACATGATCTTGATTTTATCACCTGAAGTCCTGCTTTCCAAATTTTCACAAAAAAGTTTGTCTTATTTGCAGAATGAATATGGAGCACTGATGGTGTATGTGCACACAAATGCAGCTTTCAGTTTTATGCTTCCAATTTGTTCCCTGAAACCACTGAAATCATGAATGTTGCTCTGAAGTTTCTTTACTTGTCATATTATATGAAACATAGGAGAATAAGATAAATTTTAACATTCTTTCTTCCTTCCTCGATCATTAAAGGTCAGCAAAATTCTTTATGATCATATGCTGGTTTTATACCAGAATGGCTTATCTTTTGTGAAAATGGCTTAGAACAAAACTCTGACCATCATATATGCCTAGCCAGAGAAACATAATACATTGAATAGAAAGATAATGCAGCTATATGAATGCTTTAAAATCAACAATATACATTGCACATAATGAATAAAAACTATTTTATTGTTTATGTAGCACCATAAGTGTACATAGGTCATAAGTGTACATCCAAAGTCAAGGTTTTCAGAATTATTAATGAACCAAACAAGAAATATCTTCCACATGCTCAGAGGACCTAAACTAGCTCAAGTTCCAGCTGCAGAGGAAAGCAAACTCAGACCAGCTGGGGAGCTATGAGAAAATCAAACGTGCTATGAATGGGGCAGACACAGCCTAAGTTCACAGCTGTTCTATGTGCTTTCAAAAAGCTAATGCATTAAACAGTTAATCTTTCATTAACAGTGTGTAATCAGTTGGCATGATTTGCTCAACACACAAGAAAACTGGTGACTGCCCCCCTGAGAGTGTAGTTCCAAGCTTCAGCATTATCAATCTACAGAAGCCTTACCTCACTGGCAATGTTTATAGTTACAAAATTTGGCAACTGCATTTCCTTTTTTTCCAAAAGTATAAAGTAAAAGAAGGAAAAAATAGAGGAAAAAAAAAGGGAGATATCAAGACAAACTTTGCACCTTTGTTCGGACTAAGTGCAGGATCAATACTGAGTTAAGAAAAGACTTTTCAGTTTAATCTGTGGATTCATGCATTTCATCAACAGCACCTGCCATTTCAAATGAGCAATAAAAGGTTGAGAGAACAGGAATCAAGGCTGCAATATTCTTCAGATATGCTTCCCCCTTGCAAAGATGCCTCTATTTGCTCCCTAAAGGACGTGAGTCCAACTTGTGGTGTTGGTGTTGATGGTACAAGGAGGAATAAGGAGAAGTAAGGAGGAGTGAGATGGGGGATCGAACTCAAGAAGACTGGACTCTCGTTCCACTAGCTACAGCCACTGGGGTTTAATGTGATCTATAAACTCATCTGTCTGTTTACATACCAGCAAATGATACATCTCTCTGATCCACTTACATTTTCAAGCCTAATGTATACACAGGGCACTGATGTTATGTATACAAGACACAGAGATAGCTGGGGGCTGTGTGCTGTCCCTGCTTTCACAGCACACTGTCACTCTTATAAATAAAGCATTTGCTTGGGAAAAGAGTCTGAGAGTTGGAGAGCCACATTGCGTGCAAATCCAGCTCAGTGCCTAAGCTTCCTCGAGGTTGAGGCTAATCTGAACTGACATGTTACAGTAAAAGTACTTTATAAAATCAATATTAAATTCACAGCCTTTGACATCCTGGGACATCAAAGATAAAGGGGAAATAAGCTGTGGAGTAAACAGTCCTGCAGCTATGCCAGTTGCTCAAGGAGAGTTGCAAAGCAAGACACAGGAGACCATGGGGTAAATTAGTATAGTGCTAGTTTGTTTTTATACCAAGGTCTTGACATCAATGAAAGCATTATAAAAACAGCACACAAACTCTTACACACAAGAAAAAAAATATTAGGAAAGACCCACTAAGTTACAAATTCATATAACCTTTTAAGGTTAAAGGGATAAAATGCTACCTATGCAAACCACAGTATTAGCTTCCTCTTCCAGTAAATTATACCTAAGAATTATAAGATATAAAAAAAACATATCACTGGACTAAGGAACCACTGGGCTAGAATTTGACTGCACAATTCTAACCTGATAGTATCATTCCCACATCCTGCGACGTACACCCATGTGTATTCTACAATCATCCAAACTGACACAAAGTCAGACATCATGATGTTTGTATCATGGGTGTGAAATGCAAATTGTATGGGTTACTGAGTCAAAAGGAGAAGGGCTTGAACAGCYGTGGAGATACTTGCCTGCAGGACCCAGATTCCATTCTCTGTGTATAAAGGGACAGTCAGGAGTGATACTCCAACAGGTAACACTGTCCTTTGGTAACGGCACAAGGAAGAGCAGCATGAGCTCCAGACTGGAAAATAATACCCCTTCTTCTCCTTAACTTCCTGAAGCCATTTCCTATTATGGAATAAATATGACATGTACACTGAATGCAAGGTTGTATAAGTCAAGACAAGAAGTTGACAACTCCTAACTGGTGAATTGTATTGTGTGAACTGAATATATTTCTTGGCATTTTGGGGCTTTTGTGTAGTCAAGTCTGTAGTTCTAATGACTCTCAGTGGTCCTTGCACCAATCTTAAGAACAAACTTCTTTCAGTTAAAACATCTGATAGGCAAACACATCTACTGAGAATGGGTGTTAAAAAGGGTAGAAAATTTAACTTTTTTGCCTAGTGAAATTTGCTAAATCATAATAAAAAAGCTAAAATCATTGACTTCTCAGAGCAAACTTCTAACGATTCTTTACTTTATCAGGAGTGTACATGGGAAAATGACACACAATGATTCCTCAGCTTGCTCTGTCACATAATCTTAGTATCAGTCTTTCCCCACTGGCTAGTATTACTGATGTGACAACAGCTAAAGTTTAGGTAGGAAAGAGAAAAGTAATATATTTGTTGGAATAAAAGAAGAAAATGAAGGCACAATAACAAAAATTTGTCTTTAATTTATATATATTTAATAAAAAAGTTTCTCTCTTGATGCTTAGGAAGATCCATAACTTCAAGGTTATTAAACCCTGAAGTTAGCAAGAGTTAGACACGTAAAAAATGCCTCTGAGCAGCTTTGTTGCAAATACTTGAGGGTAACAGTGTGAACTGAAGGAGGAAGGAACTGAAACAGTGGTGCTGGGGAAGTGGTAGACCAAAGCTATGATAATTAAAGGAGGAAGCCACCTCATTTCTCCTTACAGAAGTAAAAATGCAAATTTTCAGTCATATAAATGACAGTAAGTCTCTCTATTTCTTACTGCTGATGTCAAAATTTASGAGATAATGCAGGGTAAGGGAGAAATAATATTAATACAAAAAAACCTTCATAACAAACAAAATATCAGAAAGGTCACTTCTACCTTAGCACTTATCTGTGACATAGAACTGATTTTATTAGGATAAATGAAATCTTTGTCATTGATGATAACAGTAAATGGGACAGAACCCTTTTAAAACTATTAAAGAGAACAAACCAATTTTTAGCCTAAGGCTAATATCTTCATCTGGGAACTAAAAACGCCACTGCCTCATCTAGAAATACTCAGTGGCCCCAGTGACCAACAAACAGGAATGGCATCTATGACTGCCTTTTTTAATCTTTCATGTGCTTGGCAGCATGCCAAACATGGAGTCAGGAGAGAGCAGAAAGCTGGGTCAAACAATTATTTTGTCCATTATTTTATCCCTGTAGAATAAAAAGCAAAATTGCTGATGGTCACTGCTAGGAGCTTATGCTTTTCAGCTTGCTTTACTCAGAGACATACAGGATTCAATCCAAGGCAACCTGATACCTCAGAATGCATGGAATATGTCTGGCCCTGTGGAAGAACCATGACTGAGATTTAAGGATGACAGACAACTTGAAAGGTACTTTCTCACACCAAGAAGGGATCTCAGGAAAGCTAAGGATTTTTCTAAAAACAAAGGGGAAGGCAGGTATTTATTCAAACCAATTCAAGGTTTGATTAAGTTGCATAATTTAAGCTGTTTCTTAAAATTTCTTTCCCTGTGCCCCACTCCTGGTACTCCTCCATCCCCCAAGAAAGAAAAAGCATTCCTACTGTTAATTATTAGGAACTTAGTTTGGTGCATCCTATGTGATGTTTTGTGAGTTATTAATAGAAGTGACACAACAATTTCTTACCATGTACAAAAATAACATAAAATTCTGTAACAGACATTTGATTTTCTTGAGGTGACAGTACTGTTCATCTTACTGGGTGCTATAGCTCATTTTATAAATATTTTTGTTCTGTTCTGTATATATTTACACACTTTACTTATTGTAATCGCATCTAAACAGCTCCCAGCAGTGTATTAAGCAATGTGAACAACATCTGTTACATATTATTTGCATTTTCATCACCCCAAAAGGAAGCACACGTATAGATGGTGCCTCATTTCTGTAAGGTTGATTGGATACTTTTTGGTGTTGTTTTGCTTGGATATTTTTATGGATGGATCTTTTTGTTGGGTATGTTTGCTTTCTTTTACATATTTCCATGCTTCTGGGTGCTTAGGTTAGAGAAGGTAGAATCAAAGACATATGCCCTTTGTTTTGACGGAAGATTAACAGAGCTTAGTTCCTTCTGTGCAATCATTCCACAACAGCCCTTTAGGATGTTTTGGTAGATCTGATGAAGATTTATTGATGGAGAGTAAACAGTCATCCGGTTTGCCCAAGAGGTATAAGGTTAAATATTTCCCCATTGTAAAGAATGTGTTGCTTATGGTAACCTGAATGAACATAAATCGTGATGTTTTACAATCTAGTTGAAACAAAAGTGGCCTAGAAGTCTGTATTTTCAGGTCCAGATTCAGATTTGATCAATGTACAAAAGGATTCACATTCATTACCTGCCTTTTTAAGGCTGTACAATAGCACTGTCAGACAAAAGGAACATATTAATATATGAAGTAAGTAGTTAGACCATCACTAATATGAATTACTACTTTCATGCCTACCATCAGTTTGGTTTTAATTGAAAAAAAGCTACAGTAACATCTTTGCCTATGTAGAAGAGATGAAATTGTAAACAGGTACTATTACATGTTGAAGTAACAGACTAGAACTATACTTCCTATATATTGTTCTTCCAGGAAATAACACTTCAAATGAAATGTCCTCTGCAAAGTGTCATAGAAGGTACAACAATATGCTCAACATAAAACAGATAGGCAATAAATATTCAAAACATCACACAGCATTACAAATTAATCTAACCACAAATTCTAAATTGAATTGTACACAAATAATTTATTATAGCCTCTCAAAAGTACCTCAGTACTCAAATACTCCAAAGTATTTCGGTCATGAATAGCTACAAACTTAGGTTAGTAAATCTGTAAAACAATGGCTTTAGAACAATATGCCAAACCTACTTAGTAGTGTATTTCACTTTGCCTCCTGTAATATCCAAGTCTGCCAGGCTCTCCCTCTTATCTTCCTAAGCAAGTTTTGAGTTAATTTCTTAAAATCATCTCTTGACCATCAGCAAACTACTAAATGCTCTCACTTCAGCATGCAGAAAATTAGTATTTCTCTCTCCTCTGTCTGTCCAGTTCTTTGTCTATACTAGCAAGAAGACATCAGACAGGAGATTCAGAAAATAGAAATTTGCCTGATATTGCACAGTGCTGTTTTTAGCTCACCAAGCCATGGTTACTTATGGTTCATTTCCAGGCAGTCATGCACGAGAATCTCAGCTATGAGGTCTATGAACTGCAGTGGACTACTGTACTACTAGCCTTTTATCTTATATTCTGATAGGACTACAGATGTAAAATGCATCTGGTGGTTTCAGCCTACCATTAAGTATATCTGTCCACAGTATGAAACCAAAACACAGTTTCTCGTTATTAGAAATTGGTACACAGAGTGGCTCAAATCAGGTGACACATTATCACAGCAGTTATTAAAAAGTCAACATTTGCATATCATTCATTTATTATTCAAAGATATTTAAGATACCAAGGCCACACAGGGCATCATAGCTGCACCCCACTATCGCTGTGTATTAATTAAATAATCTGAATCTGAATTGAAATTCTTTGGCTGAGCTGTGTGTAGGAAGCCTATGCTATTAATTATATTCTTGAATATATATAATACATAATATATACTCCTGAATAACAATTATCCCCTTTTACTGATAAAAAAGCTTTCTTTTTCCTGCAAGGAAGGAAGCAAATACAAACAAGAAAACATTTTTCTTGTTGACTCAGATGGTCCGTCTTTAACATTTGACATTATCTTTTAAATAATCCTCCTTCAGATTGTGAAGAAAATATTATCACTTCATCACTGATGATCACTTAAGTCATGATTCTCTATTGTACAGATGGTTCATTGATGGAATATTAATGTGACCTCAAATATCCTGGAAAATTAAAACTATTTGTGAATCTTAGACAGTGAATCTCATTCTAAACATCATCTCTATGGTAACTGTACTTTTATAAAGCAAAAATTGGATTAAGTCAACTGTATCAGTATAATTATAGTCAAATATGTAAAACTAAGCTATGCCATAGACCCTGGCCTATTTCAGCCTGATATTAAATTAAGAAATAAATAAATCAAACATATGCATGGATGAGTCACGCTGTTTAAAATGTGTTCATAGCTTCAGATCTCAAAATCATTTCAAATCAGTTCAATCCAAGTCCTTTCTCCTCAGTGTTTCCTCTTCCATCACCAAAAAGTATCCCCTGAGGAAGTCTAAGAAGGTATTTTACCAGTGCATGTTACTGTGTTCATATTATGGCAGTGCATAGCATTCACCCACAAGAGCAGCACCACTGAGAACACTTGCTGAAGGAAATGCTGTTGAACTTGCATGAAAGTTGTAGACTTCCTCCAAAAATACTAATGCTTTAACACCAACTATTTATTTAAATTAAAAACTTAAAACATTATAAAAATGTCAAGTCTAAACTATAGAGGGCAAAACTGCATTCATTTACAGCAAATAACGCAGTTTTCTGTTTTGGTTTACAAAAAACCCAAAAACCTGAGCAGCCTCTCCTCCCATAGTTATCCCAAAAGCAAAGGATACTTAATCACTCTTAAGGTAGCAAAATCCAGGAAAACTAGGCATTGATAGATCAAGTTTCTTTTCCCAAGATTAGCAACTCCCAGTCTCAGGTTGAAATCCTGTCCATATCAGCAGATAACAAAGATAATTACTACTTTATGACTGTCTAGTGAAGATGGTATACATACAGTTTGTTAGAGAATGATGGTCACACAGAATACTGAATAAGCCTCATGAATCAGTTTTCTTAAATGTTTCACCGGAAGTGCTAAAAAAGTAAATGGGCATGGAGAAAGATGCAATCTCCTCAAACTCCTTGTGTCACTCAGGGGCATGCTGAGGCTAAACTTGTATTGCCTCTGCTTTCATGGTTATGTGTCCAAAAACCTGTTTTTAAATAACTTGAGGTTTTTAAAGCCATCTGTATGACACTCTCATCCTCATCAAGCTCTAATTGGACTAAAAATCTCATACTAGTATCTATATCTGCAGTCAGCTTGGGCTTTTGTGTCAGATCCCCTTGGTTAGAAGTGTTATTTTCTGTTTATGACATTCTGATTTTGCTTGAAATAATAGTTTATTTCACTTTTCAGGGGTAACCAAACTTCACTCATTTGTGGGTAATAAAAATGCAAATAAAACAAATGTTTTAAAGAACAGATTCCTTTTTATCCCTTGGCCACGGTCCTTTCTTAGACATCATGTGAAGCTCCTTTACTGGACTTCAGTGGCTTTTCTTTCCCAGTCACACTACTTTTATACAGAATGCCCATTTCATAAAGGAGCTTGTTTTCTTTGGTTTCATAGCTTCTGTCTTATGGACTAGACAGAGCAAAGCACCTGTATGTTAAAAACTCTGTTAGAAACTGGTTTTCTCCTCAAAAGTAATTTCCTTCATTAATTTCCCAAGGCCTTTTTTACAGTTTTCCCAGAAACTTGACAGTATTTTTGAGGTTACTGTACTTAGTATTTAGCTGCTTCTCTTATTGTAAAAACAGAATTTTCCTACTATAGTTATACTATTATATATAGCATAATGAACCTCAGAGACTCCTCTCTGAGAAAATGCTGTAGAAAGAATAAAGCCTAAATACCATACTGTGTTGGCGTGCACTCTCTTTGTGCTTGCACAGTGGAGAAAGCCAATAGCAGAAACTACCCTGTTTAGGGGTCCCCCCACCTCCAAATGAAGGAATCATTACTTCAGCTTATTTTTGACCAGGGAAACTAATTATCACCCGGCTTTGAAAGTAACAGAACTTTCAAATCCCACTTCCAATCCTTGAAGTGGGATTTCTCCTTAAAGGCTTGGCATACTATTGCTCCAAAACAAATACTGTAACTCCAAAATAAAACCAGATGAAAATCTTAGTAGCTACAGATTACAATAATAATTACATTAGTGGAAAAAAGATCTTTAAGTGGCTTATTTTGGGGTACAGGAAGCCACGATACTGAAGTCCATGGTCTGTTAGGTAGTAGTAGATAGAATTGAGATACTCAGTGCAGCTGATCTCTAGAACACAAATTTGTCTAAAAGTGACACTGAGAACCACAATCAATAAATAGTCCTGAATAGTGCAATAAATAGTCCTGAACTAAATCAATACCAAACATAGCCAAATACTGGGGAATTTAAGATCCAGCATTATCTAGCAGATAATGAGTCTCAAGAAGCCTGGATTCTRTGGCTCTGGCATTGATATACTTGACCTCTAATTTCTACTGCTATAAAAAATAAAATACAAATATAAAAGTGTAATGCTTCCCAGAGTAAGAAAGTTAAAAGTTAGCCTTAGATTTATTTTTTGAAGAAGAAATTTGCTACAAAGAGCAATTACTTCAATTAAAGATCAATAACAATACTCACATTAATATTTTTCTCACATCAATTTAAATTAGGTATTAACTGCTGAAAACATATTGTGTGAGGAGTCAAGCCTCTTAGTATGTCATCTTCACACACACTATTCATGCTATTCTCATTTGCAATATCTGGAATAATACATGTTGAAATGCCCCCACTCGCACATTTTAAATAGAGCAAATACAGAAAATAATTAAAAGTATTAAATACAATGTTTATGGAGATTTCAGATAATTAACTGAGAAGTAAAACTTAACTGCTAAATTGGGTTTGAAATGGGATCAATAAAATGTTGACTAAGTTAAAATATATGAAAGAAGAAACAAATGTAGATCTCCATCCAAAAAGGTCAGAGTGATAAATATGCTGTTAGCAATATATGCTGAGAGAGTTTACCTCTCTGCATGTGCAGGTGCTGGTTAATACAGATGTATAAATAAGTATTTATGCTGCTGTAATGAAAATGGAATGCAAAACAGAGAAATTTGAACAATGATACAAATACCTGATGCATAAATCACTTACCGGACTTAAAAAAGTTACAGGAGAGACTATGTTTAAGGATACTTCTATCTTTTATGAATGATCTTAAGATACTGTACGATGAAGGCAATGTCTCTTGTTTCTCTCACTCTCATTAATGTAAGAATGTACTTGGTACCACAAAGAAAGATGGAAAAAGTCCTTTAAATGAAGTGGCAAATTCTGTCCTAACTTTCTATCCTGTTACAAACCTCTGGCTTACAAAATTCATTTGAAAATTCAGAATATTGATTGGACTTTAATTATTTCAGCATACCTCAAAGTTAACTTATTTCCTTTGCTAAGGAAAGTATAAGGAAGTATATATTTTAGTGGTACATGCAATACATTCAGAACAACAAATTATATTTATCTAGTCTAAGCATGCTTGTCTTCTTACAATACCAAAGACTGGCCCTAGAGTCTAAAAATGCCTACAGCTGAACAATGCTATAATGCTACTAAATGCTACTAAAATTTTGATTTATAGCAGCTTATCACAAACATAGAAAAACTTGAAACATCTGCCTAAGCACTTCAAAGCATTTTTAGGACACCACAGAAATCCCTTTCTGTTTGCTTTTTGAAAGATATAGGCAGCATTTTCATTTAGAGTATGTTCATAATATGTGTGATGCAATTTTCTTGGCTATTTGAAGAACAATTTCCATGTTTTTCAGTTCAGTTTGTTACAGTCTAGGGAGCACATAGGGGTATCACACTTCGATCCAATCTAGTCCATGTTTCTGCAACTTTTTCAGACACTCCTGGTATCTTAGTAGTTGCAGAAGAATGAACGCTCTCACTGAAGATATTGCCGATAAGATATATCTGCCAAACAGATGGTGATTTACTACACATGTCTAAGAAAGTGGACTACTAAAGCTCAGCACTGACTTTATTATTTCATCATAGCAGCCTCCATGCTATGAAGTAATTAATTACCACTGGAATAACCATATTCAGCTTTGCTACCAATTAAATCCACCTATTAAACATAATTTCTACTTCTGAAATAATATTTTGCTCAATATTGTTTTGAATTTGTTTCTCTAGCCAACAAACTATAATACAGATTATGTCTGCCTGGCATACATGTATAAGCTTGGAAAACTGAATTTCATGTTAGGTCAAGGATCACAAATTGTAAAAGCTATTTAGTTGGAAATACTGAAAGATTTTGTTGGGACATTTTGTATCAAATCAAAACAAGTTTGTTACGGAAATTAAAAAAAAAAACTAAAGCGAATCAGCTTTTTGAAACTGACCTGGAGAGCTTCATTTCAAGTTCAGTCAGTATTATTGCACAACAGCTCGGAGGTGTTACCGGTCCGATGCTGTCACTCTGATGACATGTCTCCCAATGCATACAAGGTGATGTCACCCCTAGGATTCATCAGAAAAATTAGCTTAACAAGCAGCTCACATGGAATTTCAGAATACTTTGCTCTCTGGCAAGCTTGGCAACAAGAAAGAATGGGGGGCTGGCTACAGCTCCCAGGTGGCATGGTGTTTGTAGCAGAAACAGTTTGATGATTTGCTGAAACTAACCCAACAAATACTTTCAAATATTAAATGTTAGGTCAGCTCAATAAAATTAAGTATTCTAATTCAGTCTGATATATGTAATTTGCATTTTCCCAATAGAAATTTCCCAAAGGAAGTTTACAGGTAAAGCACTTTCTTAATAAACAAACAAATAAAAGTATGCTATTTGCAGAACAGAATTCATACTTCTGTACATGCTTCTTACTACTTTTTCTGATTTTTATGTATTTTATGTTGGGAGAATGTTTCTTTATTGATGACTACGTATTTCTAATTTGTTTTGTTTTTTCACTTTGATGACAAAGGATATTTTCACAAGGAATCTCTACACTGATAATTTTGAGCAACTCTTATTCAGTCAGCCTAAACGAGATCTTCCTGCTCTTCTTCCTGATTAGTTTGTGACAAGAGTAAATCTGCTTCATATATGCCAAATGTTTCACTCTACTCCAACATTCATTTTCTGCATGAGTAAATCTAGACATTTTATGTTCAATGTGTTTAAAACTTTGTACAGTGAGGGAATAGTCGGTATTAAATTTTCTGAGAATGTTTTGTACTAACTTAGGGAAATGTTGCTGTGCCTATATATTTGTCTCTGGCTTCCATGCTTTTCCATTTCATAGCTGAGTCTTTGCTTAATTAATCATAGTTTTTGTTCATGTTCTTAGTAGAAATAATTTTGTTGTTACTTTATTTACTCTATTAATTGAATGTTCATTGAATTTCCACAAATCTATTAACTTTTGAGCTCCTCCTTAAAATGAAATTGTACTGGGTAAAACTTTCATGCTCAACTTAACGTGATCAAAAGACTATTTTCCTACTCAAATAACAATACAGACAGTCAAACAGCAGGATATCTTAATATGTTAGTCAGTCACAATATACAAGAACCTAACACAGGATTAAAAAAAGGTATTTCTCAACTCAATAGGAAAGAAAAAACCTGCCATCCCGATAAAGAAAGACTGAACAACTTAGATATCTGGAAAATATCTTCAAAATTTCCGTCTGTAGCTAAAGACTAGTGAGCAGTAATGGGAGCACATTTTTGCAATGGATTTAAGTACAATTTGGCATTAAGTAATTGTTTTTACAACTATGTAAATGGGAGCATACAAATCTCTACTTTAACACCAAGCATAGAAGCAGTCCCCAAAATATCTTCTAGTAGATAACCTGTTAAGAAAACATTTTTATTTCAGCTAAGGTAATAATGGAAAATAAAATGACAACGCTGTCACACTGACTGCATGCCACCCACCTGTTATTGTAGATTTTAACAGCCAGAAAAATGGCTTTTTTGAAATATCTCTCAGAATGACTAGTGCCATGACCTCAATATCCATCTACCAATGTATTTGTAGTTGGGTCAGTGGGTGACAGACTATAATCACTTTTCAAACGATGAATTTCATTTTCACTGTATAAAACTAGTAGCAAATTTAAAAGGGTAATCAAACCACAGTACCAAAGAGCATCTTTCACTTTCCCTTTTTCAAGATGCAGTTAGAAAGCAAATGTAATTTGCTTGTAGAATCTCCCATTAGAATCTGTGTTTTAGACAGAGGTAATAGATAGTAAAACAAAGCACAATTGTTGATTTTTGACAGGAATTTGAGGATTATTTTATTTTATCATGTAGGTATGCAAGGATTACTTAACATTTTAAAATCCTTGAAAATTATAATGAATAAATGTGGTAACATAAGCATAACACAGAGAAGAAACTACTGTGTTTATACTTATTCTTTTATGCTGTAGCAGCAGATAAAAAAAGGACCAACAGCCAACCTGCTGATTTACAGTGTAGAGCATGTTCTGTGGTTCCTCCATAAAATAATTTAATTTCATCCTAAAAATGTGTTTCTTCAAATAGAAATCATAAGAGATGATTAAATCTGCCCTCGGGCCTCACCAGTCCCTGAGCCTAGTGGCAGTCTGCAGGAGAAAAACATTGTTCACAGCTGATGAATATGGAGTTAGGGACCATTTAAACAAATCAGTCTGTGGGACCAGAAGGAATACATCCAAGGATGTTGAGGGTCTTGGTGTTTTGAGGCCATTCTATCATCTTTGAAAGGTCATGGAGAATGGAGCAGCTTCCTGATGACTGGAAAAAGAGTAAACAACATGCCTGTCTCAAGAAAGGCAAGAAGGAGACTGTAGGTAGCTACAGGCCAGTCAACATAACCTCAGTCCCAGGGAAAATTATGGAGCAAATCTTTCTGTAAATTATATCTAGGCCCTGATGGCTAAGAAAGTGACTAGGAACAGTCATCATGAATTTGCCAAGGGCAAATCAAACCTGACCAACCTGATTGATTGCCTTCTATGAGGACTGCCTGTGTGGACAAGAACAGAACAGTGGGTGTTGTTTAGCTTGACTTCAACAAAGCCTTCAACACAGTCTCCCACGGTATCCTTAGAGTCAAACTGAGGAAAAATGGTCTGGATAGGTGGCTGTGGAGGAATGGTTAAGCGAGAGAGGGCATGATCTGATTGGGATGAGCAATCCCGTTCTCAGGGTAAGGGAAGGAATGTAGGCCAAGGCGAGCGAGCCTTGCAGCGGCCGAGCGAGCCTTGCAGCGACCTTGAGCACTACAAAAGAAGGTATTCACAAAACTGGTAAACAAGTCTAAACGGAACTAGGTTCCATAAATGTCGATGGAGCGCGGACAGCAACCTTGCACCAACCATATATCTGCTTTATGCGTATGGACAGAAACTGTAACCAATCATGTAACTATTGCTAGCGCATGCGTATTGCTTGTCRATATATATATACTTTGTGTAAGCTCTAATAAAGGGAGAACGACCATACTCATATTGAGACTCATCGTTACTCCGGGTCCGTCCCCCCACTCCGACATCTGGTAGCAGAGGATGGTTTATTTCCGTGACTACCGACATCTGGTAGCAAAGGATGGTTGATTTCCGATGAGAGCTCCGAGCCTGCGGTAAGCAGCGAGAGGACGGGAGTGGGGATTGAACGGCTGAGAGGAGTGCTGACTGTACGCCGCTAGCCAGTCAGACACTGACGCCTCGGGGTCACACCCYGCCTCTCAGGGAGCAGCATGGAAACTGATGCTGCCGCCACCTTGCTTGCCGGGATACTCTCTAAGAGAGGGATTGACGCCCCGGAAAAGCAGTTGCACCGATTGATTAAGCTAGGGCAAAGATGGAGACATTTCCCTGATACTCATATGCTATTTTCCGTATCGGAATGGCGAGATTTCGGAGAGACAATGTGGCATAAGACCATCGAGGGTGGAGACAAGGACAAGAAGGAGGTTAAGGCGGTGCGAGCTCGACCATCGGTCCCTCCACCACCACCCCCCCCGCAGCCCTTGCCTCCGTCCGCTCCTGAGGGAGCCGGCAGTGCGTCATGCCCAGGGCCCTCGTCACCGCCCGCACCAGGGGAGGGCAGCACAGCCCCACCGAGGCTTTGGCAGGAGCCCCTGACATCGTTATCGCCGGAGTCGTCAGGCACAGCCTCGCCTACCACCCCCATGGGGACAAAGCCRTYCAYGGCTCAACTATTAAAAATGTTTGAACAGCTGTCAGAAAAACTGGAAAAACTGGAACTGAGGGACAGGAGGAGGGATCTTCCCCCRTGTATGCGGACCTCCGGTGGGTTCGTCCCGCGGGAGCCCCGGTGGAGCGGAATCATCAAGGACGCCATTGTAGAGGGACAGTGGCAGCCAGCCCCCGGAGGAGGCGAGCCGTCGGCCTTGGCCTTCCCGATCGTCTACAGAGGGGGAGATAAAAACTGGGCACCACATGATTGGAAGATCCTTCAGCAAGCCCGGAATATGGTGTCTACTTACGGCATTAAGTCCGAGGCRACTCGGCAGATTGTCAACTGGATCTTCACAGCAGATCTGATGTGCCCCTATGACTGTAAAAACCTGATGCGGCTTCTACTTACGCCAACCCAGTACCTACTGTGGGTGGCCTCATGGCAACARYGTAGCACAGAGGAGGCCATGYGCCACCTGGGCCAGGATGACCCGTTGCGCGGGGTCACAGCTGAAATGCTATGTGGGGAGGGAGCCTGGTCCAACTTCGTGGAACAAGCCAACTACCCCCCGTCCATGCTCCAGCTGTCGGCCCGTCTTGCCTTTGATGCCTTCCTCTCCTTACCGGGGGGGGGGCACTCCATCATTCGGGAACCTGGTGCAAGGTGCGACTGAGAAGTACAGCAACTTCGTCGACCGCCTCTGGGAGGCAATCATGCAACACCCTGACCTTACGGAGGATGGTAAAGGCCAAATGTTCAAAGTGCTCGCTTTTGACAATGCCAACAAGGTCACAAAGCAGATTCTGGCCAGCCTGCCGAAAGAGGCTGGGGTGGAGGAGATGTTACTGCGGGTGGAGYRGGCGGAGGCACAAAAGCAGGGTGCCTCCKTCGCTGCGGCTGTCCAGGGYGCCGTTGCTGCTATGGTACAGAAGGACCGACGACCCAACCCGAAGCGCCGTGTGTTGGGCACCCCCTTTAAGGGGCGATGCTATCRATGTGGGGAGGTGGGCCACACTCGCACCAATTGTCATAGTGCAGTGTGGTGTGACAACTGCCAGAGTGACACGCATGCCACCAAAGTGTGCTCGGGAAATGGCCGGGCGAGCGCGGGAAAGGGCYGYGCGCRGACACAAATGAACCCATCTGCGAGACCCGGGGTTTTCTGCAGCAACACCAGCCTGCAACCCGAGGGAGCCTGGGAATCGACGTGGAGACCACAGTAGACGTCACACTCATTGACTCCGCTGTCCAGAAGATCCCCAGCAATGCGATAGGGCCTCTCTTCCATCAAGATAGTTCCGTCGGAGGGTTGCTGCTAGGGCGGCCCTCAGCTGGTATTCAAGGACTTATTGTGTTGCCAGGGGTAATCGATGCTGATTACACAGGTCGCATTTATATCATGGTCTATACTGTTTGCCCACCTGTTTTCATTCCTAAAGGCAGCAAGATCGCGCAAATCGTCGCTCTTGGCACCTTATTGGACCATCCGCCGCAACTCCAACCCTATCGAGGTGACCGTGGCTTCGGGTCTACCGGACCTGCTGTTTGTTTTACCACCAAAATGGATTGGCGTCCCACCATGAGTGTCATCATCTCACAACATGGCACATCCAAGCAAATCGAAGCCATGCTGGATACCGGAGCTGACGTTACCATCATCAATCGAACTGTATGGCCTATGCAATGGCCAGTAGAAAGGCCGACGACATCCATTGCAGGYDTTGGGGGACACTCTACCCCTCATGTTAGCAAACAGCCAATCCACTTGCAGTTTCCAGAAGGTCAGCAAGCCAGTCTTAAGGTGTATGTGTTACCTCTACCTGGGACTTTGGAGGCCTTAATTGGCCGGGATGTTTTGAATCAGATTGGAGCTGTGCTAACAACGAAACCTTTTTAATCCTGGGTGCTGGGGAGCAGTCGCCCAACYCACCGTTAACCTGGAACACCGATGAACCCGTGTGGGTTGACCAGTGGCCCATGAATGAGGAGCGACTGAAAATCACCAAGCAACTGGTCGCCGAACAGCTTGCYTCCGGACACATCAAGCCCTCTGTTAGTCCATGGAACACACCTATTTTTKTCATCCCAAAGAAGAACGGAAAGTGGCGACTCTTGCATGACCTCCGCAAAGTCAATGAACAGATGCAATCTATGGGAGCGTTGCAACCCGGCATGCCATCACCTAATATGCTACCAGACAGATGGCACATACTGATAGTCGACTTGAAGGACTGCTTTTTTACCATTCCGTTACATCCTCAAGATACA
>NW_020449197.1:926674-928069 GCF_003343035.1 Apteryx rowi | reverse complement strand
ATTGTGCACCCTGCATGACGTTCAAACCTTACTTGGAGACATCCAATGGGTGCGGCATTGTGTTGGTATCTCCAACACTGACATTGCACCCCTGACGGCTTTGCTGCGAGGCGCAAATCCTGCTAACAAGATTACCCTGACACCTGAGCTATGGGCGGTATTGCAGCACATTACGGACAAACTACATCTATCGTGGTCCTCGCGACGCCTTCTAAGCCTGCCTATATCCTTACTCATATGTAATGGAAAAGACTCACCATATGCAGTCATTTGTCAGTGGCAACATAGCAGCGAGGAGCCTCCTTCCCCAGTTCTGCCAGATGCCACTGACAAAAGCAAAAGTCACAGAGATGTATTTAACATCTTGGAGTGGGTATTTTTGAGTGTACAACCAAAAACAAGTATCCAGACCCGAACCGAAGCAGTAGGTGAATTGATACGCGAAGGGCGATCAAGAATCTTAGAGATCAGTGGTCAAGAGCCGAACGATATCAGTATACCTGTTAACATGGCTGACCTAGAGTGGTG
This sequence comes from Apteryx rowi, assembly GCF_003343035.1. NCBI lineage: Eukaryota > Metazoa > Chordata > Aves > Apterygiformes > Apterygidae > Apteryx > Apteryx rowi. Next base: position 927,541 of record NW_020449197.1, on the reverse strand, counting down.
GCTTCAAAATGCTGTGGCCATACAAGATGCTTTGTTAGGTTTCTGTGGTAAGGTACATTTGTGTCAGCCTCAGGGAAAGTTATGGCAAGTGCTACAGCGAAATCAATGGATAGAAAAGTCCAAAGTAAGTAGGGAACCCCTTYCAGAKGGYGTTACTGCCTACACGGATGCGGGGAAGCGTTTGCGAYGTGCCGCRTGCGTGTGGAAAGAAGGTGAACAATGGAAACAGCACGTTATGGAGGGACAGCCTCGGGATTCCCTTCAGACTTTGGAGTTAACTGCGGTAGTTTGGGCTCTAACTAATTGGTTAAATACCCCTCTAAATGTAGTGACCGACTCAATGTATGTAGCAGGGATAGTRCCAYGATTGGAGGACGCCTTAATAAGGGAAACATCTAACCCGAGGTTGGGAAGTCTGTTCATCACCCTGTGCTCTGTGCTGGGTCAGCGAACAGCAGCTTGTTGTGTTATCCACATTCGTAGTCACCAGCTGGATGTGGGGCTAGGCCAAGGCAATCAGCTCGCTGACAGCCTGGTTAGCTCAGTGTGTCATCTACCCCCTATGGACAAGTTTCAGCAAGCTAGGCAAAGTCACGACATGTTTCATCACAATGCCAAGGGCTTAAAAAGGCAATTTGGCCTGACAGAGAGTGAGGCCCGAGGTATTGTACAGGCCTGTCCAAGATGTGGGAACCACGGCCCAGGTATTGGGCTTGGGGTAAATCCAAGAGGGTTAAAAGCACTAGAATTATGGCAGTTGGATGTCACACATATTCCTGAGTTCGGCCGATTAAAGTATGTGCATGTAACCATTGATACCCTTTCAAAAATGATATGGGCAACTGCATTACCCGGAGAAAAGGCACA
>NW_020449197.1:919963-926419 GCF_003343035.1 Apteryx rowi | reverse complement strand
GACGCACAGCAGAGGCTGCACCGTGCGCTCTTCACCCTGAATTATCTTTGTCTCATGGGCGACCGTGAGGAACCCCCGGTAATCATTCACCACCAAAATCTTAAGTTTAATAATACAACAATGTTACCACAGTTTAAAGTAATGTATCGGGACCCAGTCTCCGGAATATGGATTGGGCCYGCCCCTGTTATTTTTAATGGTCGAGGTTATATGTGTGTCTCCACAGATCRTGGTCCAGTGTGGGTACCCAGCAAGAACGTGAAGCCTGTCTTGACTCACCATGACTCATCTAGCGAACAAGCAGACAGAGATCCTGCTTCTGGGAATGCTGTTCCCAGTGGTAATGACTCTCCACAGGATTGAACACAGACAATATCGGTGCGTTACCTGGGCGAACAGGGCAACACGCCTTTCGTCTGTCACTTGCTTCTGCTACGCAACCCTTTAGAACCTGCCTAGTAGGAATTCCCAGCAGTATGATAAAAGCGAATTTTCTGAGTATAGCAGGGGGAGGTGCAACAGCAGTATGCCTGCTAATAATTGTAGTGCTGCGCTTATTAATGCATTAAGTGCTACGCTACCTTAGGATCCTCAAGAGCTAATTCCGCAGCCTTAACCTACTAGAGGACCAAAATAACCTGCGACATGCTCTTCTGCAAAATAGGGCTGCAATTGATTTTTGTTAGCTACTCAAGGGCATGGTAGTGAGGATCTTGAAGGTATGAACTAACCTGTTTGGAAATCTGCCACAGTGGATAATAGGGTTGCTTACTGAAGGCATACGCATTTTACTAATCCTTGTAGTGGTACGCTTGTGCTTTTGTGTAGTACTACGCTACCTGAAGAACGCTTTGCTAAAAGTAGTGCACCACGCTTGGATTGCTCATAAACAAGAAGGGGGAATTGTGGAGGAATGGTTAAGCGAGAGAGGGCATGATCTGATTGGGATGAGCAATCCCGTTCTCAGGGTAAGGGAAGGAATGTAGGCCAAGGCGAGCGAGCCTTGCAGCGGCCGAGCRAGCCTTGCAGCGACCTTGAGCACTACAAAAGAAGGTATTCACAAAACTGGTAAACAAGTCTAAACGGAACTAGGTTCCATAAATGTCGATGGAGCGCGGACAGCAACCTTGCACCAACCATATATCTGCTTTATGCGTATGGACAGAAACTGTAACCAATCATGTAACTATTGCTAGCGCATGCKTATTGCTTGTCAATATATATACTTTGTGTAAGCTCTAATAAAGGGAGAACGACCATACTCATATTGAGACTCATCGTTACTCCGGGTCCGTCCCCCCACTCCGACAGGTGGCCTCTCCTCTTCTCTTTCTTTTAGTTATTACCAACCACAAACTCTAATTTAAAGCAAAAATTGGTAGTCTTATTAGTCATTATGTACAGTTTGAACCATGAAATTGAATACCACTTATCCTCTCTTTAATATTAGTTACACATTTTCTTGTTCTGATCTGCCTGTTCAACAATATTATTTAAAATTAAGTAATTAATTAGTCTAGAAGACCAATGTTTGAGGACCACTACTAGTAACCTCCCTTTAGAATATTGCTTCTTTCACTGCAATTTCCTTTGTCCTCTTTAGCTAGATTTTACATCTTACCACTCTTGTACTAATTCCTATCCTCACCTTCACTAGTAACTTTCCTAGAGGCACAATACCAAACACTTTAATGAAATCCAGCTAGATAACTTAAACTGCATTTCCCTTATCCAAAATTTAAACTACCATGCCAAATAAAGGTTTCAAATTACCTTGGTACCATCTCCCATTGGCAAAATGTCATAACAGCTTATCATTTATGATTTGCTTTCATGACTTCAATTATTATTTTCTTCAAAATTTACTTTGAAGCATTACAGGCTATTAAAATCAGAATTACCACTTTCACAGTTATCCTCTTTTTGTTTCTGTTAAACATCCAGTATGGAACAGTAGCAAGGTACACAGAATAGGATTAACTAATAAAAGAAGAGGTTCTATTGCCTCATAAATTCCTACCTTCACTTTGTAAACCATAAGAAAAAGTTAATTCAGCTTCAAAAAAACACTGACTGTTCAAGATCACACAATAAACCCATATCAGAACACGAGTAATAGCTCCGAGTTTTGGGATTCTGGGATAGTGCTGTGATTCAATATTCAATACTTTTCCAGAAATGTTCTGATGGCTCGGTCTACCCTATATTTACTGACAGAGCAAAAGAAGTCCTCCCCATAAGCCTACAAAGACTAAATAAATATATGGATTAAAAAGTTACTGAGAAAAAATTTCCAGAGTTGTGTGTATTATTTTCTACAATCTTAGGTAAAATAGTTTATGACAGTTGTTGTTCAATATCTGATATTTATGACATCTCTGTTAAATTTAATTAAAAGATTTAAGAAAAATAAAAAATAAAAGAAAGATGTGGATCCTACCCAGTACAGAGTGTAATCAGCAATTTTATTCACTAGCCGGTAGAATGTTTCTTATTGCCATGATTCCTTACATATACAAAACTTACAAAAACATTAATATACCTGTACACAGAACTGCAAGGAAGAACTTGCTTCAGTGGTAGGTAGATTCTTGTATATGGTAGGAAATGCGTCACCTGCCGACTGCAAAGACAGCAGTATGAACTGGTTCCAGCCAGAGTTATGGCAGCATGCATGTGACAAGTATCATGTGGGCTGTCCATACAACAGGACATCCAGGACTCTCACTGGATTGTCCAGCATGAACCAGCAGGAAGCACAGTCAGGTGTTGAGGTGTTCATGTTCTGGTTTGGGCAAAAGGAATCTTCTGTATGACACCATGGCATATGTGAGAGAGCTTATACCAGATAATGTTTTCATCTAAGGATAAGCAGTAGGATAACATACTCAAAGCCTCTCCGAATAGCCAGTTTTAAAAAAAACCCAAATATCAATACCATGTGACAAAAAGGCCTTTTTATAAGACCTGTTAACTCATCAAGGTGTACAGATAGTTGGCTGTATGATTGAGGTCATTGTTACCAATGATTTGTAACTGCTATGCACAAAGTAGAAAGATTCCTTGAAATTGTGAACTATGGGGCAATTTTTTTTATAATCTGGCTATTCAAAAAAGTAATCTGAGGTTTATGCTATAAAAGGATGTCCAAAGGACATGGGATACAAGTCTTAACAAGAACAGTCCTGTGGTTATTCAAAAATAAGTGAAGATGTGATGTCAAAAGACATTTCTTAGGGAAACATTGGCATGGTCAGATTAATGAATTTACTACTTCTTGAAAACAGGATTGCTGGGCAATGATATAAACGCAACAGCAAAAGGACAGCCTGAAGGCTAATTGAACACAGCTAAATAGTTGTTTTCTTTTAAATCTCCCATTAAAATAACATTTATTGTTTGTCAGGTTCCTTGGTTGTCAGGGATTGGCTCATTAGCTAATCTCAGCTCAGGGTTTAACTTCTAATCACTCATATTTCTGGTTCTTTCCTATATTACCTCATGTGTCAGCCACAGACAGAAGTGGGATGTTTTGGAAAAATGGCTGTACGTCCAGGCTTAAAAGTCTATGATTAGGAATAAAAAATCCAATTGGCAGCTGGTTAGTAGCAACGTTCCTCAGGGATCAATACCAGGGAAAACACTGTTTAATGTCTTTATTAATGACCTGGATAAGGAGACAGAATGCATGCTCAGCAGGTTGGGGGAGCAATGGGCATGTTGGAGAGCAGGCTGCTATTTAGAGAAGCCTCGACAGGCTGGAGAAATGGCCTGACAGGGAACATGTTTAACAAAGGCAAATGCAAAATCCTGCATCTAAGGTGGAATAACCCCATACAACAATACAGGCTGGGGCTGAACGAATACAAGGCTGCTTTACACAAAAAGACTTGGGGGTCCTGGTGGACTACAAACTGAACATGAGTCAGTGGTGTGCCTTGCAGCAAAGAAGATCAACCACAGACTGGGCTGCATCATCAGGAGTGTAGCCAGCAAATAGAGGGTAATAATTATTCCCCCCTATCCAGCACTTAGGTGACTGCATCTGGAATACGGTGTCCAGTTTTTGGCTTTCCAGTACACTGACTTACCAGAACAAGTCCAGTGGAGGGCCACCAAGTTGATAAGGGACATGCAGCACTTGATGTATGAGAAGAAGCTGAGAGGACCTGGCTTTGTTCAGCTTGCAGAAGAGAAGGCTGAGGGAATATTTTATTGCTCTCTACAATTATCTAATGCAGGATATAGAGAAGATGAAGCCAGACTCTTCTTGAATGTGCACAGGGATAGGATGAGAGGTGGTGGACCCAAGGTGGAATGAAGGAAATTCAAATGAGGTATTAGGGAAAACTGTTTTATCATCTGACAGTTAAACATAAGCACAAGTTACCCAGAGCAGGCCCTTCTTGGAACATGTGATTGGACTAGATGATCTCCAGAGGTCACTTCCAAGCAAAATTCAATGATTTTATGATTCTGGGGGTTTTTTTTTTAGAGAACAATGGGTTTTCTGGCTCTTTACACACCACTGGATGTGGGTAGAATTTAGTGCTCATGATTCTGGTTTATTTTACCTTCAAAATCAGGTACAGTATAGTTTTCCATGAATTCCTGTAACATTGAATTCTAAGTTGCAGGGTTGCCTACTAATAAAATTCACTGACCCTTCACATTATAATGCCATTTTTCTGTGCCTAATCACCATGAAACTGTTTGCGTGTTTGGGCTAAAATTTTACATGAATGCTGTCTGTCTTGGAATATTTTGCTTTATTTTCAAGTTTCAGCTTAGAAATTAGAGCTTTTTATTAGAAAAAGGTTAAAGAAAAACACACTTCTGTTAGGTGTAGCTGTTGTATTTTATAACTTTTTCATTTAGGTGATGGCATTTGTTGAATGATGATCCTTTGGCTCCCCCTACAAAAATCTGCCCCAAATCAACAAAGGTATATAAGACTTTAAAAAAATTGCATGTTGGCTGGAACATTATTAGAACTAATTTTCTAATATTTTAGAATTGATCTTCACTGAATATGTACCATACAGGGGAAACTGTGCAGAATTTTTGCTGCAATTACTATTATTAATTGTTCAATGGAGGAATGGGGTTAAGCTTTGAAACAGTATAGACATTCTTTTAGTTGTGCTTCAGTCACTTACTTGCAACCATTAAACTACCTGGATGAGAAGGATGTAGAAAGGATAAATGCTCGACATAAACTACTTAACTAGGATAAGAAACCTGGGGAGCTGGGGCTGAAGAGACTTAAAGCAAGGAAGGGAAGTGAAAGTGACTAGCTAAATAGGAGCCTGAGGTCAGAAATGATAAAGATGGCTAGGAATTATAGTAATCAGACAACAAATCAAAATTAGGAAGTAATATAATATAATATAATAGCCTCAGAACTGGAGAGTAAGGCAGGAGTGAGGTCTTGGGGATATGGGTAGAAATATAATGCAATACATTCTTCAGAGTCTGCCATGAAATCCAATATTCCTCTACTATGGGATACTGATGTAATCCACCAGTTAACTTCTTCCATGCCCTCAGTCCCTATCGAGTATGACAGTCTGCTATTTCAGTCAGTTACGTCATTGGCTTAAGCAGCCAAGGTCCTAGCAGGGGATCTTTTATCAGAGATCAACTTGATTCCTGAATGTCTAATTTACTTGAACGGCAAGCACTCCAATTTGTAACAGAAATAGTTGTGCTATAAACATAGAAATTGTTCTACAAAACACAACTGAAGATGAGTCTCTCAGATTTGGGACTCAAATTAGAAGACACATTTCCCTTTACTGTCTGCCTGTCTCAGTTTACCACTTGTAAAATGAGGAGCCTATCCTCACTGCCATGAGGTCAAAATAAATATAAATTAACTGTTCCATGAAGTAGTCAAATAGCACAGTAATGAATGCCACAGAAAAGACCTTAAAGATTTCTGTCTTCTAAATAGTGTTTGAATAATGCACAGTAAGAAAGGCATAGGACCACACATTGAACAATGAACAGAAAATAAAACTCTGAATACATGCTCATTAAGAAAGTATTGTCCATCCTCCGCAGGGAATGTGACAAGGGTCCTGTGAAAAACAGTGTTTGTGATGCTTTAATTAAACACTGTATTATAATGGTATGCAAGAGGAATGATAGCGAAGAATTATGTTTGTGCAGGACCCTTTAAATCATCCATATTGAAAGCTTTGAATGCCTGAATCTTCACATTTTTGATATAAAGAATTTTTGATATACAGAAAGTGGAAAGGGGGACAGGCCACTTGGGAGGAATATAGGAACGTTGTSAGAGTATGCAGGGATGCGATGAGGAAGGCTAAGGCCCATTTGGAATTAAATCTGGCAAGGCATGTCAAGGACAACAAGAAGGGCTTCTTCAAATACATCAGTAGCAAGAGGAAGACTAGGGAAAATGTGGGCCCTTTGCTGAACGGGGTGGGT
>NW_020449197.1:799545-918393 GCF_003343035.1 Apteryx rowi | reverse complement strand
TCAAAACGTGCCTGGATGCAATCCTGTGCAATGTGCTCTAGGTGACCCTGCTTGAGCAGGGGGGTTGGACTAGATGATCTCCAGAGGTCCCTTCCAACCTCAGCGATTCTGTGATTCTGTGATTCTGTGAATTTTTATAGTTTAACATAAAGGGGTATTCATTTAGAAGACAATATAGGGTGCAAAGTTGCTTTAAATAGCAGGGTTCTATTTTGACTTAAAATACATGTTTTGCATAATTTTGTATGTATTCTGTTGTTTGTATACTGTTAGATTCAGTAAGATTGGCAGGCATCAATAATAAAGAGGCTTTTTTCCTAAAGGCTCTATGTTTTAGAGGCTTTTAGAATGCCAAGAACACCACACGCACTGTGGCTGCTTCCAGCTTAATTTCCTGAATATCTGTTGCAACTCCTCTTTCTGCCTTCTTTTAAACTGTCAACACATGCGATACCTGACCTACTTTTGGGAACTTGCCATGACACAGAACCCTTCAAGTCCCACAAAATAATTAAAAGCTCAAACTCTAATATAATCACAGAACCAAAGAAATGTCAATAAAAGAAATTATTCTCAGCTCTTCTGGATTTGAAAAAGAGCTGCAGACTGGGGCAAGAAATAGCATTGGTCTGCACAAAACCATCTGTTCAGCATTCACATTACTTGGCATTTATTATGTGTGCACTACTGCAGATGCACTGACCTGGAGGTTTGTGTATAGCACAGAGAAATGAAAAAAATGAAGTATCTCTACACAGAAGCAATTACAGGGCAACTGGAATACTACATGCAATACTAGCTGCTTACTTGTATTGTTAACACAATGACTGGAATGTGATAATTTAGCAGTACTTAAAAATAATAATAGAGAAAATGACTCATCTACATATGCCAGTGATATTAGCACTATTGCTGGTTATATATAAAGGAAAGATATCTCATATAGTTTGAGAATAATAGATCTTTTATTTCAATAAATTCCAGGTGCTCCAGATATTACTTGTTGTTTAATTTGCACAAATATGCTTGTTTAATTTCAAGAATATTCTCTAACAGTTTATACAATTATTCTATATTAAACTTACCTTGTAAAGAGGTATTTGATCCACTAATGACTTGGGTAAATAGTTTGAAGGCCAGAATATTGAATATATACACTTCTAATTTTTACTGGACAAAACAGAAATGACTGTGATCACTTAGTATGATTCATAAAAGGACTAATCCCATGATCTGAAAGGACTGATCATATATTGAATAAAGAACAATCACTGTCATGTGGCAGGACACATTTTAAAATAAAGGTATATCAACTCTACAAGCATTAGCCCATCTTTAACTCAGAAAACAAAATACCCTAATGAATTAAATGTATCAAATCTGGGCTGTATGGGATTTCTTGCACTCTCTTTCAAGCATCTGTTACTAGCCATTACAGGAAACAGGATACTGAACCAGATGGACCATCAGTCTGTTTTGAGGGTATGGGTATCTGATGCCATACCAACACTTCAAGTATACCAGCACAAATTTACCCACAAGGCCCAAATGGTTATAAAAAAAAATAATTCAATCAAAGTTAAGTACGTACTTAACTGGATGGGTAAGTATATATCCATCCAGAAGAGAACAGAGGCAGAGGGACAATCTAAAGGCAGACAGAAAATGAGAAACAAAAGCTTGTAAAAATGGATTTTTAAATGAAGTATCTATGCATATAGGGTAGCTTTTTTCTCACTCTACTTGTTGGCAAATTAATTGTACCTCTACTACAAAAGGAAGACTAGGAAAATAATTCCTTTAGATGTCTTAAAGAAATAACAACCCAGATTAAAATTTAACTTTTGTTTCCACAGTCTTGCAATGTTTCTGAGAAAACTTCTGCAGAAGTGAGCTTTACTCAAGTCAGCCATGGTCTCCATGTGGATCTTCAGGTGAAATCTCAGGCATCTGAGGCCCARGTTATTCAGCTTATTGCAAGACTGATATCTTAAAATATGGGATTTCTATACAACAATGTAGAAAAGTGCATATTACTTAGGAGGTGAATATCTCATATGACTTGGACTGTTAGTGCCCTGAGTGCACTCCTCCCCTTCTAGGAGTTTAAGGTCTCTGCACTCAAGGTCAGCTTGCTGGTAAGAGCCGTTACAAAGAAAGAGCTGTAAGAAGCCTCTCCTAAGGCTCCCCCCAAACTTCTGCTCAGCAGGTGCACCCCCTGCTTTCTTCAGGAGCTGCTTTTAAGAAGATGCTTGTACTCCTGGTCCCCATTTGGGCTACACTACAGTGGTGCTGCAGTCATGCCTATACCTATCTAGGTACCCCACTGATCCAGACCATAAACCTGACCCATTGTCTGACTTCCTAGCTTGACCTCAGACCTGCCTCATCACTATAGACTTGCCTGGAGATTACTGGACTCAGTGACAGTAACCACTGATCCGGTTACTGTCTTTGGACCTGATCATGACCCTTCTTGCCGACTCCGCTCCCATCTTGACCTTGCACCTGCTTCATCACCAAAGACTTAACTGGTGTTTTGGACTCTTGGCTGAACCTGATTACTGTCACCAGACCTGCTCTGCTCACCTTGCTTGGGTACTGTGGGACTGGACTCTTGTCAGTGCCTGCCTTATTATCATGCTCAGCTCCCGGCTCCCCTTCCCTTGCAAGGCAGCCTGCTCTTGCTGTTCCCTGGCATGGACTTACATACAACAAATACGTTAACGGAATCCAGAGAGAGGAGACCAATGTTAAATATAACCAAAGCCTGATCATTCACCTGGAATGCATAGAATCTCTTAGCCAACTGGACATAGAGGAAAGTGTAATCTATGAACAAGATTTATTTAGTTATATGTGGAGACAGCTTTTGCAGATAAACTGGAGCTTACTCTATTCACAGTGCTCTAGCCAGATGTGAGCCTATTGCTATCAAAAAGCTAAACAGCCACGTTGCCTCAGCCCCGTGTTCGAGCCAAGAAGCTCAGATTCAAAACGAAGTGTACTTTCTTCAGCATTGTGCCATGCTAAGCCATGTAGGCTCATAGTAGACAAGAGCAAGCTGTGGTCTCTCTGCAAAAGAATATGTAAATATGCAAAAATCTTGAACTATAGGCTTAAATTGGATGAAGTAGACAAAACTCTAGTTACAAATTCTACAGAGACTCTATTCTCTGCCAACAGGATTTAGCTTTCACTGGCTTGTGTTCAGCTTCAGCTACCTGTTGTTTTCATCTGAACACTGGATCACACTGGGGTCAAGGAGTACACATGATGTGACATACAGCAAGCAAAGCTGTATGTCATTTCCATGTCAATCTACATTTGCACCTAATGCCTACATGACTGTGTTGACAGACCTGGGGAAAGAACTGATTCCCATGAGACTCCACAGGAAAAGGCCTGAGACAGAATTTAATGTTGCTGGAGAAATTCTGGTGAAACAAGTATGTTAGTGACACTGATAGGGGGGATATGAAGTGTATGTCCTTCAATGCTTCTGAAAAGTAAAAGTAGTGCTTTTTCTTGCAAGTTTCAGTAAAGGGACCTTATATTTGATCTGAAAACCATCATGAATCTTGCCATCAGCTGGTTTCTAATCTTTTAAAAACAAATTGGAATACACAATAATTACTTTCAATAAAATACATCTAATCTCTAATGTAATTTTTACATAACTCCTCATCACCATCAGTAATTCATTTTCTACTTATCAGAACACTCTAACATCTGCTTAAATGCCAGGTTCTACATAACTTCTAATTAAACATTTTATTGTATTAACTTGAATTTCAAAATGATATTAAGATAAATGGTAATCTAAAGGAGTCCTACAGACACTGTTCTGTAAACAACCTGTGTTTCCAAACATGCCTTTTTCTTACTTTTGGCACTCATCCTGGAATTTTTGATGAATTCAGCTTAGGTATATTAGTATATTATATACCTGATAATGAATCTTTCATCCATCTTTCATGGATATAACTATATTATTCAATGTGTCTATTACAGTTAACTGATTATTGGAATTAAGTTAATATTTACAGACAGAAATCTTGAAATATGATTCCCTAGCAATGCAGGTTATGAAGAAGTTCATTTTCCTCAGATTTTCATTTTCCCAGTATAAATTGAAGCCCATGGCATTTATTGTAAGATATTCTTTCAGGCATACTCAGAAAAATCAGGTATCTATTTACCTTGGATCTAGGTAATCTTGGTCTAGATTAAGGACTCTTTCCATAGTAAAATCCCAAGCATCCAGCAACTGTCACAAACACTGTGAATGTTTTTATTCTGTATTCACATTTAAAAAAATAAAAACTGGGGAAAAGCTTTTATATTTATAATGAATATACTATAACAGTAAAAATGTAAAATGCCCCTTTGAAAAGAGATAATATATGAGGATCAATCTGAACTGCTGAGTTTCCATGTCTTAGAAAAGCAAGTTGAAGAAACAAGTCTCTGAATATTCTGACCATTAGTATTACTGACTGATCAAAATCTAGTCTAAAATTTCCATCAGTATTCACACTACTCAGTGTTTGGCTCTTGATTGCCACTCTGGTCCTTAAGCTAAGAGTACTATGCAATTCCCTCCTATGCTTGCCTGGCCAACAATGATATTAGATGTGCCATATGTTATAATCCCTCTTGCTCCATCACGTAAAAAAGAAAAAAAAACACTTTTTAATGATTCTGCCTTTGTGTTCCCAGACAGAGAAAGAAATTCCTGTTTTCTCTCCACTGGATCTTAAAGATATTGGTATACAGATTTTCCATCTGCCTATTCTCTGTTGCCTTTACTTTCAGCATTCAAGGAATAATGATCTCTGCACAAGCACTCCAATAAGAAAGTAAAGATTTTCCCAGACAAAGAACCTTTCCAYGTATGACAGAAGGAAGATGATTAGCCCGTGTTACAGGAGCTTATCACGATATTCTAGATGCCAAAGGAAGTGAAAATCATACAACCTATTTCTAATGTTCTTTCAAGTCAGGCAGCAGCAAGAGCAGGCTGCTCTGCAAGAAAAGGTGAGCCAGGAGATGAGGGTGACCACAAGGCAGGTACAGTGCTGTAACCTCACCAACAAGGTGTGCGGTCCTTTAGGACCCAAGCAAAAAGAGCAGAGCAGGTCTGGTGATGGTAACCAGGGTCAGTCAACAGTTGAGTGACTGGTAAACAAGCCCATAATGATGAGGCAGGTCTGAGGTCAAGCCAGGAAATCCAGTCAGTGAGTCAGGATCATCAAAGTGCATAACTGGGTGCAAACTTACCTGCAATATAGCTGAGGCAATGAGCAAGGGCAAAGGCCTGAGCTTAAACCTAAGTCCCAAGTGAAATGGGGAGGAAGGCCCCGATGAGGCTTCTTACAACTCTTTCTCATACTGCTCTTTCCACAGTAGTCTGATCCAAGGCCATACAGCTGCACTGTATCAGAGCTGACTGTGAAGACAGGCAGCTAAGTTCTTGGTGGGGTGGGGTAAGGAGAGATTGCAGTCTTTTGCTGCACACAGGGCCCTGACATTTCAAGATGGCAGACTTACTCTTTGGCCTCACCAGTCCTCTGAAGAGTCAACTATTTTTTCTTGGTTTTGCTATTTTTGTAACTTTCTTCCCAGTCAATTCTCTGGTCCTATCCTAATCAATCCTATGATCCTATGACAAGCAGGAAGGAAGAACCCCTCTGATACTGGGGACACATCATGCCTGATCTTCCTCTCCCCCCCCATCCTAAAGAGGCAGGAAGAATGAAAAATTTCCAGATTTTAAGAAAAGTTCAAAGACTTTTAACTTCTGATACAGAAAATATATAGACATACTTGCCATTTAAAGTTTGGGTACAGTCTTTTAACTCTACAGTAACCATTGTTTTTGAACATTTCCAAAAGGAGCTTATTATTTTGAAGCGTATTTCAAGTGGAACCAGCTAAATGGGAGCTATTTTTTAAAAAACTATCCCAGAAGCCAATCTCTTTGAAAATACTTCTGGCTAATTACATTAAATCAGACAATCGTTACAGAATGATGATATCAATAAAAATATTTCTAAACAAAATTATAACCTTGCTATTGCTTAAAGAAGCAAATGCTCTTCTTACAAGTTCATGATATTTTCAGAAGCACTCAAGAGGGTTTTCTTGTTTGTTTACTGAAAGATAAAAATGGTAGGCTTGTCACAATGAACAGAAATACAGTGGGTAGGTTTGTATTCCACAACAACTGTGGCATCTGTGATTTACACAGCGTTTTGGATAGCTCTGCATATAGACAAGTCAGTCTATAGATTTTATTTATAAGCAGTTAAAAATTCCCTATGTAGATTTGGCAGGTTTTGTTTCCTTATAGGATGTTAAATCAGATAGGCAGCATGTAAAAAGAGAAAACTGATACTASTAATTGCATTACACCTTCTTTGATCATGGATTATAATGGTGAAAAACTGAACTTCAATATATCCTGAAAAAGGGACATAATTTTTTGTAGATTGTCACTTCCTATTAAGTAAGGTCAAATTTCTATTGATAAACACTATACTTGCTGTGCTGTATTAGACTGAAAAGTATAAGAGGGTCTGTTTGCCTTATCTTCTGTAAAATATGGATCTAGTTCATGCATGGACTTCCTCCAGTGTCCTTTAATTGACATCTGAGTTTAAATTTAACTGCCAGAAATCATCCCACTCATTGAATAAAGCTGGCAGTGCTGCAAAGAACCATGACCTCAGATCCTAAGTCACACGGAGATTGTTTTGGACTGTGGTTACTCGTGTACAAAAACAATACAGCAGAAATGACTGATCACTGGTGTGTATTGAGCCTAGAGATACTTTTGCATGCAAATGCTTACTGAACTCTGCATTACTTTCAACAGTGAAGGAATTTCTTTCTTCTGGTTATTTTTTTGCCATACTATACCTTCATCTCCACTCCTTAGAGAAATAATTAAAAAAGGATGAATCTCAGTTATTTTATGACCTGGCAGCAACATTTTTGATCTTATAATAAGTAAATAAAAATAATTAAATAAGTGATTCTTAAAATAAGTGAATGCTAATAGATATGAATGTGAGCCTTTCAGGTCTCTCTCAAACCCTCTAGAAAAGAGCATAACTGAGGAGAGAGGAAAAAAACATTTTAAACTAAAGACCTTCTGAAAAAAGAATCACAGAAAACAAAATATTTCTCAGATACAAAATAGATAATATTTCTACTGGAGCAAGAATCACATATCTGTAGAGTACCAAGTACCTTTTGGAAATATAATGGCTTAATATTGAATTATATGTGAAACCTCCACTAATAAAAAGCGGTATTTTACAAGCAAAATTCATGATAAAGGAAAACAAAAGTAGAGCCATAAAAGTTAGAGGAGATGGAATTTAAGGAGCACATCCATTATCTGTGTATAGTATCACTTTGTACCTGAAATTTACTATGTACAGATGCAGCACTTCATTCATCCAGTATTAATATGTACCAATTACCTCCATAGAGTTCAGCATGACCATCAGTAAAATGAGAGCTAAAACAAAGCAATATTGCCTAAGAAAAAAATAAAAAATAAACATTTTCTAGACTATACTTTCATAAAAATTGGCATAATAATAATAAAATCTGTGCATTATTTTTATTGAATTTAATGGTGTTTCTCTGCATTAGGAGGCAAATTTCCTCAAAGTAGTCCTCAAGGAAAAATGYTAATATAACTCTGAAAAGGAGCTCCTCTCTGCAAATTGGTTTGTGAACTGCTCCAGGAATTCTGTGAAGCTGTAATTTCACCCCACGTGCGATTCCATCATTTGTGACTCTCCGTGTTCCTGTCATTGTAAGACTGAGGTTTTGACACAATTTCAGTTCAAGGTTTGGACTTCTGAAAGGCCTCCTCCAATGTAACTCAACTTCAACAAAAATCATTACACYCTTAGCGGTAGTTTTTTGGAGTATATTACATGCATTTTCAGATCATTGCATTGGCACATCAGCATAGAGTGCAAACAGTTAACCCTGACTTTTAAAGATAGTCAATACTTAAGGTCACATTTCTGATACTATTGTATCAACTGATATCAGGCCAGTCAAATATTTTCCAAACATTTTTTACTGGAAAATAAATCTTTCATTATTGAATATATAAACATTGAAAATAATAACAAATAATAAACAAACACAAAAATCTGATTCTTTGTGTTTATCTGGGATTTTTTTTCTGAGAAGAGGCAGTATTTTTCACATAAAGTACCTCAATTTTAGAATAAACTGTACTTTGTGGTCTATTAGGATTTGAAATGTTTATATCTGCTCTTTAAGGCTACTCAATGCCCAATGGTATTCTATTTTTTTGCTATTCTTGCCATATTTATTATTCTCACCCTGTGCTGTTGCAACCTTTATTGATTGTGGAGTCTGCAGCAGTCCCTCACCTCTGATGTTACCCAAAGCCCTTCTATCTTGGAAACTCCTGAGGGCTTGAAAATTCCCTACATAATCTAATAGTCAGAAGTCTGAAATTAGATGAGTACTAGCATGGCAGTGGGCATAACTTTGAGCAACTTACCCACTTTTTTCTAAATCTGCTACTTTATTATTTTTATAAAATTAAGGGTTTGACAGTACTCTTGACCAATATTGACTTCTTTTCTTTGTATAGTACTATTTTTCAGCTAGACATAGGCCTGTGAACCAAAGTTCACTGCATGTGAAGCGGAAGGTCTTAAGTATAGCAAACCTAGTTCATAGTTAAAAGGAGTTACAGCATCCTACTTTGTCTTTGGAGGAAACAAAAACTATACTTTACAGAAGAAAAAGTTCATTTTTATGGACCCACTAAATCTTCATGCTGTGCCTCCAATTTTGTCACTTGTTACAGTATACTGGAAAGTCTAAGAACTCTGTTACACTTAGCCACAATATTTCTGTTTCTGAGGACAGAGAATAAAGGCTGCTTTACCTGATTTCATCCAAGACATTCTGATGGGTTGAAACATCAACCCATGCTGCATGGACCCAAGGAAATGTCAGCATGGAATTAAAATTTAGCATTGTTGTCTTTTCTTAACATAACTCCTGCAAAAATATCTAGTTAAAATTAAGCTCCAGGCTTAATTCCAATCTTAAATATTTCTGGGCTGCCACAATTCATGCCAGAATGGGGCAAGAAATTGTCAGGGATGAGCAACCCAGTGAGAGAAACACACAGATTGTTGCAGGATGCAAGCACTCAGAAAAGATTTCCTGAAATTGTTTGCTTTGTATCAATAGCTGTAACAATGTGGGAGGTACTCATTTTCCAATTTAAATGATATTTTGTACTTAATGAGACATTCATTCAAGGAATTTAATGAATTTCAAGTGCTTCTTTTTTTAGGACAAGCCTTTATTTAACAAGCATAAAACTAAACAACTTTGTTTATTTTTAAATATTGATGCTGTCACTATTACCACAAAACACTGAGTAAGAATTCACACATAGACAGTGATATCTGAATGTTGTCAGTTTAGTATCAAAACAACTACTGTGAGAAGTATCACAGTTTGTCAGGTTAAAGGGAAAGATGCAAGAAAAATGGTCTAATGGTCTAAATACAGGCCTTGGAGCAAGGAATTGCATCTAGGCTGTAATCACAGACTCCTTCAATTACCTCAGGGAGATCACAGCTTCCCTCTTCTTTGCATTCCCATAACTAAAAGAGGCTAATACTTCCTGCTACACCATACAGTTGTGCACACAGCTATGTGAATAATGCTGATCCTGAGGCTACAGACTCTGGGCCTATGGCTTGCCAAGCAACGCAGTAGCAGCAGATTATCTAGAAGCCCAGCAAAAACTACTTTAAGAGCTTTTTGAACAATAGTAGAGAAAATTAAGATACATTAGTCTGCCAACATCCTTAGAAGCTGTAGAGAGAAACACAGTATTAAAGCAAATACCCTGAACCTGAAGTTGCTAGGGTAGCTAAATTGTCTTTAAAATTTAAGGGATAATAAAGCCAAATACTTCAAAATTCTTAAAAATTCTTACAGACTTAGCTTGCTCCTGTAAACTAAATTCTTCTGTTTCCCCCGCTACRCCATATGATAGCAGATCCTACCTCGTTCTTCAAAGCCTGAGTGAAATTATTATTTTTATTCATACGAATTCCCAAATCAATCTGAAACAGATAATCTTATTCCAGTTTCCTCTTTCCCCATGTCTCACTCCTCTGCTACAACTTCTTTTAGACTCTTGAACCCCACACACCAGATCCTGCGAACCAGAGAAAAGCCATGCTTTACTTTTGGAGAGTGTAACTGAGGTGAGGACCAGCAGGGTTGGTCTGTTCCTGCTAGGCAAGGCAATGAGAGCTGGCCCTTAGCCTACTGGCCAGTGCGAAAAACAGGAGGTAGGTTCTCTGTTCACATGTTGACAGGGTTTTCTTGAGTAGTAAGAATTAGATGGGAAAGACCATTGAGATAAATACCTTTCTGTCATTCACTGTAATGGCAACCAGTTAAATAGGTCTGTTCCTCTTATCTAATCTTTTCACTTATTAGCATTTAGAGTGCGCCTACCRCCCTACTCCTAAATATAGAACTGATACCTGCACAGAATGTACTCTATAATCTGCCTTGTGTCACTACTGAATTTAGCTTCTTAATTAGTGCTATTGCCTCCCAGGTTTTGCATGTACCAGATAAAGTAGCATTGACTGAAAATTTACACTAGACTTTCTGCTAAAACCATTTGATCTTTACATTCAATGTTATTGAAATAATCTCTCCAGAAGAATAAATTGCTTTACATATATTAGATAGATTTTTTTGTTTCCTATTCATAACATTTCCATGCTCTTGGCATAATGTAACCTGTACATAAAATAACATGCTGCAAATTCTTGCTTCAGGAATATTACTAGATAATATGAGGCTTAAAATCAATTCCTACTTCAGAATTGATAATACATCATTTGTCACGTGTTTTGGTAGCAGAAATTTGTCTGGCAACTATCATAATTTAGCTAATAATTTTGCATGCAAAATTCTGTGAGTAACTAACAAATAGTTCAATGAAAGTTGCTATAGATATACAGCCTACTGCAATATCCTACTCTATTGGTTTTGTCATTCAGTCAAAAAAGTCAGAAGTTTGTCTCAAATAATTTCCTCTTGGAAAATTCATTCTTGTTATTCAAGATAACAATTCAAGTAGCAGTTGAATGATTTTTCTCTTAACATTTTTCTTGTAAATTAACGTGTTAGATTTCCTGGGAGCAACTGCCAGGATTACTGGGTTTCCAACAGAACAAAAAGTAGGGATTAGCAAAAGGGGCTAATGGAGGCCAAATGAGGAGTGATTTTTTTTTTCCATGAATTCTGAAGACTTTTTTTTCCAAACATTTCTGGTTCTATGCGCTCTAGTCACTTCTCTGAAAGTGTAAGYATAAATCATGAAGCCCTCAGGACTTGTAAAAAATAACTGTGAGTTAACTAAATTCACTAGCTAGTTAGTACTTCCACCTTTGTCTACACAATCCAGTTCCTAACTCTTGCCTGCATTTCATCAGCATCTTAATGATTTGGTGACTCTTCTCGGTGACACTGATCTTACAATGAAATCCAGTAGAGCACTTAAAACTACAAAAAATAACCCTGTTCTCATTTAGTTATAGATTTACATTCCAGAATCTTTGTTTGTAATATATGCAAAACCTCTCTTTTCACTCTTTAAACTCTTTGGCCAGTGTTAATACATCTACCTTGAGCTATGACAGCAAACAGTTCAGCAACTATTCACAGAAATAAAGAATTCTGCATAATCAGATTCTGCTTTGGAGAGTACCTCCAAGGGAAAAACTGAAAAGGAAAAGGGGAAGGAGAAGGTGAAGGGAAAGGAAATTTAGAGTTCTGAATTTCAGCAAGAGTTCTTCTTTCTATATTAACAATTAAACTGACATCAGTGAAATTTATTGTGATACACACCGTAATCAGACACATTAGTAAAGCACCAAATCTCCCTTTGGGCAGAATACTTATGGAACAAAATACAATTGCAAGGTAGCATGGATAGGCACAACTACGTTCACTTTACCTTGACTAGGATGGATAACAACACTACTGAAGAGCAGCTACACCAGGGAAACCATTAGCACAATCTAGCTACCAGAACACAATCCTTTGGCAATTTACAGTACGTAGTGAAATTGTTAGCTTGCGCTACAATACYCTTCTTGCTCTCCCATCATTATGCTGATTAGCTGAAACCAGCACAAATTATGGTCACCTATATTATAGCAGTACTTCTATTTTTTGAGTAGTCATATGTAGAATGTCTATGGTTCTTTTCCAGGGCAGCCCAACCCACAATGTTTGTTTGTACTACTAGAGAATTTGACATTGTGAGTTAGTTTTACTCCTCTTCCAGGAAAGGGATCCACAGAAACACTGAACTATGGTAGCCATTCAGGTCCCATGGCTATAACATGGGAAAGAGAAATTTCATATGACCAAAAACTTCAAAGAGGCCTCACAGGATTTTGGCTTAAATACCTATATAACTTTTTCTGTAAGAGCAGATTAGTCTGTTACATCTGTTCTGTTGCTCAGAGTAGATATGGGAACATTCTTAGAATTGGAACAGAACAGGTGTTAGAAATAGAATAGTCCAATATTACTTTTTCTTTTTAGAACATTTCTAAGAGGACTGTGTACTAAAATGTTGAATATATGAATCTTTAGGAAACGCTCCCACTGATTCATCAGAGTTACTGTACTGCTTGCCATATGAGCTTCTGTTGTCTGTTAAGCCTACTTGCTAGATAGCTTTAGAAACCAAATTAGATAGTTCTTTCCACTTTATTACTGCAAGATTTGATCTTGAACTCTATTTACCAGATGCTGTGCATGGACTTCTCTTGTTTTGATTTCCTGACCTTTCTTTCACTGCCTACAGAGGTTCTTTAGATGCTCCTACTTTCTTAAATTTTTCAATTTTAATAGAATTGTCATCTACTGAAAAAAAAGACAGACCAATGGACAGGGCATCTGTCGGCCTTGGAGACACCAAGATTCCATTCTCTGTGGTGCTAAAAACACTGTCTGTGTGTCATCTCTAAATTCAACAGAGGGTTTAGGTCCAGCCTTAGGTGCCAGGCCACTTAGCAGAATTCAGTGTTGCCAGTTCTAATTAATTCCATGTGAGTGATGAAGGCATCAATAGGAGGGTAACTAGTACCAGAATGAAGTGAGAAACTTCAGCCTTTTCCTGAATATTAGACAGACCTGTGAGAAAATCCTGAGTGTCTTCCTGCCACATTTGCTTATTTAGGGCACTTTCATGATGGAAACTTTGAGGATCAGGTGAGAATTACAGGAATCTGAATTTTAGGTTTAGATGCCTAAATACTGCTTGTGATTAATATTTAGTCTGTCTGTTCATCATATCCTCTGCCTGAAAAATGATGCAGATATTTTCGATTCTTTCACTTCTTCTCATCTGAGGGTCTGCAGAAGAAACCCCCTTTAGGTGTGTGTTCTCCTCCACCTCATTTTGTTTCATTTACATTTGAGGATCATTTTTTCCTCAAACCGAGACCTAATCTGCAATTATTTTTTATGAAAAATATTTTTCCTTTTCAGCCTTTCATGTTCACCCGTAATTATTCTTTCTAACTAAAACCCCTTTCTTTGAACTGCTTCCTCAGTGAAAACTATAAATCTTACTCACCTCTCAGAAATCATATCTCCCTGGACATTTAGCTATTTACTTCTGTGAAATTAAGCTTTTAGTTCACTGTCAATCTTATTTGTCACCTTATCATTACTCCTTAGGACACTGTATAATGAACCAAAATAAAATCTCAGATTTTAACTTTGAGATTGGATGCATCTCTACTTACTCCAATTTGGAGCCATCATCTTTTTTGATTGTTACAAGATAAGAAACATTTGTTCCACTTCCCCAGTTCAAAGACTGTTTAACAGATGACAAGGAAATAACTCAGGAGCACCAATGAAAAGCAAACATTTGCCACAGATTTCCTAGGCAACTGCTGCAGAGAGGGGTCCATCACAACGAGGTTTTTTGGTTTAAAGTCTCATCAACAGACAGCATTTCCTGAGTTCTCATTCTTAAATTTTCCGAATGTCCTGTATGGTGCAAAGCAAATGAAGCACTACTGAATACATAAAGTAACTAATATAGAAAGTAATTAATATATGTGCTAAACCACTCTTCATTGTAACATGTAAATATAGGTGATGAGTGTATTGCTAAGTATTTGAGTCACGCAACTGCAAATAGGTGGCACTGATGACAGCAAGCTTTTGTTACCCTGCAAGTACTGGACTATTTTGTTTACTATCATATATCTGTGATCATCTCAGTATCAGACACAAAATACAAAGAAAAGCTCAAACACTCTGAACTATCCAAAATTTTTGAGTCAGCACGGAGTTAGAAAGTTTATTTTCCAAATGTAGTTGTAATTCATGTTGACATAAAAAGAAGATGAAAGAAAAAACAGGAACATCAAACACCCCCATTTGCATTCTGTTGAATTTATTGGAGGTTTTGGAAAGTCAGCATCATTTTCAACTTGGTTTCTTTTTATGAAGCCTCCCTTGAATCATAATTAAGGCAAAAAAAGCATAAAATGTAGTCTGATCACATGGTATGTTTGTTTCCATCCAAAGACCATTTCATGCCACTGGATCCTTACACTTTGGGTATAGAAAATATCTGTACAGAAGGAGTATGTATATTTGTGTAGAAGCTAGGCTGCAGTCTATGTTACTATTTATCTTGAATAAACTGTTATTATTGCAACATATGGCAGCAAGAGCAACATATTTGAAATGAAAATACCAAGGGGTACTTCTCGATTTGAAAATATTAGTGCTGTTGTGTTGTATTTCTAAACCTGAACAAACATTTTATTTAGACCTAAGACACAACAGGGTATGAATTATTGCACACTAATTCACACCTAATGTGTTGCTGCGAAGGAGGCTAAAGGCTGAGTGCAATCAACTCAGCTCCATCAGTACAACATTAATTCACACACTAGAAGATCTTATTGCACTTATACAAATATTATTTCAAAAGGTCACAGATTCTAAAAATAAACAGTAATATAACCAGGGTCAAGTTCCAAGAAGAATTATTATCCACCACCAGTCTGCTCAGTATCTTTTAAAAATAATTACATATATCACAAAGAATTTGCAAGTGGAAGACCCAAGCCTAAGCAAATTCCTAATTTCAGCAATAAACCAACCTAAGTCTACTGAATGTGGAGTTCATAGTCATACTCAGAAAATGAAAAAATTAAAAGATAAGTCTACTGCTTACATTGCAGACAAACCAGTATAAATCAGACTGATGCACCACAACAATTTAAACAGAATTGGTATCCATGAAGGTCACTTCTGGATTTCCTTCCAGGAATTATGGACTTTCTAGCTTTCACATATTTAGGTCTAAGGAAGTCTGTTTTTGAATAGTTATTCCATCTGCAGCTTTTGAGATGAAATACCCGTGGACTTCATCAGGGCTTTGGTTAGTTAGGTCTTGTGCCTATTAGTTAGACTCCCAAAAATCTAAGTATCTTATTTGAGATTAAGTTTCTTTTTAAAGAAGGTAATGTTACCATTAAATAATGTTTAAGAATAGAGTGTGTGTACATTTTCSAGTTACAATAATGTCTAGTCTTTATGTATTTGTAAATAGGTTTACAGAATACTTTCAGATCCTGATTTATTCCTGTCTTGTTTTCCCCTTATAGAACAGATCAGGAACAGATTAAGAACAAGCAGTGAGGGACCTTTTACAGCAGGATAGCTGGGGTTATGAGTTTCCTGGGGCTGGAGAGACTGTCTTGTCTTCCTTGCTCTGGCTAAGTCCAGGGAGCAGCAATGCTGACAAAAACAAAGGTGAATACACATCACAGAGTAGAACTCAGCAATTTCATGGAGTTTCTAGACCCTGGATTTCAGCTTTGCCCAGCAAAAGAAAGTGGAGTTACTCCAGGCCTCACATATGTGTTGTTTATCTGCTCACTTCAATATGGTTGCACTTCAATATGTTTTCAATGCAGATGAACATGAATCTCCATGTTAATCCAAATACCCTTGAATTTTGAATGTTTCATTCTGAACCGAAATGATTCACTCTGACCATCTAATTTTCACTAACAAATCTGCTCCTACTGAGAACTGTTTGACAACTTTTTCTTGCACTGGAATTTCATTCAGAATATTGGGGAGATTCCTGATTTTAACTGAATGTGAGAGGAAAACTGTAAATGTTAAGTAGTTTTTATAACAGAAGTTGATCTACCAAAATCCAATTTATACACTGGGTCTTCTCCTCTACCATTCATACTTTTAAAAATAGAATTAATTTTATTACAGATAGATAGCAAATTGGCATCACTCCACATAAAATCAGGTTCATTTCACTACTTTCCTTTAATAAAATACAATAAAAGAATGCAAGTAATGAATAATTTAAGAAAAAATATGTTCTTTTAAGAACAAGCAGTAGTGGTAGAAAATAATGATAAACAGAATGTTTTTGTAGTAGATGTTCTGTACTCCTGTTTGTGAAATCAAAGTTTTTAGAGCAACATTTAGTGTGACAGAGAAACCAACTGTCCTACCTAGTTTAAACACGTCTCTCAGGTAAAGACTAACTCACTCTTTCCTTTCTTAAGAATGTTGCATGTGCTATTTAATCGGTAGGAAATTCCTAGATATAAAGTATAGACAAAATATTTTTGGAACTACACTAATGAAAATGATCATCCTGCTGACAAGAGAAGAGAAATGTCAGAAGATGGCAGAGCTGTGCCACATGAGTCAAAGGGCTGAAATGCTCTCTAGGGCCCATGGTGAGTTAATATCAGGTCTCTTCAAAGATGAAAAATAATAATTAAACACTGCTTGTCAATTAATGCCAACTTAAAGAACGGTCCTACACTTAGATTAAGTGAGGAGATTGGGTTGCTTGAAAACAGCAAGAAAGGAGGAAGAAAAGGACTATGGAATAATGAAAGATGTAAGGTAAAAAGGGAAAATAATTAAACACACATGCACTTACGCAGAGTTGGAGCACTCATATTTCTAATTAGAATTTCAGTGCAGGAGCCCAATTTAACCTTAGGGAGTCTTTATAGTCATGTCAGTGTTGTGCACAGCACTCAATCTAGTGCTGATATACCAGGTTGAATATTCATATTACATTTAACAGAATGCTATTATTTATATATATAACATACATTTCACTTTTAAGGACAATGTATTGGATTTCTATAGTATCAGCTTGTGAAAAGTGTGGTTTACTGGGAATCTGAAAACCGACAGTTAATTACTTCTTTGCATTCTTAATCCATTAATGAATGTATGCAATAGTTTCCCATATTGCTTAAATTGACAGTGACCTCATATTTTTGAGTTATTATAGTGTATTGGCATCGCTTTGGAGGCAAGTGTTTGTCAATATATAACATATTCAGCAGAAAAAAGGCACAAAAATGCTCAACCAGTTAATAGGTGAAGAATTTGCCAAAGTGGAATAGCTATAAATGTAGTACAATAACTGCGCTCCTCAGCATGTTCCAACTTCTGATGAAATCTGTGAACTCCAAGAGAGCTGTTCTCTTTCTTGTGAATCTTATCTCCCACCTAAACAGATGTGTCTCAGATTGAAAGAGCAGTCAATAGAGCAGGAAGTTAATTAGACAAACTAAAAGATTCTGAAAAATATTCTATCCCACATAATATTTCCTCAGAAGCTGCAGATAAAACTTTCATTAACAGTTTTTGGAGACACAAAAAAAAGGAAGTTGAGTATCCTCTTAGAGACCCAATTCTCATTCCCTAAAATCCCAGTGTTCTTAAAATGCTTGAGAGGAACTGAAAATTTTTGAATATAACTGAAAATGTACATTTCACAAATAATATTCAGGTTTTATCTCCATTTAGATTAGAAATAACTTTTCTCCTTCCTGTATAGTCTATGTAATATCTGCAAAACATTCCTTTTGAGCAAAACCCCTCCTAGTTACTTAAACTGCTTAGGCAAACTTTAGTGAAATGTCATGGATGGCAGGTAAGGAGATGCCAGAAGGATTAAGTTCCATCTCTCCGCCAGCAGTGCTGAATGTGCCATCTGTGATTCTGCTTGTGTGATGCAATAACAGCTCACAGCCTGCCCTGTCCCCCGAACACCTGGGTCTGATCCTCAGATTTATGTACTTAAAACAGTAAAATCTTTGTAAGTTGTAATGATCACGAATGACAACACTTCCTAGGCATATCCCATACTGCTGCTGACCAATATCTTTCATGAAAAATTACTGGCACAGGCTCAAACAAAACAGGGAAAAGCAACCAGTAAAATACTTATTATCTGTGAATTTTATAAAAATATTTGGTTTGCAGTTTCATATATCTTTATTCTTGAAGATGAATTTTTCAAAATTCCACTTCTTTAAACCCCCAAGATGTTTACATGGTTCTTGCATACTAACATCTGCTAGGCCTTTTTTTTGCTCAAGAGGAGTAATTCATGCCTCTTGAGTTTGCACACGTTTCCCATATGTCTAGAAAATTATATGCTCTCACTCCTTTCTTGTCACAGTTTTTCATTCTCCATACACTTATCAAGAAAGAAAAACTGCAAACGCACTTTATCTTCACAAGTTTTTCACCAATCACTTTACATTTGGGATCCCTATACATTTACAAGAGTGTTCCCATGGAAACCAGAAAGTAATTCTCTCTGGAATATTCTTTACCAGTGTAGGCAAGTAAAAATGCAACTATTATTTTAGCAGCAAATTTCACTGATTCAGTTCTAGCTCAGATTTTTAAGACTGCATTGTGAGTGCTGTGTCAGTGCATTCATGCGAAAAGTAGGGAGCTCTTCTGACATTCATAAAGAAAGATTCAGATGCTAGCATGCATGCTACTTTGAGCAAAGCACAGCCATGCCATGACCAATGACATGATGGTAACATTAAAACCTCCAGTGTTCTGGTTTGGACCATATACCTTAAATTTTCGAAGGAAGTGATGTCTTTTAATTAGCTACATGACTAGCTTGAGTCCCTGTGCTTGGACCAGGGTAAAAGTTACCCTGTAGCTTGTTTCAAAGGAGAAGTTTTAGTGAATTCATGTGACCCCTTTTTACTAATGAGAAAGGAAGGCCATAAGGCATATCACTTCCATTTATTAGGAACTTCCAAGTTGCAGGCACTCAAGAAGTTACATATATTTTCTCTCTGATGTTCCCCTTCTCCAGACATTTATTTACAGAGAAATTTTAGGCAAACAGCCTGTATGTGTCCACATGAGTAAGAACTGTAGACTAACCTGAATCTTCCCACCACTGGCTAGTACTGGTATCCTCCTTTTGTCTCCAGAAATGGTACACCCTTGTTACTCTTCATGTCTTCCCTCTTCTCTGTGGGACATGTATCTGCCAACATTACTATGTTTTTGTCAAATCAGTCTATGAAAACAAGTACCATCCCAATAACTAACTGCAGCAATCACTTTTCAAGCCTTTTCATTATTTGATTCTAAGTAATAAGACTATGACTGTAAACAGTGAGTCACTGGCAYTAGCTTAGCTAAATGCCAACATGTGGTATGTGTGCATATCTGATTTGTATCAAATTATCAACAGAATACACCACCTTCCTCCTTCTCAGCATCTCTTTTGGTTCTATATTCTTACAATGCAACAGGCAAGCTGAAATGTGACTAAAACATTATCATAGGAAATGAATGCGCAGTTTCCAAACACAGGAGTGTTCCAGCTGCTTTTAGGAGACTCACTGGGCCAGGACACTCTCTTAGTGACACTAACCCTGTTACAACCTCCTTTAGAAAATGATCTGTCTGCTTAAATAATTGTTATAGTCTGCCTATTAACTTCTCTCTCTTACTCCAGAAATGGCTTCAGCATAGATTTGCTGTCAAGGACATATATATACTTAACTTCTCATCCTGACAAACAAAGATCACATTCTGGAAAACTAGGTCAATCTAGAGTCATGATAGAAGGGTACCGTGATAATATGATACTGTAGCCATAATGTGGACATGGTATTTTTTTCCATCATAAAACCAAAACATGATGTTCATTTTATAAATATTTTATATTTGTAAAATATATCTATACAGCTCATGTAGAATTTTTAAAGGCAAAAAACACAAATAACTTCTCACAATAAATAGGCAAGAGCAGGGGAATCAGAATGGATTTTAAGGAAAATAAAAGATTACCCATTTATGAAAGCAATATAAATATACTCTAGTTTAAATGCTCCTGAAAAGTCTCTTCCTCTACACTAACTTTTTTTTTCCTAACAAATCTATGATTTCTCAGGTTGCGATGAGTCATGTCACATAACTGAATGTGTCATATCCAACTAGGATATGATGAAAAACAACATAACAAAAAGTGACAAATTTAACATGATAAGTAAGAACAAAATGCTACAGTGGTAAACACCAGTTTTCAGCAATCTGGTAAATAATGTTTTTGAAGAGGACAACCTAACAGTATGGTTCTCATATAATAATCACAGCTCCTAACATGCAGAATTACTTCATTTTCAATGTTTCATGTTTTCAAATGTCCCAATAATGATTATCTTTTGATATCCAGTTTAAAGACGTATTTTTGCCTCAGTTCACACTGATATTCTCATGAAAATTGACCATGAAAGTGAGTTTAAAATACAGACAGTTATTGTAATCTGTTGAAATTGGGAAAGTGTCTTTAATCAATAATTGCAATTTACATTACAGATAAGGAGAACTGCTCAGAAGAATTATTCCACTTGTTCAAATTTACAGTAGCTGATAATGGCATATAATTACTTAGTTACTCCAGGTAAAAGCTATTATTTGGGAAATGTAACAAGATCCTTATTACTAGCCAAATTCCTGGAAAAACAAGAGAAGAAATAGTTTGAAGTTCATCAGTACACAGAGACTGGAACTAGAGATCTTGAATTTTGACCAGAAGTGACAGGGCAAAAATATTAGACCTGAGAGACAAGGGAAAGGAAAAAGGGACAAATTGTGAGGGGCCAAAAACTGGCTAGGAAAGAACTAGCCACTGGGGAGGAACTAATTCTCACCCTAGAAAAACTGATTTTGGAAAGTTTCAAAATTTTGTTTTAAAATTCATTTTAATTTATTATTTTTACAGTGAAAAAAATGTTTAATATAGGTTACATACTAGGCAACACAATTACTGTTGATATGTCATATTATGACACAATGTAGTTGAAATAGTTATGTATTTTATTTTAAAATGATTAAGGAAGGTTTATAGTGATCTGARCAAACCTTTTCTGGATCATAATGTCTCCTGTTTGTTTTTTGGAAACAGTTTTTTTTATTACACTCAAAGTGTCAAAAAGAAGTCACTTTGCTATTGGAAAATTAACTCTTAAGGAGTCCCTTCAAAATGGAATGAAATATTCAGTCATCTAGTTAATAATCAACAAACCTATAAAAATACTCTGTCATAGTTATTCTGTACATTCTTGTTCACTCTTAAGAGCTGTACATTTCATGAATTTGATATTCTCCAAACTATATTATGATTTTTCACTACAGAGTCTCTTTTAGATTTTAAGAAGCAAATAGTTTGGATTCTTTCATTTCTGGTACAACTTAAAATGTCAATAGGTCTAGTCCCTCATGATTACAAGACCAAGTCTTCACTCAGGTTTCCCAGCATTTAGTAGTCTGTCATACACAGAAGCAGGAAGTTCTTGTTCTGTGATAATCAATGAGTCCAAAGAAAAGAGGTCCTTCCTTTTTTTGCAAAATAAATGGCTATCATCAGGAATATCAGCAAGAAACAAGCAGGTGCCATCTCCTCTGCAGCTAACTCTAATATGTTTGTGGCATTGTTGTCTAGAAGACTGTCTGGCTGTAAGGACAGCTGTCTTCAGATGACACTTCTGGTACTATTGCTCTTATACATGGAAGCTTCATATCACAGACTTCCTGAAAATACAAAGAAAATTCTCATCCTTGGGAGGACCATCACTGTCTAGATGGGCAGAATGTCTAGAGCTGTTTTCTTGAAGAGGAATACTATCTCCAGAACAGTATAGGTAGTATCAGTTATCATTTTGGAAACAGTATCAGAACCGTATCAGTATCAGAACAGAATCAGTTATTATTTTGGAAAAAGCTAAAACTCAGAGTGTCAGTGGCCCTACAGAGCTTATGCCTTCTGCCTCCCTTTCCTGGATGACCATTAGGACAAACTAAAATATCTGGAGGCAAGGTGGCAGCCACGGTAGTTGCCATTGGTATAGAAGCCTTGTGAGCACAAGAATTATGTGAAAATGCACAAAAACCCTCAGCTTTTCAATATGCCCAAATATGAAGCATCTAGCTAATCTTTGCCTTCCTAAGGCCTGTGATCAAGGGAGGTTAGACAGAAGAGAAACATGTACGCGTGCAACAAGCTCACTGGCACATACTAGAATATCTCTGATCAGCTTGTTATGCAGAAGTACCAGCTGTGCAAATATGGGGTGTTTTGAGCAGATGAATGAAGAGAGAAAAACATCCTAAACATCCTCACTAAACAGTGAGAAAGATATCCCATAGGACCAAGGACAGTTTATCTTAGGATAAGATAAGATAAGATAAGATACACCCTTAGGAGTGTAGACATGCGTGAGTCAGGAACGCCCTTGACACAGTCTTATTCCTTGAAGAGGATGGGTCAGAGGCCTGTCATATTTAAACTGCTATAGGGAGTGCTCATATTGAATGTGCAGATGATTTATTGATTTTCCAAATTCCAACTCAAAGAATAATGTTACGCATTGAGAAACTGCAGGATCTACCTGTTTACACAATTTTACCTGTGCTGGTTCCTGTGTCTCATTTTATAATTTTGGAAGGGTGTTTATTTTACTTAAAATGTTACTATTTCATGTTCCCAGCTGGAGCACAAAAGAAAATACTTTCTGTTTTGTGTGACCTACTCCTTTCTGCTATTACACATTAAGAAATATGAAAGCTCTCTTAGTACTTAACATGTCAGAATTATCAATAATAGCTCCTACATTTTCAGAAATACTGAACTTTTACAACTGGACTGTCACACTTCCAGGCAACAATATTCCTGTTGGCCAAAAGGCATGCAAGTTCTTTTTCCTTCAGTTTGATTTTATGTAACCTGACCATAATCTAGGATGGGAACTTTCTAGAATGAAAATCCAACTCTGTTCTACCAGTCTGTGAGCAATGTTTAAGTCTAAAAATGATGTTCCATTTAGATGACATATTTTTCAAGTACTGCATAGCGCCTGCCACAGATGGGGAACTGCTGTGGCAACAGCTCCTATCAGCTACAGCTTTCTGTCTCTGCTTCCTCACAGTCATTGCCAGGATTCCCTTGCTGACTTACTACAGTTTTGTTGTCACTGCGCTTCAGACTCTGAGTTTGGAGCAAGAGCAAGATCAGAGCATTTATCTAGTTTTCTTCTTGAGAAAAGGTCTAGCATGTGTTGTTGGTATCTGTTCACTTCTTTCAGGTTTTCCAAAGAAGTGTGGTAAGTTTCTCTATCTATCCATAGTTTCCTCGAGCTGCCAAGAAGTCTTTGGCAATCCCCCAGAAATATGCTTCCACAAGTTCTTCTAAGATGCTCAGAGCAGATTTGTCTACCTAGAGCAAAATATCAGGGCATGAGCTAAAATTGTACAGATAATGCGGAAACGGTGTGCCACTGGTTCCTAAGCATGGAAGTACAACAATGTTAAAAGCTGTACAATAGAAGTCCAAGATATCTTAGCTTTTGGTCAGACTTATTTGGGAATATTTCACAGCTTTGCCAAAGTTGTGCTGCTATTCAGGAAAGAATAAAAAAATTCAACTGGCCTGGAAAAGCATGGAAATAGGAGGTGGTTCTCTGGCCTAGTAATATGCTGATGTGGTAAGAAGGACCCCTGGATTCTGGCCACCTACACTTAGCTCTCTAAAGGGGAGTTAGCAGATTATTTAAATTAATTTTAAAATGTAAACTAAAGTTTCAATATTAGTGAAGACAACATGAGGAAACTTAATTCAGTATCAGATATCAGAAGAATAAAAGTTCAAAAATGATATATATTTCACAAAAGCCTTTCATTAAAAGTGTATACAGACATTTCCCACTGTCTCAGCTTTAAAATTCGATGTAGACTATAGGGATATAAAGCCATGAAAAGGCCAGTTCCTTGCTGGAATTTTCGCATAGAACTGTAGAATACTTTTAATAGTTCTTGAAAAGAAAAAAATATGAAGCACTTTCAAGAGGTTTATAAGGACACTTGTTAGAAGGGGTAATTTATCATTATCTTTTCCTGTCCTGCCCTTTCCATGTGGACAGCAAGAGAACACTGAATGAGGTAAGATCTGAAAAGTAATACTATAGTATTGCATCAAAACCTGTTTGTTCTCTATATTCTCTCAATCCCGGCAGCCTAAGTAAAGCAGTAATCACTAGAATTTCTCAGCTTAACCCAGCCATGAGAGATTCAAAGACAGCACAGGAATACATCTGCTCAGCCAAATCTTTTCTAAAGGAGAATTCTGTGTAGATAAGGGAGGCATAATTAGACTGCTGTATCTATGCCCATCAAATCATGTTAATACTTAGGACTGATAAATCAGAATACTTAATCACAGATTTCTCAGCAATATCTATAAATGTAAGGTTATTTAGAAGAAGAAATAATGCTCCTTATAATGGTGGTTATTGCCTTGGTATTGAAATGCTACAAAACATAAAAATTCCCCTTAGGCTCTCCTTCTCTCAGGAATTGACTCAGGACACTCCTAGATGACTGAAGAAAATCAAAATGAACCTTAGCCTTCCTGTGTAAGTACTTACTTTTGATCCCTTTACTTATTATTCTTTAGGAACAAATTTGCAAAATGAGGATATAATGTGATGTTTACTACAGGTTAAAATACTCCCATTTTTGTGTAGGTTGATTTTGAGATACATATTTATATGTACACTGTCACACTAAAAGGGAAATCAGTATTAATGACTGGAATTCAATAATGATTAGTTAAAGCATCAATGTATAATGGATGAGGTATTGGCATTATGTCTAGTTCTTTGAGGTTCTAAAGATTAGACAGCACAAATCTATACTCCTGGTATGTTTAGAAAAAGCTGAAGCTCCTATGAAATGGTAGTTCCAGGCAGTTCTTTTTTGTTTTATAACCTATAGTTACAAGAATGCTCTTTAATAAAACTTTAATATACAAAGTTCTTCACTGATTTTCTTCTGATGTTTCCTCAAAGTGATTTAAACCTCTGGGCTTTTTCTGACAAACTGTTTGAACTGGCCAAAAACGAATAATTGGACACCAGGCAGTTATGTGTTAAAGCTTTATGGCATGTCATACTGTCTTTTTAAGTTGCTTTGCTTTCATCTCTATGTCATGAGGGTTTTTGTAGTCTTACATCAGCTATTTGAACAAATTCAGATAGTTTAGGGTAACTTATGCCTGACTCATGGGTGGAGAGGAAGCCAGAAAATCCCAGCCAGGGATATCCCGTTTCCAGGTTAAAATGGTTACAGATATGTATTTTCCTTTTTTTCCTTTTTATAGCTTATACTAACTATAAAACAGTGATATGTTTTTTATAGTGTGTATTTTTACTAAATATGTGTCAACTCAAAACTGTAGCACCTGTTTTCATATACTTAAATATAAAGAATATAAATCTAATATAATCCACTCCCGTAATAACTAAAGCCCTTTTCCATTTCCTGTTTCAAATGGACTGCCTAAACAGTGTTTTATGATTATATAAATCTTGAACTTTTCTTTCTGAGTCATGCACATCGTTTTGAATCACTCACTGTAACTCATGCAAAGGAAGTAACAGCTTGCTACTTGTATGAGTCAGAATCTAAATACAGCTATTTAAAAATCATTTGGAAGCTGTATTATTAGCTAATTAGCATAATTTAGTTTTAGAGAAGATATACAGTCTAACGTGTTTCACTGAATCAGTTCATAAACAAAAACTGCAATTAGTTATTATTTCTTACGCATTAGTATTATCATTGAGATTCTACAATATGGCCAAGCCAACCTACAACACTTTTAAACAGACCTGAGATCTGAACTGGTATGCTGCAGTTGGGGTACATTTTTCATTTTTAAAGTATTACATTCCAACATTGCCTAAAATTCCCACACGGATGATAAGTGAAAGTAATAGTCAATGGAGAGTGCTTGGCCTTTTCAAGAATTCTTGACAGCACCTAAATTTACAGTCTTTCTCAGCATTATCCTCTGAAAGAATTTCTCTCTACATTCTCCATACACATATGGAGACATTAAGGAGACTGGCCTTATAAAGTAGGAACTATAAGTAGTGATTTTGTCATCAAATAGTATAGCCCACTTGCCCTCTTCCAGCTAAGTATATCCCTTAGCAGTATGTTGTGGGAAAATCTCAGGCAGTGACTATTTCTAATAATTGGCTTTATGTCACTCCTGTCTGCAACCAGGTCTTGGAAGAGGGTGTTTGTGCCCCAATTACATTCGATTGACAGGACATAGCTGGAACACTGCTACTACTGTAACTGCCTTTCAGGGGTTCATTACCTCCTGATGTCAGGAAAAGCAATCTCAGGCCTAATTTGTGACCCATGCCAGACTAGCATTACCTAGCCCTAGGGCTGTGGGTCTGTCTCATAGAAAGGTCCATTTCTATGTGACCCCTCTCACCCTTCAGATCCTGTGTTCACTGGACTAGAGAATTAGGGCTTCTGTTAGGGCTTCTATATCAAAGTGAAGCCACATCTGCAGAGGGGCAGCTTTTTAAAAAACTGAGAGACCAAGGTAAGAACTCTTTGGTCTTATGTCTTCTTTGTTAATGTTTAAAAATTCATTCAATAAGACCTCAATTATTGTCCAGTGGAGGTCAAGTTCTTTTGTGCAGAAGTCCTCTAGCTGTACATGGTTAATGTGGTTAATGTTTTTCAAATATAGCTGCTTTTGAAGCTATTGAATCTCAATTGACTATGACTCTGTTCATGTTGCTTTTCAAAGGCATGCATTTCTAATGCTACAATTTTGTTTACAGAAAGTAATCAATAAGATTACAGCAATAAAAGGAATTAATAAGAATTTTAACTAAAATTATCTATAACCTGGAAGACATGCAGCAGTTTTGAAATCAAGGCAAGTACAAGCCCCGACAAGATAATGGAATAGATGATCCTTACCACCTGCATGACAGGAGACAGGGATTGCAAGGCTGAAAACACTGATACTTAAGTATGTTTTCTAGCATGTTTGATTTTCTTTCTAAGTTTGTAAAAGCTTTATTATAGAAATAGCAGAGTACTTAATTCAGGAGTGGGAAAAACAACTAGGTTCAAACTGGCCTTTATGGGTCATAAGTAGCATTAGGCAACTAACCGGTCAGGAGTTTGTTTCTTAATGCTGTGTTTATCCATTGCAGTAGGTGATTACCATATTAACATTTCAGATTATTTTGAAGGGCTATAATGGAGAAGGAAAAAGCAACAAAAACTTGGGAGTCACTGGGAAGGTGATTGCTGCAGGGATGTTGTGCAGAATCTCACTTCCGTACTCACTCAGGAAGAAAGTTACAATTCAGAAGTAGTTTAATTAGCTTGTGGTTTAACTCACCTGAAAACTTTCCACCAACTCATGCAGACTAATAGTTCTGTTAAGGATTGAAAACTGTTCTTTCAATTAACTAATGTGAGGGGTCTCAAGTCTGTTACCCAGGTTTTTCAGATGGGGAAGGCTTTCTATATTCCTCTGCCAACACTGACAGTGAACCAGCTCATTTATGCTAACCCAAGCATAAGCAAGGGGAGGGGGTCATTGGGAGAAGTCTGTATACTCTTTCCTGATTATTCAAGAATATTCATTTCTGGCAACTTCTAAGAGAGTAACTCCTTCACATTCCCAAGCTGGCAGCATTAGCAGCTGCAGAGGGAGAAGGAAACTTAAAAGAACTTTTTTTTTTTGGTGGAGAAACACAAAACTTGACATTTTTGAGGAAATGTTGTTAGCTCATGCCTCTGATCACAAATCTGTAGTGTTTGGGACTGTATCCAATGTTCTAGAATGAACATCCCTACCCCATCTCTTCTAATTTCTCAGGAGGATCATCAGAAAAGGTAATGGATTTTAATTATCTCCAGGATTATCTATATCAAGATAGTGTAAAATAAGGTATTCCCAAATAGGAAATCTCACTGACTAATAGTAGAGGCTCAGAAATACTATTCCATACATGTGAAACTACAAATATTATTGCAGAATATCCCCCAAACACGGAAAATGATAGAAATCATCACTTAAGTTTAGATAAGATTTTGGTGCCAAGGATAATATACACACTATTAAAGGCTCTTTTAACTACACATTTCTGTCTAGAAAATAACCTTAATTCTCTCTGCAATAATATACACCCAGTTTTTGTTCCTCTTTACTCTTTCAAATCCAGGGTTGTTCTTGGAAATCATCACTTCAAATGCAATTAAAATTTTGCAAAATAAATTCCCAGTGTACTAAGAACTCTTATCTTTTGATGTAATACTTTTTGTGAGAGCTTTCCAGAGTTTCCAATGACACTGGACATGTTGCATTACAAATGCCAATGCTTTGACAAGAAGATGAAAGCAATATCAAGTACTTATGCCTAAATTCACACACAAATATGTGTATATTCATAATACTTGCTTACATACATAAACAAATATACATACACACATTGCATCCGAACCTGGAAGTGCAATGCAAGCAATAGATAAGATCTCCTCATGTAAATATATAATGGAGCATGGAAAAGTGAACATAGCCTGAAAAAAAATCCCACTACTTTAATTATTATGTAAGATATAAATTGGGATTTCGATTATGCTCTACACACTGATGCATGATGGTCTGAACCCAAAGTTTGTAAGATTTAATTTTCTGTTGCTCCTAATGAATATTACAACAGCAGCTGCCCCCTGTGGCTTGGTATAAAAAGCAGTGTGTATACCTACTACAACATTTGCAGACCTCCTCAGTTTTGTGTTTTTAATGTGATGAAAAATTGTACGAGTAACAAAGGAAAAATGTCATGGTAACTAAAACATTTCCTATACATGTATTTTAGAGGGAAGCTAAATCAAAGGTCTTCAAAGAATTACTAGGGTTCTTTCTAGGAGGTTATTGACAAATATGTAGTTTGTCTTCTGAGTTTGTGCCTCTTTCACAGATTGGTGTATTTGTGATCCCACAGGCAGGAATAAGTGTCTGTAATTCATTTCTCCTTGTTAACTAGTGTGCTTTTGTGTGTAGGATGATTGACAGCAAACTCGGCTTAGTCCCAACGGATGAGCTTGTTAGCAAAACCCTAGCATCCTATCTCTAATAAAGCATATCAGCAGTACATTTTGTCCTATCTATTAGCCTCTCTGTTTCTTTTTTGTGAAAAGCTGAGTGTCCCTTTGAAGCAATGACAAATAAACCCCTGAACTGAAGTGCTAGGCTGCCTTATGGACAGCTGGATAGTAAATGTCACACCGTGTATAGAATGCCTATTATCAGAGTGAGCCATTTGTTCCATTCCTTTCAGTATCTTAATGTAATACAAAATTGCTAAATCAAGCCCCATGTCTGTGACAGAACATAATTAATGAGAAAGCAGGAGCCAATTCAACACTCTTTATTGGGACCTAATTGGCTCAGGCAACAGAGTTGTCACTCAACAAGAGACTTCCTTTAAAGCAATTTTGTTCTTGGTTGTATTACAGAGCCTATTAAATTGTCCCCTCCTTGATCAGACAAAGAAGTATCTGCATGCAATAATTAGCTTTTCCAAGGGGATTTTTTTTAACTCTTTCAATAATAGCACATTTTCAAGCACTGCTGGAGGAAACAGACAGCCCACGGAGATGTGCAGCCTCTGGACTGAATAATTGTAACACATACATTTTGGGAAAGCCTACGAGGAGCATACCAAAGCTACAGCTAGTGCATAATATAGTGACCTGACTTCAGAGAAGGTTGGAGGTCAAGCTGGGCATCTAATATTTGCACTCTTTTTGCAATTTATTCAGTTAAAGGAGCAAGTGAAGGTGCAGAAATATGGATTGTTTAACTCAGTGTGTCCTTTCTGACATAATATTAAGGACCACCATGAAGAATGACCTATTTGCCAGTGTCAGTATCTGGAATTTTCGATACCAAGATTAGCAGCAGAGCATTCTCAGCACAAGTCAAAACCTTGGAACTTTTTTCCTTTGAATCTCCATCAGGGTTTCATGAACTATGTGGTTTTTCTTGATCAGTAGGTTGTTAGGGGAGGGTAAGCTGGTAATGGAACTCCATAGGTATCAAGAAAATTATTTTTTGCCAGAAAAAGAACAAACTTCACATTTTGGAGTTATGTAATACTTAAATCACACATAAGCAAGAAGGAAGTCTAGAACCTGCTTCCCTGACCTCCAAAAGCATGAGGCAGGTTGTCTTTCACCTAGTGGTAAAAGACAACTTATTTAAAAACAAAATACATCACTTGTCCTCCCAAAGGCCAGGGATTTAGCCACAACCAAAAATGTTCAGATGCGTTCATGTATGTCTGTAGTCAGCAATATTTAACTTACTCTCCAGCAAATTTCAGCTACAGCTACTAAGCCTTATAAGGACTTATTTGAAAGCCAGAAAATAAAAATGAGAGGCTCCTGAACCAGATGAATATCTCCATGTTTGGAAAGGCTTAGATTCTTATCAGAAGTTGAGTTTTACATGTCTGTTTTGTCTAGAATTAAAGCTAGTATTGCATTGGAGGACTAGGCCCACATTTTATTCAAAAGAGTGACATATTCCCTCTGTTACCATTTGCTGATATTCGTATAAGACTCAGACAACTCTGTGCACCTGCTGAAAACAGTTTGGGAAATACAGAAATGAACTACATTTGTTTAATTTTTTTATCATTAGACATTTAACGTTGCTGTGTTAGTGGTTATTTTTTGAGAATCGTAAGAAATCAATATACTTGGTGTTTAATATCAGTAGATTATAGTGCTTCTCTTCTACGTCTCCCAAAGACTAGAATGATGTGATTAATTGTATGGGCTTAAATCATTATTTTCTTCAGGGCTAGAAATTCCAGGGATTTCAAAGGGGATGAAGGCAACACAATTAAAAAGAAAAGGAAAACACCATATTTTTTACAGGATAAGTGTTTAATGGGATGGCTAGCTCTTGACATATGCTATATCTGCAGTTATATTCAGTGTTTGTGATGAGCACATTTTGATTTGTACATCTGACCTACCTTCTCAGTGGTACAAGTTACTCATACATGCATGCAAACTATAGCATTTGTAACCTTCATCCTCTTGAACCCTGAGCTAGAAATGAATGCATAAATATATTACAAATCCATTTTTTTGCAGAGTATAATAAAGTGCAAGACAGTATTTTAAATGAAAATTTTAATCAACAATGTCCTTTCCCAGGTGACTCATGAACACTGTGAGAGCATATATTCTCAACAGTTTYATTAGCTTATTCTAGTAACAATAATAATCATTACAAAAACTGCCAGAATCTAATTTTCTTTAATTAATCATATGCAATCAATATTGTAAAACTAAAACTGTATGTTTTGATTAACGCTGTATGGTCTAGAATACTGAAGAATTTTAGAGAATACGGCACAGGCATCTACTGAGAAGATTTTTGACACTGGAAAAGTCAGATTAAAATGTTAACAAAATAAACATTTAAACTGAAATATTCCACAGACTTTTACCAAACAAATGTTATGTGGAAAAATAGTCATGGAAAAGGTATTTTGGGGGATTCAAAACAGCACTGATTTAAATGTTATATCAGATAAAACAGTTCTCTGATATTTCAGTTTTCATCCAAAAAAACTACTTGAGTTTCTAACTGAATTGCCAGACTTCTGTGGTTTTGGCCCTCATAACTCTGTAACATGAGTTAGTTTGAATTTAACACAAGACCAAAAGGCTGTTTCTCCTGCTTGTTTCAGAAAACCTTGGGCTCCAGATATTAGTAACAGCCTCCTGACAACACATAGCAAGAAGCTACATATCCTCACATGTCTATTTTTGTTGATGACATAAAACTGGGATCTAATCAAGAGAGAACAATGACATCACTTGGTTGTATGTTACGATCAGAACTGGAGTGTGTGATTCTAAGATGTAAGGTTGCTAATACTTCAGTAACTTAAGAAAAGACGCTCTACATTAGTTATGGATTATGTCTATTCAATGCATAAGGATAACATCTTGCATCTAGCATTAGCAACATCTTGCATTAGCTGACAGTGATTAGGAGTAAGACAATAATTAGACACCTGTCTTGGTGTACTATACAATCAAACAATGTTATTATCATGCATGAAGAACATTGTTTAGGTCTGTAAGTTCTTCCTTCTCAGATATGCCAGGACTTCACATCTGATACCTCAGTAAGGCCTGATTTATGTGGTTCTTTGAACTGTTTCCTTGTTTTGGTAAATGCCACTGATAAACAAAGAATTGTCATTATTAGTAAATCTAGCAAAAAAAGTCTGAGTTAGAATAGAAAAACGTCTTTCATTTTTTTGTGTGCAACATTACCCCGTAATAGCACCCCACAATTTTATCCTATTAAAATGATGACAATTTCTTTAGCACACATTTTTTTCAATATTATGAAAATGTCCTTTTTTTCATGTGAATACTGGCTGCTTTCTTTATCTCACATACAAATGCAATAATATGTGTCCTATTAGCTTGGTCCCCAGTGGCATAATTTTATGTAGGTCATTATATTTTAGAAACAAAAATATTGAACACTCTAAGTAGTCTTGAATTTCTAGGCATTTACTCTGAGGGAGTCTGCAGCCTCTGAATCTGTCATGTAACCAGACTTTCCTTCAGCACAAAGTACGATTAAAAGTAATAACACATGTCATACCACTGTGGCAATGCCAACACAGAGGATGCATTTCTACAGAACAGATGGTACTTGCAATGCTAAGAACTCTATTCTCTTCATTTTACCTCATTGTTGCTTGGCTTCTGTGCCTTCTCACACACGTCACACATTTGAAAGTGTGCACAATGTCCTCTTTCTAAAGGGCTTGTGCATATGAACTCGTACAAACAAGATCAGAATGCAGATCAATTTATCTAGAGCATAATTCAAAATGGACAGAGTTACAAACAAAGAAGACTCCTATAACTGTTATTTCAGAAACTAAAGAAGCTATCATTTTGGGAAGTTGGGAAAAGTAGTATTCATATAAAATATAATAGGGATCAGTTCACCTACTATGTTATATCTACTGTGCACAGTCACAGTGTGAAATACAGCAGTTTTAAGAAGTGCTGAGTAAACTAGATGATAATTTAGGACTGAACACTATGAAGAATAGCTCAAAATACAAAAGAAGTGTGASATAGGCAAAATTGCAGCTGGCCTTCATCCAAGATAGATACTCCTGTAAAATCATAGGATATTTTATGACTATAAAGGTTTTTAAATATCATTCATAAGTTGGCATGTCTAGTAATTCAATAACTAGCAGCAAGATGCCAGAGCAAGAAGTATATCTGTAAGGAATCACAGGAAAAAGTATCATATATTAAATAATCAGCACAATAGCTGCTGAATTTTCTTCACAGATCTGTAAAACGCACACATCCCCGGTTATGTGGATTTTGTGGATCACAAACTGAGGCAGGAAGGCTGCAATACGTACAGAAGGAAGAAAGCTCTCAGTTACTGTGAGGACTATAACTCAGTATAGGTCTAGGTCCTGCTCTAACAGATACTATTCAGCACGTTTTTTCCGTACAGCACAAGAAGTGAGGTTCAGTTCACAAGAGTAATACTCTCATACACAGTATCGAGAACAAGGGAGAGTTACAACTACTTCAATAAATGACCAGGAATGATCTGTTATGAACATGCAAAAATGAATCTATTAAGGAATGAATCCATATATAACATAATAACAAAAGATGGCTTCTCTCTTTAGTCAGGAAGAGGGTGAACAATGGCACTGCAAGCCAGTTTACGCTTGCCTTTGGCAGCCTGAAAGGACACATGCAGAACTGGGCAAAATTAGCTGCCATGGTCTATCCATGTGTTATCTGAAAAATTCTGACAGGCTGCTCAATCGTTTTCTATGGCTGCCTGTGGGATCCCCTGTACTGATAGATAGATAACATTCAGCATGAATAAAGACTTGGAAAAATGCTAGCATATCCAACATCTATATTTTAATGTCATCTGCAACATTCTCTGTAAAGTAATATTTTTGCAATCAGTCTAGTATAAAAAGACCTGTATAATAAATTGGCCAGYGTGTTACATGCCTGCCTGTCTCAGTGGCTAGACAGAGAAGATTGTTACTTGCATGGTATGTGATATGGTTTTCAAAATGACTGATATAGCATGGTGACTTCCAAACTATACAAACAATTTCCTTCATCTTTATTTCTGTTTATTATCTTTGTTTTCTTTCTATCTGATCCATATTCTAAGGTAGAAAACTCCTTATTGCAAATCTCTAGTCTTCACTGGATTATGTCTGAAATTTAGTTAGGACACAGACAGTGAATGGAAAAGAAATTGTTCTGCCCTTTGTTATCTCCTCAATTAGGGGATCTTGTTAACAGTTGTGAACTTCACTGCTCTGGACAAGAGATACTGACAAAGTAGAGATTTGTATGAATATTTCAGGGAAGAAGAATCACTTTTCCTTGTTAGTCAATGATTAATTGTTCAAAGCTAGAGATCTCTAGTCCTTGAAATCATTCAAAGTTTTCATTAAAGCACCTGTAATCTTCTAGAYTTACTTCATTGTGGCTCTATGTTGAAATTATATATTATGAGTTATGATCCCTGTAAATAAAAGGCATTTTGTTATGCCAACTCTCCATTGTCTTTCCTACCGTGACATCTTTAACAGACCCTGCTTTGACCTACTGGCAAATACAACGGATTAGTGGTGAGCCCTTCTTTGCTATACCTTTGCTGTCAGTGAGGGGACAAAAAATTAATAATCTGGAGGAATAAAAATAAGACTCATTCAAAAGGTGACTTAGGCCTTGACTGTGGTTTAAAGTTCTTCACGTAGCTCATCCGTAAAGGGAGCAAAATGACTTAAGCAATGTACTAATTTAAGACCTTTGGGAACATGGTTCACTTTGGCTATGAATTCTATGTGAAATGTGTTTCATAGTCTCAGCATAGTTCTAAAATAACTATGTAAACTGTTTATCCCTGGACAACACATGAGGATTTATTTGGGAGACAGAATTGGTATGATAAGACTGACAGTCACTCTTTATTCAGGGTACACATAGCAAGCTGTTACTATTTCTTTTTGCAACAAGCAACATGAAAAAACTGACACCTCACCCAAAGATAAGGCTGTTTAGAAACTGAAATACTGATGAGAAAGGAATTGTGTTGATGCTAGTAAGTACATGAAGGCATATCTGTGCACAAATCACCTAAGAACAGACAAATATAGTTGGAGAAAAACAGTCAAAATGCCAAAAAGATATAAAAGTAAAATGACCGTGAGGTAAAAGAAAGTGGAAACTTCTCGAGCAGAGGAAAAAAACTGGAAAAAGACTGAGAAACGTGAGCAGAGAAATAGTCTCCAGTGACTTTATTCTTTCTGTGTTCACAGAAATAAGATTTTGTAAGTTATTTTTAAACAAACAGACTGTATCAAATAATTTCTCCCCTCTAATGAAGATAATTCAAAGCTTTCTGACTGCTTATCACTTCAAATCAAAATGAGACAATTGCTATTAGATTCCTTAGTGCGGTTCCAGAGAAGCCATACATGAAACTGTATACTGAAAACAGCTTGGGGATAGAGCCTCAGCTGGGGCAAATCACAC
This sequence comes from Apteryx rowi, assembly GCF_003343035.1. Classification (NCBI taxonomy): domain Eukaryota; kingdom Metazoa; phylum Chordata; class Aves; order Apterygiformes; family Apterygidae; genus Apteryx; species Apteryx rowi. Next base: position 882,429 of record NW_020449197.1, on the reverse strand, counting down.
TTACTTCAATATTTGAAAAGGATTATTAAAATATGACTATGGAAAAAATTACATAAGACTAATAATTCCAAGCCTCACTCTRTGATATTTGTTCATGCAGATTTAATAAAGTGTATATAAAACCACAGGCCATAAGCCAAAATATTCACTAGGTTTTGTGGATTTAGGAGCCATTATGAGAATGATTCACGTGCTGCAAAGGACAGAGTCAGAAAAATAGTATTTCCTATAACCACTGATTACAGGTTAGAAAAAACCTCTGATGATGTAATTTTAAAAGGTCTGACCTGTCTTTATTAGAACTTACACTAAGAAATTTTCTTACTTCTTGAGTAAAGAGGAAATCTAAGAAAGAAGAAATATATTCCTTTGTAGAAATCAAATTAAAAATATCTTCAGTCACACTGATAAATTTATTCTGATATGTGGAAATGTGGTGCCTACAAAGCTACCATGATATATATGGTTATGCATTTCATTATTTCAAATTCATGACCACTGAGATTTATTGAGGTCACATTTTTATATTTAATTTGTTTTAATAAATGATCATTTTGACTGAAGTTAACTAGATCTACTGTGCTACTAAATATTAAATATAGATACTACCACATAGCTGGACTATTTTAGATTCAGGCTTTTCATTCAACTCTACCTCTTTTTTGTGAGACTTCTCTTGTCTTTGAATTCACTTGCTTTTGAATATTGTAAGTCACTAAACTCAAGGGATTTCAACTGCAGGGGAAAACTGCAGAAATTGAGTCTAAGACCTGACATTTCCATAATAACATATTTTAGATTTATTTCCATCAAGAATCTTAAAGGCTATTCTGTAACAAAGATCTTGGTGAGATTAAGACACGTTTATACTTCAGATAAAAATGGCCAATATAATTAATATAGTACATCCACTGTAGATGTGCTGCCCATATTATCCGTGTTATGTATATGTATATTTTGTAAGATTATGTATATTCTTACAAAAAAGTCATTTTAGAAGTACACTTTGCAGATGCAAGGTTAAATCTTTTCCAAATGTATTCAAGTAACAGCAGCCAAAACAATTGAATATTTCTAAAAGTTTGGTGTCTTGTCCATTTTTTCTATCCTAGCATTCATGATAACTGAAATAGAAACCCAGAGATTTCTTGGTCCTTCAAAGTACCAGTATCAGAGGGAACACTACTGTGCCATGAYTAAGAAAAATTATTGTTTGCTCAGGAAAAAGAACTTATACATGAGAAAGTTATATTTCAAATTTTTGTAATGATACTGGATTCTCAAATTTCTTAATATAAATCAGGCTTTTACAAATACTTCTATAGTTTTGATCTGCAGTTATACAAACAGGCATTAGAAATAAAGAATTTAGAAAATAAACAAGAAATGCAAAGAATGTACATATTAAACCCRTACTAAAGAAATTTAGAAAGCAACTGACTTAAGTTTAATCTCTCATTTCTGAAAAGTCTGTTGCCCTCAGATACTGTGTCTCTCATTTTATATTGGCCACTCCTTTTATATATCACCATTTGCATGTATTTTCTATAAAACCATTACAAAGATGAACTTAAAAATCCCATTTAGGGACCTCAATAACATACACTTGGCCCAAATGACTATGATCAAGGCATTTTAATGATCGCTGTTCCAAACTGAATCAAGGCACATATAGAGCTTTCCTATTGTTCTTAATATGCCCTTAAATAGACTTAAAGTTTTCCCCGGTGCCTTCATAGGTATTTTGAAACCTTAACGTTGGGATTTTTAAAGTGTTAATTTTTGTGCATTTTTTGCTCAGTTCTCTTGACTGCACTGCTTTCAGAGGCATTAGAAACAGGGTAGCAGCCCCTATCAACCGTCGATGCCAAAGTTGGTATATGGCCGCATGACTTCCAAATGAGACTTAGGGAGACATTTGTCAATGGTAACTCCGGAGACATCAGTCCAGTCTTCCTCCTATCACTAATTTACCATAGCCAATAGGAGTAGTAACAAGCAAATTAGCAGCCAAGAGAGAATGGAGATTAGCTGCTGAGACCACAAATACTCTTCTCAAAATTAACTAACGTGCTGACTTAACTTTGTTTTTAGGCTCTAAAAGGCCACGATACACATTTTTAATGAGTTTTTCAAATTCAGATTGAGGTTTCTTATAATATACCACATTTTCAGAAAATTCTGATGACCACTGGAAATCAGGTCCCCTTATTGTACTTACTAGGTGCAGATTTAATAAACGGACAGACAGAGGAACTAACAAAGCTGTAATCCAACCCCCAGCTCAGGCGCGATGCATTGTGACTGGCACACTTCCTTCACAAATGATAAGTCCTTTTACCTCGTCCCTTTTCAYAGTCGTGTTCTTGTTGCATCTGCCCCTACTGGGAACCACTGCTTATTGTCCTATATTACTACCTGCTATATTTCTATATATTTCCTACTATGAAATGTGATGGCATTTCTAAAATTTCAAAACCAAGAATGACACAGGAAGTCCTTTCAATTTTAATATTATAAGCTAAATGGGCAAAATGTAAAACAAAAAAGGCTCAAATTTAAATACCCAAGAAATCCAATTTTACGTCCTCATTTTAAATATCCTTCAAATGTATGAATTAAAAATCTACAGTTCATGTTTACTGTCATTAAATACACAAATACTGAGCAAATACATCAAACAAAAAATACAAAGAACATTTTGATACAGCTCATCAGGTATAATGACACGATAAGGGCTGTACTTTCATTACTATTTTCACAGTGCAAGACAGATTATCCTTGAAACACTATCCTTTTTACAGATACATCTTTATGGGAAAACAGACTCAAAAGTGCAATATCCATGCTACCTGAACTTTGAGAAAAGTATTTAATGCATTTCTGCTAGTCTGTAATAGCAGTATCACTCTCTAGAAAGGTTCCTGCTGGGCTGAGCTGCAGGGCTGAAAGTGTGCTGTTTCTTATTTGGTTCTAGTCATCAGTGTAGTCTTAACATACATAATTACATTTATCTGGAGATGATTAACAATATGATCTTTGCTTCCGAAATCTTTTCTATAGCTAAACTCTTTTTCAAAGCCACAAGCACTTCCTGAATCTCTTTCATGTATGGTTTCTTATTCACATCTATCCAGTCACTGTAAAACTGTACATTGAGGAATGCAATATTTGTTGTTTATCTGTGAATTATTATATAGGCTTTTAAAGAAATGGCCTTCTTTATTATGTGGTGGGCAAAATGAAAGTGAAAGGCAAAATACAGAATTTTATCTCAGGGATTTTAACTGAATGCAAGAAGAAGCAGCATAGATTTTCAACTGGAATCATTACATCAGGATCTTCTTCTTACAGTATTATCATGTTTTGTGACCAGATCTTATTATTCGATCTGCAGGAGATACTGCAGTTGTTGGGAAGCATGTTGAAGTTAGGAAATAGTAGCATAGCTGCTGAAGCAGCTGTAACACTTAGATCCTTATGTAATTTTCCTTTCTCTGGCATCGATAAAGACTTCTGTGAAGTATTTTATGTTTAAAGAATGAACAAAAATAAAGCTAATATGTTAGCAGAAGAAGAAATCACTGAAGAATCATAAAGTATTCAAAATAAAACAGGCAGTGTTACAGCTAGTCTGCTGACTATTTCATTTCCAGATTTATGTATTATGAAATACATCTCTAATTTGAAAGACTGTGAGGTAAAATAGATCAGGTTAACCTTTGAATAAGAAATAAATTCTTGTAGTATAGAGTAAAGAGAAGTAATAAAATTTACTTTGTTTCTTCTTACTGACTGGTTTGGAACACCATGTGGGCAAGTTTAACCACTTTTTATTTATTGCAACAATATTGGTGAAAAATTGTAACACTGATTGTGTAGGATCATTGTGGGAAAAAGAAAAATTTATCATATGGACAAGTCAAAAAATAACCATATGCAAAAAAACCCTTTGGGCATCAAATAGGCTCATTATTCTGTGCATTACCTGGAAATGACAAGAGATTAAAAAAAGTGATCTCTACCGTCTGGCCATCATTTGGCAAGAGCATTTTCCCCTTCTAATGGTGGAGGATAATCAAAATGGCAACAATGACTTGGCGTGCATTTATGATAAACAATTCTTTTCTAACATGAAATGTGATAACTCATACTGTTAATTTTTAAATCACTAAGCCAAACTCTCTGAAGTATTACACAGAATTACTTAACACTCCCAAAACTGGCCTCCAACTTTCAAGGAGAAAGTTGCAAGTTAGCTGATTTTTATTCCTGTTTTTCTTAATATGGTGTTTTCACAGACCATGAAATTATTTATTGAAAGGTTTCTTTAAATACATGATTAAATGCTCTTCTCTGTCTTTAAAATAGTTACTAGTATTCTCAGTGAATTCTGGAACAATCCTATAACAACAAATTTATTGAATCTACTGATGAAGAATAAAATTATACCAAAAAAACCCCATCAGCCTTTTTAGTAACTTCCACTAAGTGGAAAAAACCATTATAGTGACAGCAGCTTTCATATACTGTCAGATACCTCAGCAGATAAAGATGAAAAAACAGGAGTCTAGCTGCTTCCTAAACACATTCCTACTACAACTCCACCTGAAAGATGCTGCACTGAACTATACAGGCAAAAGTCAAGTAAAAGCAGAAGATGATTTACTACAATACACAGCAGAAGACTTCTTGCCACAGTTCTCATCCCTGGGACTAAGGTTCTGAGAGTTGTCATGCTTTATAATTTGGCACTGTGGTTTCAAAAAGAAAACAGATACTAAAATTTGGCCTTTCTGAAAGTTGATAGTTAGAAAACAGTGGCACGCCAAACCATCCAAGGCAAAAAAATCTTTCAATAACATAAAATGGAGATTGCTCAATTAAGTGAGCTATATTTTAGTGAGCAGAAGCAGACCAATCTTTTTCTGTCAGGAAAAATTTGCGGTAATCTATGCATCAGCTTTCACGGTGCCCATAAAAAAAGCTTTATACATACAAACTCTAATTCTGATGTAAATTTTGTGGGAACTGTATTGAATTCCACTGTGGAGTAAATCTAGATTTCTAACTGTGTTGGAGAATAATAGCTGGCCACTCTGTACTATATACAAATAGACTCTGGGTTCTCAGAAAATATGCATTTGTAATATGAGGCTTTTGGAAAATGAAAATCATATTCTTCAAAAAAAAGAATCCAAACTTGCAGTTTGAGAGGGTGACCGTAATCTCAGTAAGAGATACTCTTGAATTTGAATGCTGTTTAGAACAAAACCATAAGCACTTTTTTAAAACAGAAAAGCAAAAAATCCTCTGTAGAGCTTATAAAATTTTCTTAAAAATTCAAGCTGTCACTTAGCTACTTTAATATAGAATTTAGCAATGCAAGTGTCTTATAGGGAAATGCTAATAAAAAGAAATAAATGGTCCAGTGTAATATAACTGTTTTTACTTCTACACTCTGGTAAAATGCTATCCTTATGGTAACCTGTCAGCCATGTTTATACTGAGAAGAGCTGGAATTGACATCTTGCTGGGAATATTCAGGCAATTCTTCATTTACACAAATGAAATAAGCATGGACAGTAATATCAAACCTATGTCTCTGTGAATGTTTACCCACATTTAAACATGAATTTGATTTAGCTATATTTGGATTCCCGTTGTGTGTATTTTCTGTGAATATGTAGGTATTCAAAATTCACTGGATAAAAACCTCTTGACAAAGCTTGTATCCAAAAGGAGCTTTATCATAAACTCACTATACAGTCAATTACACAAGATGGAAATCAGCAAAATCTTTGATCTTCCCTTTATAGCATTACAAGATTATAGAATCTTAAACTCAGCCAGAAGATAGGAAAAATGACACTGACAATTAGGTGCAAAACAGCTGACCTGACACAGCAATCATGAACTAAGAGGATTAAATTTACCATTGAATATTTTATATTATACAGGTGTTAAATATCACCCAAAATCTGAACACAGAACTACAAGAGTAAAATTTTACATAAGCTCTTGATCCTAATACAGGGATTCTATTGAGGCTATTTTCTCATAAGATGTCATATAAGATGTCGTAATAATCATGCATACTCAGAATCATAAAATAATTCAGGTTGGAAGGGACTTCTGGAGATCATCCGGTCCTACCCTCTGCTCAAAGCAGAGTCAGCTTTGAAGTCAGATCCAACTTCTAAGTTACACATCCAGTGGAGTATTTTAATATATCCAAGAACAGATATCCCACAACTCCTCTGGCAACCGTCCATCCAAGTTCCCATAATTCTGATGTAGCAGCTTGGCAGCTGTTTGCATGAAAAGTAATATGTAGTAATCTTTAAATATATTCAGCTCTTCAGCTCAGTAAGCAGAAAGAAAAGATTAAAAAAAAAGTATCGTTCTGAGACTGCTCAGCTCTCTGTGGACCAAAACCTATTTTTCTTACAAGTTATCATTTTAGAACCTGTAAGKCTATCCCAATGCATAGAAGATATTAATAAAATAGTTTCTGGAAACACAAAATAGAAACAATGATGATTAAAAATGAGCTATGGATGCTGCGGCTTTTAAGCCATATCGTATCAGGAATACCTGTCCTTTGGTAAAATGCTGGTGTAGGGAATTTGAAATGAGAATACAGATTCTTTGAAAAGCACAGATTTTACCAGTTCAAACTCTGTCTTATGTGTTTTATTCTCTATTCTACAGATGACTTATTATATGAAAATCATATATTGGCCCTTTGTCCCTTCACTACGCCCTCTGTAAAATGAGCTATAACAACCTACCACCTGTGTAATACCTAATAGATGTACCATCACAATAAAAATTTCTTATCGCGAGCTGCCAAAAATTTGAAAATTATTCAGTACAAACACTTGGAAAAAGACTACAGAAATGAAAGTCAGTATTTGTCTTCTTCGTATTTGCTGCATATGTCTCAATAGAAGACCTCCTACCTCAAAACTATATTGGAAATTAACTCCAGCACTATATATAGGTGTGGTAATTTTTCTTTTCCAACCCCCCAAGTATGCATCTTCAGTACTGGAACGCTGTAGGAGAAATGCCAAACTGCTCTTTCRGATCACGACTGTGTTCCAGTAATGATATATATTGTATACATGATTTATATGGAAAACTGTAATAAAATACTTTCCAAATATCTACCTTAGCACTTGATAGTCTAAGGCTCCTCTCCACAAGCACTTTATAGAAAATATACAATAATTTAAAATCACACTGTGCCAGTATTGCCAATGAGGTAAATATCTCTGGTTTCAATTTAAAAAATGTTAGTGACAGACTCTGAGTCATTTCTACATAGTCAGTAGAAGTAAAATGGAAGGGAATGAAGCAGAGACAAACATAAAATTCAGGAGGAACTATAAAGAAATTACTGGGTACTACTCTCAGACGCACTGTAATACTAGAATGTAAAATATCCCTTCATAGCACAGGCAATTGAATCAGATGAAACTGTAAGTTTACAGCTATGGTCAAAACTTAGAATCAGGTGAAAGTAACTCAAAGACAGAGTTAGAGGTTACCATTACTGGCAACAGAGTCCAAAGGAGTAACAGAGTTTAATATACTCTAGAGTATTATTTTTTAACTAAAAAAATCATTAAAAAGCCATTTAAAATTGATGTATTTGAAGAAAAGAAGGAAAAGGCGGCTCTTTCCTTCACAGAAAACTGTGAAAAAAAATTTCCTCTCAATATAGTTTCTAGTAGAATGCAAACAAGATAAATCCAGAGCAGGTCTAACATGTGAACAAAACCATAAACCTCCAACAATGTTCTTACTGCTATTTTCAATATGTGCTTGTAAAGCACATATGTGTTTCTGAGATGAAAGAACGCGATTCTTAGTTCTTTATACTATATAAAAACTAAATTAGTTCATTTATTAAACAGCCTATTCACACATCAGCATGATCACAGTCATTATACTAAGGACAGAATTTAAAAATTACTAAAATGCTATTTTTGCCTCTTCACAAGAATCGAAGTGAAAAATGGTACCCTAGATTTCCAGTGGAAATCTCAGAGTAATCCCATCCTTAATTTTTCCTCCCAAATGTAAGATACAGAAACAAGCATTTTGCATTCCCTTAAAGATTCTGTAGCATTTGAAAATTAACAGGCTATGATCTCATTCTGAGTTGTGGTGACTCAGAATCAAGCTGATATATTGTTTCTTTGGTTAAGCCAATATTTAAGGAACAGAATTACAGAAATACAGATCCTTTAGACCCTGTTAACCCTTGCTAGACAGTGCCTGCATGACACTGCAGTGAAGACTGGGACTGCCTATGCCTCACAGAAGCAAAGAAAGCATTAAAGGGAATCTGGACACCAAAATGATTTCACCTAGCACCTATGAGGATGGCACAACTCCAAAACAGTGTGTGAGGAGAGAAGCCATCTCCAGAGAAAAAAGACTAAAAAAGAACAAGAACACAAAATGGCAAAGAAACTGAAATCAAATTCAGTAACAAAAAGGCTTTAGTGGCTACGTTTATCATGATTTGTTGAAAGATATTACTACGTTAGAAGGAGTGAGATGTTAAAGGGATTGGACTGAGAGGCCAAGTTCCAAATGCATGACTTTCTGGAGCAATAGCAAGACGATGTATTTTCTAGAACAAAAACAAGGCTTTTCCTAGAACAGTAAGCTTATTAGTGTCAAGCCTGAGTAGGTGGTGGTAAATGAGATTTTGCAAAGACGCATGGGGCAGTATTCCCAAAATGAATAACATTACCTAAAAATAATTGTGACTGTTCTTTCTCCTTAAGAGTATCAGCAGTTTGGATCAAGGAATGCAACTGGGCTCCAGTAATGTCCTCTCTTCTAATTTCAGACCATAGGGTATCTACTAAGATATTTTCATGCTCTGTCATCTGCACCATTATTAAAAGGTTTGTGGCAAAGTCAAGAACTGAATTTAGTTTTCATGACTCTGAGATTAACATGCTTATGATGACCACATTCTTCTACTAACAAAAACAAAGTGGCTCATGATACAGAAGTAGCAAAGGCTATAGTAGAAGACCCTGACATTATTAAACAAAAAGGGAACAAGAGATAACGATGGATTCAAACTCTTCAAAGGTGAAAATGATCTCATACTAATGTCCAACTGCTCATACCACAAAATCACTACTCAGCTGGCATGACTTACTGTTGCAAGCTCAGGACTGAATAACAGGAATAGCACAAGTAGGACTGAGAAGTACTGGCAGGACTGAGGGAGCCTGCCTGCAAGCGATTCCAGACAGTGCTTTTCTTTAGTTTCCTATCACAAAATCCAGTGTGAATATCTACCCCAAAGGAAGTCCCATACACCTCTGTATTAGCCCAGCACAACAAAAATGAATAAAATAGAGAATACGCCAATCTACTATTACTAACTACCAGAATGGATAATCACCATGGTTAATAAAGCTTTTTTCCAATCATTTTGGGAAGAAGACAGCATGCCACCAAACTTCTAGGTAAGGCTAGTTTACAAGCTAAACTAAATGGAAGGCTTGTTCTGTGGAAGCCCTATATAATACCATCATTGCAAGAGCTTCATGTTTGGCAGAACAATCATTTTCCCCCTTGATCCTTCATTCTGGGATCTGTAAGACCCTGCAATTTTCAGATAGCAATGGCACAAGATCAAGGTTATTACTATTTTTTAAGATAGCACTTTTTAACAAAAGGAGAGAAGCACGGAAACAGCCAGGCAGCAGTTGCACATGTGGCATTCATGTTTTGTAATAATTTCAGCCTGAATCCTGCCAATATCACTTCATCTCAAGCCACTTGCTGGGACGCTGAGCACATCCATCCTCTCCTGTAGGCTTTATTTCTACCCAACAAAGAGACTATGCTTGGCTCCAGAAACTGTTAGTCTTCAGTTTCATGGGCACAAAAACAACTCAAAATCTAGTATGAATAGTGAATAGGAAAAAAAAAMCCCGTAGCCGTCTGTAGCAGGAACAGCTTCATGGAGGGCCTTTCCTTTAGAAGAGAGCTGCCTTGTAAAAATAGTCCCTGGCAGAGACAGCACTTGCAGCACATTTGAGAAAGGCAAGTTTCTAGAAAGAGTTCTTGATTTTCCATAGTTTATTCCAAAATTTTTGACTAATCTCTAATCTTTTTCAAGCATTTACCATATACTCAGGTATCACTTACATTTTACATAATTCCATAGGCTGTCTAACAGCAGCTTCAGCAGTACAATAATTATCAACATCAAACATTTATGAAAAGCAAGATATTATTGCTGAATAGGAAAGGTCACTGCTTCAGAGAAAGAACTACTGGTGTACTTTAAAAAGCCATGCAGTATAAAGAAATACAGATTTTCTAAAAATGAATCTACAAAAATGTAGTTACTATAAAAAACAAGAGAAAATAAAATATTTTGAATAACATTTTAAATATACTTTTCACTTTACATTTTGTATGGCAGAGATCATGCACGATACTACTGCTACTAGTATTGATGCTAGTACTATTGCTGGTCTTGCAACATAGTTTGTGATATGGAATGTAGAAGGTTTCAGGTACACAGAACATTCAAATGTTGGTACTATAGTTCAATCATACACTGAATCCATCAGCTTTTCTTTTTTCTTTTTTTACTGACAACACATCTAATTTGAGGGTTGTTGTTAGATTATCCTAAAGACATCTGTCCCAATTCTTATCATACATAGGGACCAGTATGTGACAACATAATACCATTCTGAACATTTCTCCAGCATGGATAAGGCACTAATAGGCTTTAATGGCCCTGACAAGCCTCAGCTGGGGCCTCCACCTACACCTGCTGCCCATGGGCCAAGGGGCTCCATGAAAACTCAGCCCTGGACTTTCACTCCTTGCCTGAGCTATGTTGTAGTAGTATTGGTCTCCAGCCACAGCCATAGTCACAGCCATGCCTGTGCCTTGCCATGGACCACTGATCCTAACTTGTGGACTGAGTAGCCCAGCTTGACCTTGGACCTGCCTCATTGTTACAGACCTGCCCAGCAATCATTGGGCCGTGTCTGATGCAGGTTACTGTCACCAAACCTGACTGGGACATGCAGATCAATTTCTGGGCTTGACCTTGGACCTGCCTCATCACTGCACTCTTACCTGATGATCTGGACTCTAGCTACCATCTCTGGGCCTGCCCTGCTTGCCTCACTTAGGTACTGTGGGGCTGGATCCTGGCTGGAGAAGCCCCTGCCCTGCTGGCTGTGTTACTGTGCTTAGCTCACAGTCTCTTAGGCAGCAGCCAGTCCTTGCTGCTCCCTGATGGTCTTTGTTACTGTTGTACCTTAGATACGTTTATGAAGACATAGCACCTAAATTTCATCTTTAGTTACTCCAGCTCATCTTTCAAAGAGCTCTTTTTGGCATAACTTATCAATACCAGTAACAAGATTGAGGATAGACTAGCACCCTTGGGATGCAAAAGAAGAGTGTGTTTTCTTACAAGCAGCACCTTTGACAAGGATGAAAAATAAGGAAGATGTCCTGGTCTATGACTTTGGGTAACTCCCTCTTCAGCATAAGATTCCGTCTCTGGAAAATGGATAATGAAAAAGCCCTGTTCTTTCAAACAGAATGAAGCCTAAAAAGCACTGCTTCAGTAGTTTGGGGATTCTTTGATTTTTAGAAATAACAAAATACTACCTGCTCCTCTCTTAAGTATAATGAGTTGGAGCAGCTGGATGTTCCTCCCAGAAACAAGAATTTCATCCATCTAATGTGAAGTTGTCATAAAAGTTCTCAAGAAAGATTTTGACTTTACAAGGAGCTGCTTGGGAGGAGGAAGCTCAGGAAGAGGCAATATTCTTCAAATTTTAACAGAAGCTTGTCTTCAGTTTAATTTCACTTAAACTTTCACTGTGTTCCCACGAAGAATACATGGAAGAAAAACATCTCAAAAGGAGGAGTCATGGTGTGTAGTAGGCTATGTCTACAGAATACATGATGTGGCTCAGCTTGGGGTCAGACTGTGCTTTGAAACATTCCAAAAAGAATAATTTCAGGCCCTAATAGTGCATCTTTGCATGTATTCAACATACAGCAAATTGGGAATGACAAACTTGATGTGCTTATAAGCTACTACACCAACAGGTATCCCAAGCGTAACTCTGAGTACAATCTGGATGCAGGTGATTAGGATAACCTCCAGCACTGTAAAAAGAAAAGGTTACATACTTGTTAAATTCACTATGAGGTCCACAATTAATATATCATCAAGCATACACCTCATTGGTATGCCTGTCCTTCTACAGAGGAAATCCTTGCAGGAACTCCTTGACAACATGCTTCTTGCTGAAGCCAAAGATCTGATACTTCTTTTGTGTTCAGTGATACAATGCAGCACGCCCAACAGAATAATGGGCCAGCACCTTCTGTTTTCTCAGGTTTTTTGAATTGCAGATAGATACTTATGTATCTCATTACTGCACTTGCTACATTAGATATATATTTTTATATATATATAATAAATAAAAAGGCAAATATTTAAGGAAAGTGTGCAAACCTAAAATGAAAAAAACCTACCTTGTGGCAGAGACACAGTTCTGTTATTTTTTATGTAAGAGTGTTTTTTCTTTTAAACTAATTTTAATGATCTACTTGACTGGTTATAGAAGCTTTTACTGATGAAAATGTGCACATCTTGTATGCAGACACAATGCACTTGGGCCTTAGTTAAATTACACCTCCTCCTAGGTCTTATATTTCCTTCCATGCCTCTCATTACCCCAAGTTATTGGGCAATTGAAAACGAATTGAATTGTCTTAGCAGTAATGCAACAATCTAGACCTAGATAAAACCTACTAAGAGAGCGTATTTCAAAACAAGAGGATCTTTAAAGGAAGAGTTTAATAAAGAATGCAAAATAAATCCAAAATCACCCAGTCAGCAGTCTTCTTTTGCAGTATCTTGTCAAACCAGTTTGGTTTGGGTATTTATTYTATGGTGTTTAGCCAGTTCCTTTTGCATGTAAAACAGGAAATCAAAATGGCACACAATGTTAAAGTACAGCTCAAGAAGATGTGGCTTTTTAAAACATGTAGGAAGACAGCTTTATTCTTTCGCAGGCACAATCATTAAGAGGCATTTTTACTCCATTTTTGGCAGAAATTAGAAAATGTAGTTATCAGATAAGGATTACATAAAAAATAATATTATCCTTCATTTTAAGTTGATAACACTCCTGCAGTTTGTGCTGGTATACTGATGCACAAATTATAGGGAAGAAGATTTATATATAGCCAGTTCTAGCTGTAAGTACTGAATCTGATGACTCCTCTATTTAGAATTCCTGAGTCACTCAAGTAGACATATTTGATAGCAATGTGATCTAATTGTTTTACTGCTAAACCTGAAGCTGTTGCTATTAGGAGCAAATTAGCAAGGGACCTTTGGATAATTCTACCACTCAAATCAAAGGCTCAGTCAATTAGCTGTGTTAATAAATAACAGTTCCCTAAAAAGAAGACAGAAAAAAAAAGACTAAACAAATGTCCAAAAAATCCTGTAAGATGAAAAATTAAACAATTTGCCAAAGGTCAGGAAGGAAGCCAGAATCTAAATTAGACTAAGGACTTGTTTTTTCTACTCCTTCATCTTTAATCAGGCATACTTTAAAAGAAAAAAAACCTCTATCACTTTAACATAGTAATTTTTCATTGTGGTCACAAGCCATAATATCTGAGCGAAGGATACGATTCAGCTGCATGTAATAAGAGTCTGGAATGGAGCTTATAGCAAACAGTTTGATCAGAAGCAACCACGATATGACCAGAGGTTTTGGCTTTTTTTGGTCCTTTGATTGGTCTTGACTACATCATGGAAGCGAGAACAGATGTTCTGCACAGTGATGGTTGACTTCTTCATGGTATTAGTGATTTCCTAGGTGGAGAATACACATTACACTATCATCTACATGCACAGATAGTCGATCTGTCTCCTGCTTTTATTTTGCCTAAGTTGCTCTGCCTGCTACTTCATGTATTTTGCTGCAGGTTTTCGATCCAGCCCAACTGATAGGATGGTAATGGAGCAAACTGACTGTAAAATTCGCACTGCTCTGGAGCATGCTTGTATTCCAAATATGGGTTTGGGGAAATATGATGCTATATGTATGTTCACTTGTACTAATTCTGTAGGGAAAGATATGTAGAATGAATAATTTGAAATAACACACCAACCCTTGTAATGTGTGTTTTAAAAAAAAAAGGTAACAAAATATATGCCTTGCAATCATGTAGCAGTGATGGAGTTGACAATACCRGACCTTACGTTTTGGGACAGAACCAACAGCTTCATCATTTGCAGAGGAGAAACAGCCTTTAGCCCAAGAGACCTGTACTGGGTTGCTGATGAATAATGTGTTTTATACTTACATTTTAATCACCTACAATTAAAATACTGACTTGGCTGACAAAAATGCTACCCAGTCCTACCTTTCAGCAAAAAAGAACCTCGTAAGTACAGATTCAACTGGGGAAATTCTGTATGCAGTGATTTCTGATATGGTTACTGGCACTGGCAATATATAGGGAATTAACTGTTAACCTGATGACCTAATTCTGTYTCTGTTAAAGTCAACTGCAAAACTCACTACCTAAACTAGAAGCAGAACTGGACTCATAATATGCTAAGGAAGCGGTAGCACTATACTATACAAATTATAATGCTGCACCCTTTTCTTCCTAGCTGATCATAATTCACACTTTAACATTGTTATTACATAAATTCAAGTAAATCAAAATATTTTAAACAAAACATTCTCTGATTTAGAATGGTCTTTGAATCTGAGTATGTAACTATTCACCCTCTCTTATCAAATGTAAGTGCCCAGTCTTTGGTCAAAATGGTTCTTGTGCAAATGCAGAATATCATTCATAATGTATGTTCCATTTACACTACAGCATAAATAAGATATATCAAAATATTTTAAATTAAAATTTCAGTTTTATATACCTTTATTAGAGCTGGTTTGAATAGAACTGGTTTAAATTTATGAAGAGCTATGTATTAGAAAGTCTTGAATAGATTCTGTGAAAAGTTCAATTTATGATATTTCGTATTACACATTATACAGTTTCTTTATTTTTTGCTCACTTGATCATGCTGAGAAAAATTCATGAATATTTAACTATTTAATGAAATGCAAAATTTTCATTACCATTTTATTGAAAACTTGACATCTTAAAATACCATACATACCATTAGTATTCTAGTGCATTGTCACCTTATTGAAAAATGCTGCTAAAAAACAATACCACCATTCAGAGAAAAAAAAATTGTCCGCCCAAGGCTATTAACTATAGTTCTACACATACATTAGTGACAAATAAGTGAAGCAGCCAATGCTCACAAAAGATGTCACTAAAATGCTAGGAAACAACTGTAACCATAGAAACCATCTCACACTGCAATCTGAACATCTTTTGTCAGTGTTTGACTAGAAATGAGATGCTTAAAATCATTAGGCTATCAAAAAATCCGTAGTCTCTTCATTGAAATTTACATATTTAAATATTTTGAAACCTGCAAAAACTTCAACATGATACTTTCATAAAATATTGTTTCAGCTCCTAGCCCTCAACTATCACTTTAGATATAACAACAAGAATTATACAGACAATTATTCCCGCCCCCAAAATCTCCCCCTCCCGACCCTTTCTTTAGTGTACATATCCTGGAAGAAGAACCTAAGCATAAAGAAAAACTGGGCTGAGGAGTGAGGAGAATTTACCCAATTCTTCTTAGTCCCAAATATTCACAGACATGGCATTCATCATCTCTGTGTACTGTTTTTTAATACCTTCATAAACACCACCCACTCTACTGACAGGATTAGAAGTATCTTAAACCTTTGTGACATTACATATGGAACTGTTCTTAGACAATAAGATACCTAAATGAGAAATTTTCTCAACTGTTTTAGAAAAGTTTGAGAGCTTCTGAAGACTAAATACCTCTCCAACCTCTGACATTAGGCTGGTGGCTTATAATTAATAGTCCCTAATAGATATGGCCTATGAAACTTCTGGCCTATACACTAATAGTAGCCTAGCCTTTCTATATATCAGTGTCTTGGAGGCCTTAATTTCTACGACAGTGATAAATTCTGTTCTGTAGGACTGGAGAAATATTTAGGAACATAACCTCAGTTCTTTTTGCACTAGGAATTTGTGTTACAGTAAATCTGTGTCAGCCTGGAAGTTTGGTATAGGAAGGCAAATCAAGATTGTAACTAATCCTGTAATAGAACAAATTTCAATGGTTCAAAGGGCAGCCAATAACAGATTTGCTGTAGTCTGCAGGGAAGACTACTCATATTTAATAGAAACAATATTTTAAAATCTGTATATGATCTAATTTACCATTAAAGAACCTTGAAATATTGGAGACAGTTTTAGTTGTTTCCCTGAAGAACTCTGAGCAAGCAACAGAAACACTGAAAATAGTAAATGTGCCTTCAAAGAAATTCTTAGTGGAAAAGTCAAGGACTAAATGGACCTGTGAAGTTTCCTCACATTATCTGTTCCACAGATTCTGAACTTTCAGGTGCATATGAGGAGTATTACTGAATAAAAGCTGTCTTATGCAATGCCTTGTTCCAGCTCTCTTTTTCTCACAGAGTCACAGAATGGTTGAGGTTGGAAGGGACCTCTGGAGATCATCTAGTCCAACCCCCTGCTCAAGCAGGATCACCTAGAGCACATTGCACAGGATTGCATCCAGACGGCTTTTGAATATTTCCAGACAAGGAGACTCCACAACCTCTCTGGGCAACCTGTTCCAGTGCTCTGTCACCCTCACAGTGAAAAAGTTTTTCCTCATGTTCAGATGGAATTGTCTGTGTTTCAGTTTGTGCCCGTTGCCTCGCGTCCTGTCWCTSGGCACCACTGAAAAGAGTCTGGTCCCATCCTCTCGACACCCTCCCTTCAGATACTTGTACACATTAATAAGATCTCCTCTCAGCCTTCTCTTCTCCAGGCTGAACAGGCCCAGCTCTCTCAGCCTTTCCTCATATGAAAGATGCTCTAGTCCCTTAATCATCTTAGTAGCTCTTTGCTGGACTCGTGCCAGTAGCGCCAGATCTCTCTTATACTGGGGAGCCCAGAAGTGGACACAGCACTCCAGGTGTGGCCTCACCAGGCCTGAGTAGAAGGAAAGGATCACTCCCCTCGACCTGCAGCCCAAGACACCATTGGCTTTCTTTGCCACAAGAGCACAATGTGGTGCCACAAGGGCACATTCTCATGGCTTTAAGCAATTCGGTGGTCTTATAGATTGCCCAAGAATCAAAAGTTGTGAGCTTGTCCTTGAAAGCACTGTTTGGCAGTGCATTGTAATTTAACACTTTTAAGAGAATGCGGAGAATTTCACATTGTGCCCCTTCCCCTCCTGCCCCCAATATTTGGTGGTGGAAAAAGCCTGAAATTTCCAGGCCATCATTCTGATGCTTTTACAAATACTACAAGTCACATTAGAACTGTTAAGAAAATTTTTCTTACGATTTGCAAACAAGTTATTACGATTTGCAACCTTGGAATCTTTTACTATGCTTTACCGACAAACTACAATGCAAGTGAAAAAAAGGCACAAGAGAAAGACCTGATGAAAAATGCCACAAATGACAGAGGATTTATCACAAAGTGTTTTTATTATGAGTATTTTACCAGTGACACAGACAGAATAAAGCAGAAGAGAACTGATGTATTTTAAATACCACCAAACTCATTCTGTAATTAGTAACTGGCTAAATTAACATGGGCTTCACTGAGGTTTCGTCTACATAAAGATCATGCTGCAAAGTTAATAAAAATTACAGGAACAGAAAAGGCAAGACAGTTTGTAGAAGGAGTATAATAAACAGATTTTAAAGCATTAAGTTTACAAAAAAACATTTTTTTTCTTAACACTTTCTGTGAAAATGAATGACTCCACAACTTTCTAAAGATGATAAAACAATCCATTTCAAATAATGGGGTCAAATATTATACGCGAGTATCAGATCATTTTTGTCTAAAGTCACAGTCTTAATTTTTGAATCCATACTTTCACTAGGTAATATCCACATGCACATTTACAGTAAACATTAATATTTACTGATTACCTATTATTCACTGGCTTCCTACTGTACAAAGTTAGTGTTGAGTGAATAAGTTAACCTCTTACGGAAGGCAAGGAAATGGAAACTAGATGATGAACTAGTATCACAACTTTTCTTATCTTTTGGTGTTCTGATAGTCTATACTTTGTTTTTCTGATGCTGTAATAACAAGCATCTCAGTTTCACCAAATCTCTTGCACAACATTGCTCCTATGGAAGCCTGACTCATGTTTTTCTGCTTTTCCTATTATGTAAATGTTTTAGTCAGGCAAACATTATAAAAGTAGAAACCATATTCTTTATCTTCAATATTAAGTCTTATTTTAGTATTATTTATATATACAGTATACAATTTAATAAAATAGCATACAGTATCATTATATAAATATGCAGATAATATAAATATATATTATTAAAAAAGATGTCAATTTATTCAATATTGACAAAAGCACAACAACTTCCCACCTTCAAAACCCTTAGCACTACAAACATACCCAAAGGTGGAAATTAGCTAGTTCTACATGAACTGCTGATAACAGAAACCACATTAATTCTGCTATTTTAGACTAATTCGATAATTTTCCTTTTCTGAAAGCATCTGACACAAAATTCTGGAAGAGCAGGTCTGTTCCAGAAGCAGAAAAGGATGCTGGTCTCATTCACACAAGCATGCTCTTGCTTAAAATCATATCTGATAGCTATCCTAGGGCAAATAAGGACATATTTAAACAAGCTCTACATTCATCAACACTATCCTATAACTAACTGCAAGGCCTTTGCTGATTATACTGATTTGTTTTACTAAGCAGCTCAAATTTCAAAACTGAACCTGTAAGAGAGAAAATAAATTGACCTTCTGCTTGCACTTTAGACATGCCTTGAATCATACTTTGTCTGGGCCTGTGCTAATATTTGACATCAAACTTCCACATTCAGTCAATTCACTCAAGAAAGAGATAATACTAATTTTTTGGTATTTCTATGCATCAGCACTCAAGAGTATTCTTCCATGAGTATTTAACTATAAGGTTGCATCTAATCCTCAATATGTGCACGCTCCTACAACTTCCTTTGTCAACTGCCAAGTGGTACATTACAGTGTCCTTTCAAAGGTCGGCATTGCTACTCATTTTTTGCCTAGAGAAGTAGTACTATATACTTTTGCTGAAGTGTTAAGTGCACTGATTATCTATTTGTTTTCAAGTACAACCTAATAATTTACTTGCTAAGTTACTCAATAACTCGTCTTGAACTTGGCTGTGTTAGGTGACTACTTTTTTCTTCATTTTACTGGCGGGAATTTAGATCAGTGGAGCAACTTGGTGTAAACTGGAAGTGGCTGTATATAGGAAATTTTCAATGCATAGAACTCAGATCTTTCCAAAATACAAAGGTCTAATCCAAAAAAAGAATTTACTGAATTTACAGACTACAAGTCCATAAACAAGTACTAACAAAAACAGGCAGGGATATACCCTGTGACACTCCTACAACAACTGTGGATGCTGGAGAGCAGAAAGAGGATGGGCTGCAGGAAGCAACCGGGCTTACATGCTCTCAGTAAATAGCATCTTCTATTGCTGCTGTTGGAGAGAAAATTCTCTTCTGGATGGCCAAACTTACTGACCTCAGCAGGGCATGTCTTGGGTATGTATCTTTTTTGATAAGTTGGAGGCCTCCTCTCTTGGCTTTTAAGGCCCACTACAGAGTCCATTTATTTATTTTTTCAAGTTTGGGTTAGAAAGAGTGAATATTAGCATGAGTTTCATAGGCCTGTTGGATTCAATTATGCATTTGTAATGCGTATTTAGTTAGCTTATACACTTGAATCTTCAGTAATTTAAATAAATAATTCAATTTTTTTAGCAAAATGATAAATGGCATCCTCTCATAGTAGTAAATTCAATATACCTGTAACTGTAAGCAATATAATGATTTCTATTGAGATAAATATTTCATTCCAAACATCTCTGGCAGAATGTAACCATAGTTCTCTCAAAATAGTTATGTCATTGTTGTATGTAATATTTTAATATAAAGCAGTACTATTAATGTAAAGTAGTAGTAAGAGGCACTCATAGCTTCTTAAATTTTCTTTCATAGCTTTAAAATAAAAAATTAATTTAAATTGTAAATGTCTACTTTTGTGTTTATATTTGCAATGATTTGATATTTCACATATTTCTTTCCATATGAATTATATAATGAAACACTTTACATAAAGATTAATGCCAACTTGACAGTTAGATTATGTATACAATAGCATTTCAAATATTTTGTGTAGACTCAAACTGTTCTATATTTTGGACTTCAAACCTGATACTCTCTTGTACCATTAAAAGGCAACATTAACATATTTCTGTCAACTACACTGACTTGAAACAATGTTTTCTGATCTTTGTTGGTGGGCATGTCTTGACATTCAGAATCATGAACCACATTTGTAAACACAGTTGTTAGRAAACCAGAAGAATGCATGTACTCCTTATTTTCTGCGATAGGAAACTTGTAGGAACACTACCTCATGTATGGTAGAGTTTGCTGCAATTTCTCTGCATGTCAATCTTTTTAATTGCTGCTACTGCTCTGCTCCATTCCACCACAGTCACACTTAAAAAAATATTTTTGCTTGATTAGGATAGAATGTCATTAACCAGACACTGCAAACATTTCAGACATATACTGTTATCTCCTGAAACAAGGAGAGAGGACTTGGATAAAATCCCAGTGCAATTGAGATTATTATAAAAATGCTGTATTTGCCTTCAGCAGATTTACATCTATCTATGCCAAATAGTGAGTTGCATTTGTATTTCTTGTATTCTATTAAGTAGGTCTCTGCTATTAGACTGATTCAGTTTATTTCCACTTCATCCTTTGTTTAGACCTTCACTAAATGCTTAAACAAGAAAAAATTGTTACAGGATTTGAATAGCCAGTGTATGTTTTAGCTATATCCAAACTGTGGAAAGATGCACATGACTAAGACATAAAATGGCCAATCATTCAGAATTATATCATCAGCCTAACTTATTATCCAATATGCATTGTTCAGCAAGTTAAGCAGAAAATAAAAAAAATCCTTTATTTTTAAAATCAGTCAGGTAAAATAAATGATCTTATTTCCACAATCAGTGAGTAAATGATGCACCTTTTTATGCAGAACAACAACGTTATTACTGCCAAGTCAATTCTGAAGATGTGTAGGGCTCTGATTTTGCATCTATAAATGTGAAGTACTACACCTAAATGAAGTATTATCATTAGACACAGTGCAGCATAATGTCTGTGCCAAGACAAAAATGGTCTTTAGAAAATGAAAACCTTCTCCTTCTGAACTTTAATAACACATGATGAACTAATAGTTAAGGATGCATATCATATCATCCACATAGTCAGACATCATTCTGTGTAAAAATAACATATGTTATAAAGTAAACAAACTCCACACAGTGCACAGAATCAAACAAATTACCATTTTTATCAGACAGTTCTTGAAACATATACATCAGCAGTGAATTGCAGTCAGTGGACTGATTATACATATGGACCAGGGGAGCTTCACCACACTGAATATTCAGCATTCAAGCTTTCTCATATTTAATATTTTTATTGCTGACACACAGCTTTCCACAGCTGAATTAAGCAAGCACAGAAATCATACTTGTAGCCTTCGTTTCCAAAATTATCTAGTAATTATGGTGATGGAAGAAACTGAAATGTAAGATTTACACTTCTGTTCAAGCTTTCACATGCAGCCACAGTAACTCTACTAGCATGAAATAATAAAAGAAGACGACCCTGCTTAATCATTTTGTATAAACAAAGGAATATCCTGATCAMCTTAACAGTTGCAATTTCTGATTTGAAATCCAAAGTGTTTTAAATACCCACTATTTTGGCTTCACGGTCTTTCAAATAACTTTACACCCAGCTTTTGTAGTCCTTGAGCCTTGCTGGTGTCAAACTTACATAGATTAAAATATTTATATAATAATTCAGTATTAAAAATCCTTTCCCAAAACAGATCAGCAGAATGATGATACTTGTGCTTACATTTTAATAAAGAGACAGAACTTTTGCAGTGAATCACAAGACTGCCTGCCAGGTCATCTGAGTTGCTAAGATCAACAGATTCAAACTAAGCATATGAAGATGATATTCCACAGTTCAGCAGACATTCATAATATATGGAAAATATTTAGCATTTTATTCCTAATGACATGGGATTGCCTTCTGATATCAAAATTACCTTCAGTATACCATTGGGTAGGCAAAGGTATCTGAGAGCATCTATAAATATTATTCTTGTTATTTCTGTCTCAGCTCATGTTTATTGCCAAGCACAATAGTGGTTTCAAAGACTGAGCACAAATATAAGAGAAAATACTGAAAAACAGGAATTTCACCTCCATTTTTCACTGAAGATTATTTTCACTGAAATTTTTTGATCACATATAATGAGATCAAAAGATTCCTTCTAGAATGAATTTGATTTTGCTGTGGCAGATGACAATTTCTTCCAAACAGCATAAAAAGTGACTTGTTCCACTTTAAGTATCAATATGTTTGTGCTTCCATAGTAAATCAGCAGCAGCCCTATCTATAATCTCTCACATAAGCAATGGCTAAATCTATATTGATTAACTACACAATGCAGTGCTTGAATTCTGGCACTGTCAGGTGATCATCCACATTGTTTAACTGTTCGGCATATTTTTGGCCTGGATCAGCTAACATTCCCCTTGCCAAGAGCAGGGATGGTTCAGGGGATGGTACTGGCTAGGAACTGTTCTCAAGAGGCTTCTATAGGGATAGTACAGAAGACATCACACTTCTCTGGGGAGTGGGAGAAGGAGAGTTTGGCTTGCTCTACGGACTTTAGCTACACTTTCACCTTGCCACTGAGCACAGAGAATCATTACTAGCAGATATGGTCAAACTGAAAGACAGCTTCAAAAGTTGAGGCATTTCTAACTGAACTTTTAAAATGTTTCATATGGCTACATCATCTGGAACATAAGAAATATAATGCTGATGAGCTCCTTAAACTTGATTTGTCATTTCCCAGTAGTGAATACTACATGTCTGCAGTTAAGGTAGTATAATGTAGCAATTTTTTTTGCAATTAGTGTATGTGTAAACAGACTGTCCAAGTCAGAACCCTTTCCATATCATTTCTAATCTCCTCAAGAGGTTTCAGAATCATTTCTTCCATTAAGTTATGCAAAGCTTTCAGACAGTTATCAGCCTTATGAAAAGCAAAGTGCCATTTCTTTTTTTTTCCCATGTCACAGGTCTAATAGAGTCCTAAAACACTAGAATTAACAGCTTTCTAAAGTTCTAGAAAAGRGAGGGAAGGACAGAGGGCAGAGGAACAATGTTACTATTCCCTGAGGCTGTAGTCGTTCCTAAATTTGCCGTTTCCATCATTTCCATTGTTCAAGAGTGTCTAAGGCACAAATTCATACTTAAATGGAGATGAACCTACTCACTGTAAAGGGTATTGTCTTTCATTTTATTCCAGTCTTATAGTCTTACACGGTAAACACATAAACCATAGGACTTTATAAAATGCAGATCAGAATCTTTTAAACTTGAGAGTAGCACTGACTTTAGTGATTTATGGACTACTGCTTAAACCACTTTATATACTGATCTACTTCAAAGCTTCTCCTTTAGTGAGTGTCCTATAGCCGCTTTCTTCTACAAAGTCATTCTCATTCTTTTTTTTCTTTTGCCCAATGAATACTTAATTATTTTTTGTAAGGGAAAAAGGCTTCAAATGAAGACTCATACATAGTCTGTATTGAGGATGGTCCCATAGGAGGCAGAAGATGTCTGTCAAATTGCCTCCAAAACATAGAGATGAGAAATTAGATTCTCAATTTCTCATATGTTCTGTGAAAGCTCTAACCAGTAGCCTGCTAGAAAAGGTACACCATCTCTTTTCTGCTGTCTTTCGTGTGCTCTGCTCTGAGTAGCTAAAAAAAGACTCCATGTCCCAACCAAAACAAAAATGCCTGGATAGCTGGAGAGAATGATTAACCTATTTGTAAAGGTTTAGGTGTTCCACAGATCAGCACCCTCAGGATTTATGTGACTTTGTGTACATTCAGCAGAATTTATGAAACGTAGATTATTCAAAGATAAAGCAGCATGAGAGGGGTTTCTGAAGCTTTCAGTGGTGCTTAAATTTTGGACCCAGTGTTTAAATACATGTGGGGAGTCTCACCCTAAACATTTATACTACCAGCATAATTCAAAGAACCTCATGGCTGGATGCCAGAAAGCTCTCATCAGTACAGCATTTTCAAAAACAGTGAGGCATAATGACAAACAGCACTGCAAATATTTTTTCAAAGTCTGAGAAGAGACCTACAAATTGCACTACAAAGTGTTTTCAGAATAAGCTTAAATTCATTACTTTGCTATCAGTGCTCTAAAACTGACCCTACTGCCACTGGGTTAAAAAGCAGTTTCTGAAATTGAAATCTAATTCCATCATTAAGGGACAGATTGTTCTAAGAAGCTGGAGTACAGCAGCATCAGCATGAATTTCAAAAACTTGCATGGAGCTATAAATATAATGTGCAATATTTTGCAATATCTAATGTGTTTTGGTCTAATGTTAACATGCCCCATTGTTAAAACCAGCTGTGTTCTTTCACTTTTCATTTCTATAAAGCTATGATAAAGGCTGTCAAAGCAAACCCTGCAGCACCAGCCTTTCTTGATAGAAGTTCTGTGTACACAGTACATAGTAATCTCAAGATGGAACTTTGTTTCAAACCAGAACAAAATCCTCAGCTAATTATAAGTGAACTATATTAAGCACAAAAGGCAATTTCAATTTATACTGAACAAAGTTACATTTTAGTCTTTCTTTTCAAAGTGCGTTTATCACGGTTTCTGAAACTAATTGAAAATTCATTTTGCTTAATTTTCTAAGGTTATTTCTTTTATTGCTTTTAAGTACTCTGTGTATTACTGTAACAGCTAACTCCCCCCAGAAGAAGATTAGTGGGGCTTTTTTTTTTTGTTAATTTGTATTTAAAGCTTTAGAATAAGAAATGAATCATTCTTTTCATTCCTTACATCACATTAGTGCAGCAATCACTAAGCTAACACTCTTATTATGAACACATTCAAAGCACTTGGAGGAAAATTGCCAACAGAAGTACGACATAAAAATAGGTCTGGTGTTTAAACAGAAAAGGATTAAAAATAAAATTGTAGCTTACAGGTGACCTGTTAGCAGAAAAAGAAATAAAGTTTTATGCATTTTTGTTTGTTTTGACTTTTCTGCATATGGTATAAAGAGAACCTGAGAAGTGATTTCTTTCTTTTTTATTCTCCAAGTTATCTTTTTAGCTATTCTTTATAGAAAAACTATGGAGTTGTCTCTTCTCCTTTTCCTCAAAGCTTTGTGACCAGTGGATAATTTACACCTCCCCTTAGTGATTAGTTACAGGATTTGACTGGACCCAGGCAAAGACGTAAGTGTGAAACTGTCCTAGATGCTTCACCTCAGCTCTACCTCCCTGAGAACCTTTGAGTGGCCATTTGTTGGCTCAAAGAAATGAACAAAATTTTATGAGCCTGAATTCAGTCCACATTTAGAGCTGGTAGGAATAATCACATCAGCAAGAAGACAGGTATCCACATGGGAAGGGTACTTAGCTGACTCAACACAGCAGCTGGGGTAGAAGCAGGACCCCTCTAAGAATGGGGTCTGGGAATCTGGGAAAAGATCAGACAACATGCTGAAAGAGCTAGTTAGAAACTCCTTACAGAAGCTGCAGGACTGGCAGGTGGCTTTCTCCTAGGACAAAAAACTTGCTTTCCAAATATCCTAGCCAGAATATTGCATGGTGTGGCCGGCCACAACTCAGGGTGTGAGTAGAGTTTTCTTCTAGTCCCTTAAGACCAGGACCAAGTGCTTTATATTTCCTTGTTTGTTCACTGCAGGCAGCAGCATCTGCAATTCAACAGCAATCCTTCTGCAGCCCTATTGGCTGCAGTGTTGATGGGCAATTCAAAGGCCCAGACATTTCCTCTTGGATCAAAGGAAAATTTGGAAAGAAACATTTTGGACCCAAGTTAGGAAAGAAGCAAACAGTTGGGAGGAGCAAAGAAAATTTATTTTAAATGAATCACATCATCATTGCAGTAGCCTCTTCCTTTCTACTCTGGGGCCTCTAATGCTTCTAAAAAATAAAGTTGCTGACAGCAGGGACTTGCTGAACAGAGTTCAGAAAGGTTGGCAGAAGTGATTCCAAGCCAGCTCTAGACTTGTCAACACTGTAAACTAATTTTAGTTCCCTAATGCTAAGGACAAAACTACACATCTGAGGCTATGAGATAAGATCAGAGACATAACTGATTTCTGTTTCTACTACTGAAGGACTAGAAGAGATTATTGTTTTTGCTGATTACTTCTTTGGGGACAGCTGGAACAGCCATGTTGACTTTACCTGGATGTGCAGGTAGTAGGCAGAGGTTAATAAGCAGGCCATTTTGCTACTTTTAAAGAGGCAGAGTCTGAAACCTGTTATCGGGTCATCGTGTGCCGTCGGGTGTTCTAGGCAAATCTTAAATACTTACACCTAGCTATGAGTTGGCATACCCTGTACATTGGTAAAATGAACAAAGACTATCAATTGTGTGAGAGAAGAAAGAAAAGGAGTACGGATCATGCAGAACCCAGGGCATGTAGGGCCCAGCTCCTCAAATATATTAGTTACCAGTCTTCTTTAGTCACGTTATGTATTTAGTTGGAAAACAGACAGAACAATGTAGTCCTTATCAAGGCATGYTGAGGGCAAACTCTAGATCTGAGACATGTGGAATTCAGACCCAGTATGCAATGGTGAATTAAAGACATGAAATTGTGGTTAACCTTAGGACAGTCTACTGCACACTTACTAATGGGTAATTGTTTGTGGTCCAGCAGGTCATGTAGAAAGTAACATCCTACCAGACAGGACCTTAAATCGATATTATAATGACATATGTGTTAGGGTCCTGAACACACTTCCTCCAGTCTAAGAGATTAGCTGTCTGACTTTAGGAAATTAGCTGGCTAAGTTCAAGGTCAGCTTGCTTGCTGATAGAAGCTGTTGTAAATAAAAGCTAGATGAAGCCTCAGCCAAGGCCTACCCCTCCCAATTTAGGTGCTGCTTTCAAGCTGAAGCTCCCCTGCTTTGTGCCAGGGGTGCCGATGCCTGGCCAGGTACTCTGTGACCCATACCCTGACCCTGACCTGCAGATTGATTTACTGGCTTGACCTGCCTTGTCACTATGGACTTGCCTGGTGGTCACTGCACTGTCTGACCCTGGTCATTATCTCTGGACCTGACTGTGACCCTGACTTGCTGACTTGCTGACTTGACTTCCCAACTTGACCTTGGACCAGCCTTATCACTATGGATTTGTTTGTTGATCTGGACTCTCAGCTGAACCTGGCTACCATCACCAGACTTGCTCTGCTTGCCTTGCTCAGCCACTGTGGGACTGGACCTTTCTCAGTGAGGACACGTCCTCTGCCTCTTGCTATCACACTCAGTCCTCAGATCTCCTTCCCTTGTGAGCAGCCAGGCATTGCTGCTCCCTAACAGGTGGTGTTCCAGGACTCACAGTTAAATTCAGGTGCTTTTGGGCTTTGGCCTGCATTAGGCAGAAAGTTGAGAGAAGACCACAGTAAGAGAGGAACAACTACAAATAAACAAAAAATAAATAATCTGATAAGGAATCTGGGAACCAATGTGGACTACCTGAACTGGACTGTCCTTGTAAGGAATGAGTCAATGAAGACAGTTATCACACTTATTTACTGTGTTTTTAGAGGATTTTTCAAATATTATGAATAGGCATGAGTATCATGTTACAACCAGAAGTCGGAAAGTGAGGGCCAACAGAAAGGTTCTTGATCTATCCAGAAGTCAACCCAGGATTCATGAATCTTGTCTATTAGTTTGATGGCCAAAAAGGGCCAGATGAATGTAAGCTGATTTATCATTCTTCTTACCCCAGTAATTTACTATTTGGCAAATGATAAAAGTGATGCACAGCCCTGGTACATTACTCACTTGATTTGGTCATGACCAAGATGTGGGGTGTGGCTTACAAAGTAGCATATTCAATCCGGTGCCTGCCAGCTCATTCCTTTAATTTCAGTGTGTTAAGTACAGGTTTAAGGGTCAATGGTTTTCTGATTAGATTATCCTTTTCCATTTTCATTTCAATGTTTCAATGGTTTAGCTAAAAGAGGCTGAGACTGGCAAACTGGGCGCCATAGATAATTTATGATCTTGACAGCTACCTGTTTGCAGGCAAGCTTGAGACTAGCAAGTGTGGTAGTTTTTGGCTATACTTCTGGCTATCAAAGGTGCACTCAGGAAAAGGAGGTTTTTTCATCTTCCAGTAGAAGAAAAAAACACTGAGTCTGGTAAACAAGCTTGTGTATTTCAAATTGGAGGCTAGCTTGGGTGAATCCAGTCTCTGACAGAGTAAGTTATATATTCTTAGAACCATAATTTTGGAAGTAAAAGTGGACAGAAAAACATTAATCAGGTTCTTCTGTAACCTTGTACCATGTAATGGCACCTCGGACATTTTGTGACATTAACAGTGACCACTGCATTGGAAAAATGTCTTTACTATGTCTGAGTGATGAAAACAATGAGGATGAATCTGAAGTACAGGACTCCTTCCTGTGTCAATATAACAGGGTTTCTCTTTGACATTCATGTTTAGGCAAGGAGGAAAAATAGCAAGTGCTCCTGGTTATATCAAGAAGGGAGCATTTCATTTCTGTAAGTATTATTTCCAAGCAAAGTGGTGTGTCTAGAGATGCCCAGGACAAAGCAAGCATGAACATTGCTGGGCATATAACCTGTTCTGGTGACAGCGACAATGAATAAGGAAGTTTACTAACAGGCAGATTCAATTTTCTGTGTGACAACAAGCAGACCACCTTGTAGGTCCTTCAGTTAACAGCTTTCATGGTTCACTGTCCAATCTTAAACATTCTTTTTCAGGTGGCATGACAGAACAGCAGAAACTTTGCGCCACTTTGAGGATGTCAGATTCAGTAAACTCTCCCACAGGCAATGAAGAGCCCTCCTGCCTCTGGAACCTTGGGGAGGTCAGAACTAATGAAGGAGGAACCAGCATTTGTGCCAAAAATATTGAAGTTCCATTAAGTCTGGCCTTTGGGAACGTGGTACAGTAGATATCCTCACCGTTAGGGATGGCATGGCACATCACATACCTCAGCGGAATGGCTGTATTCATTTTCTTGATCTGGTTAGCCCCTCTGTGCTTTGGTTGGGATTAGCAGGAATTTAAGACAAGTATCAGGATTCAAATGCAAAAATTGTTAGTTAAGACTGTACAACTAAATAAAGGAATGTACAGGTAGACTGCTTAAAATTCCTTATTTTTTAATTCAACTTTGTCAATTTAGCATAAATTTCTGACAAACAGTTGAAAGAAAAAAACTTTATCTGTTTAATTCCTCACATTCCCTCCTCCTGAAGGAAGAGATGATACTTTGGTTCTATTGAGAAAGTGTGATAATCTCTCCCTTATCCAGTGAAATAATTTATTTTAAACAAAAAGAAGTCATGCTGGCATTAGTGTTACTTCTCACATACTCAGTTTCAAACACATGTTAAGGGCAGATTGGATTAGATTCTGCAACAGCAAAAGTTGGTTTTTGAAACCCAGCTCTGTTATCCCCTTGGTGCTACAAATAATATCTTCTATAAAAAGGAACAGCAGACTTCACCAAGTGAAAA
The DNA here is from genome assembly GCF_003343035.1 of Apteryx rowi. Lineage (NCBI taxonomy): Eukaryota > Metazoa > Chordata > Aves > Apterygiformes > Apterygidae > Apteryx > Apteryx rowi. The sequence goes on along the minus strand of NW_020449197.1, from coordinate 852,482 downwards.
TGCAAGGACGATATTTAAAAACAAAACATGCACTCTAAGTATTTCAGGCCCGCTTAACACACATGCCTTTTGAGCCTGAATTCTATTCTTTTCTTTCTTGGCAAATTACTGGTATGCTACCCTAATAAGAGATATAGCCTTGTGCATTTGCATTCTGAAAACACTCTTGGGAGTTTGTCCATGATACAAAAAATGGTGAGGGCTTCTGCAGTCTGCACTTTAATTCTATTCCTGATGTCTTAGAGAGCAAGACACCTTAAAGTGTCTAATGCAAATTTGGTCCATGTTCCCTCAATCACCATGTGCAACTCTAGAAAGAGGTAAGAGCAATCTTGTGCAATCTGGTAATACTCATTTGTATAGTTACCACGTATTTGTTAACTGTGAACCACTCTGTGATTGACTTATTTTAGTTCTTTTAAGTCTTTTATTCTGTGTTCTTACTTGAATACTTTTTTTTTTCTTTTCAGTTAGTTCAACTGGGTAGGATGTTCCTGCTTTATTATTTTGAAAGAAAAAACATGCAGATAATTTAACAAAAGATATCATGTAAGACTTCTGAAACCTGTGGATGGCTTCTCTTTTCTCTTTCCATAGGTACTCCCTCCTTGCAAATGTGCAGAAAAGGCCAAACCAAACAATTGTAACACTGTAACAGAACCCTAACAGAAAGCAGAGGAAAGCAGAGCGCACACAAAGAAAGTTATTGTTGTCATGTTCTTAATCCTGAAATTGTAATTGCTACAAAATCACCACTGTTCTAAAGTGTTCTTTAAGATAAACAGTACTGCTTCTTAAATATAGTCTTGGCATGTTTTCATTTCTCTTAAATCAAAAAGAATACAAAATTGCCCATGGCCATACATCCTATAGAAAATAAATTTAAAAAGAGCATCAGAAAGGTCTACAGCCACTTACTTTTGAAAATGTTTCACGGATAGACTTGATTAAAGGCCAAGATCAGTGAGTCATATAAATACGTGTTTAACTTTAAGCACATGTATAATTTAACTCATTATCATGGGGTAATTCAGGTGTTTAATATCACTATTTTGCTGGATTAGCAAAAGTAATATACAGAACTATACATGTGAGATAAACTGTCTTTGCAAATTTCCCTTTTTCTGCCTTGATTAATCTCTAAGAAATTTGGCTCTTTGCTTCAAGTCTTTCCAAATCTCTGGATAAAACTAAGTAAAACTCTTCTGAAATAAACCTCTTCATCTCACTTAAATACATTCCTTTATTTACCTTGAAAATGGTTTGAATAACACTATAAGTTTTTGACTCAGTAAGTTATGACATAGAAGCCATATTTTTTAGAACTTAGCACTAATTGGATAATTAATCATTAGCTAAATTAATAAGATAACATTAATCACCTATGTAGAAGACATAGGTGTAAACAATCAAGCCCAACCTTAAACATTTCATTTACTGTTCTCCAGACAGTCAAAGCAACTCCTGCAACTTTATATATTAAAAATACTTGCAACAAAAATTGCTTTTTCATGTGTTCTATCTTGAGATGAAAACTTATACAATCCCCATTCTGGTTTCAATATATTTAGAAGAAGCGAAAGGCTATTTTCCATTTGCAGTTCTAGAGCTGTTCCATGAAAACTCTCTGTGATTGTCACAGAAACTCTGTACGACTGGTTGCAGCAAACCAGGTAGAGGGAAATATTTTTGGCAGATGCCTGAGTGCAAAGAAAACAGTTTTGCACAAAGGTTTTTTGCAGGGGATACAGGATTGGATTATTTTTCCAGTTTCATCCCAAAAAAGTAAATAGGGCTTTCTTCAGTCACAGTAGACAGAAAATTAAGTCATTTATAAATAGAACAGTACAAATAATTTTTCATTTTCATTTTAGTAGGCAAATTCAGAAAAAATCTGCAACTTCTCATTGCAGTAAAAACCAAAACAAAACAGAAAAAAAGTCTCAAAAAGAATGTTTTATTTCCTCCTGGAATTTCTTTTGCCTTTTTCAGAAATTAAATTTAGTCTCAAAATGTTCCAAAACCAAAATATTAGTGGGTTTTTTTTTTTTGTGGTTCTTCAGTCTACTGAAAATGGTTTTTTATATTCTAGGTTCTTTACATATTTTTTGAAAACGTAATTATTATGAATGTTTTCACAGCTTCCTAAGAAAAAATTTACCTAAGAGGTAAAATATATTCCTTTCTAATAGGAAAGATGCTTCACCTTTAACTCTGGAGGCACTAATATTGCCATATGATAGATACACAGATAGATAAATGCAAATTTCTTGTATATTCCTTCACTTGTGAGAAAATACACATTTGATTTTCCTCTCCAGCTGTTTCACGTCTGTTTATGTCTTCTTTGGATATAAAGGGAAAATATCATAACTGTAGCTTCCCATTAAATGTAATCTAATTTGAGGTGAGGAACAAACATGAAAGAAGTAAAAAAAAAAAAATCTGCCAATCATACCAGTTTTGGCAATAGCCTTCTGTTTTTCCTAGCAGTCTTTCACTTCACCAGTTTAGATGGTGATCTATTGGATTTCAATGTATACAACAAGTGGCCAGTACACATATGCAAAATAACCATTCTGTTTCCACAGTGAATCAAATATATCCTGAATGGATCAGATTTATCACACACGCACAGTAAGTCCACCTATGTTTGTGCAGAACTTTTCCTAGGATGCTCCAAACATACTGTGCATTCACAAAACAGTTTTGCATATGTGCATACATATGTCTCAGACCTAATATTCTTGGATCCACTAATTTTGAAGAACAGACAAATAGTTCGAGCAGTCTGCTGCCACAGCCTGAAGCAGGTACACAACACTGTCAACTAGAAGAAACCCAGATATACCCTTTCTCTTCAATATGTTCTCTCGTGCCCCACTGCAGCCACTGAATTCGTGCACAGAAGTGAAGAATCAAAATTCTCTCCTGTTCCTTTCTCATTTTAATCTCTATCAACTCTAATACTTTGCACATTGAGATTCCTCATTTGGCCTTTGGCTTCCATGACTTCCTGTGATATCACAGCAAAAACACAAACAACACCACAGCTTCTCTGTAATTGATGTAGCTGAGTTAGATCTCTCAAAAAATTACATCTCCATAGGGAAACTTTAAGAGAGGTTGTGACAACATACAGCAGCAAAACCAAGTATGTGGAAAACAGTATTCTCCCAGGTTCACCCTAGACTCTTGAGCCAATTTTCTGCTATGCCAGTGGGGCAGGTGGTCCTTCTTATAATCCACAGTATGGCATCTCACTATTGAGGAACTCAAAAATTAAGAGGTTTGTACATCTCAAAAGTTCCACCTTCTGGAAGCAGAAGATATCAAGGGTAATTCTTCTCTTGTCCTGACATTTGTAGGGTCTTTGGTTAGCAGACAGATATTAACTTGAACAACCATAGTATGCAGACCCCAATACAGCTAGCTGGGTGAAAAAATCCATGAAAAGGTAGCCAAAACTAATGAGCCAAAGGAAGAGAAAATATTTATCATGAGAAAAGTTCCCTGACAGCATGATACACTATCCAGTGGAGTGATTTCCTGAGGCAAATGATGGAAATGACATCAAAAGAGCTTTTATAAACTAAACTTGACAAAAAGAAATGTGCTCCAAGAAAAATCCTGTATGTTTCCTATGTCAAAGAAATGTGCTGAGCACATTTCTATTTTTTAGATTTCTATAGTTCTGTACCAGTTTATGCTATGTATTAGAAAAAAAAAAGTACTTTAACTATAGAGGCTGAACAAAAATTATTTTATTATGCTTAGATAATCTTTCTAGATGTTCTCTGATGGCAAGAAAGAATTAGAGAATCTGTTCAAATTACTGACAGGTATTTTCTCAAGGGTATGTCTTAATGGTACAGGTTTAGGATACATACAAATTAATCAGGTTTTCTATTCTCTTTCAAATTGGAGTTCTGTATTCCTGGCTTTCCTGCTTGAATTTACCTTTTCAAATCACTAAAAAACCTTAATTCTATGTTCACCTTTATTACATGAATCTAATAGTCTGAAATCTATTACAGTCTATTAATCTATTATAATTAATAACAGTAAAGCTCTCTTTCCCAAATAATATTCAGAGCCAACTAAAAGGAAGATCAAAGATATTACAGGACATGAGACCCATCACTGCAGAGAGGAATTCTATGGATTCGGATTGTGCTGAAAGACCTTACTACACACTACCAGAACCAGGACTATTCTTGAATGGCTGATTTGCTCCTTCTCCCTCTCTGCTGTTTTTCATATATATTCACATTCATATATATTCTCATTTGTTTGTGATTGAAAAATTATTTTTGCTGTCATGGGATTAAAATCTTCATGTCTTTACGACTACCTATTTATGGAAAGATTTCTGAGACTCTAAGCCTCCACAATTCATAGGTATTCTATGTATTGGAATCATATTTCAGGAGTTCTGATGATGTAGGTAATTTGAGTTTTAAGAAAATTCCAATGGTTTCCCAAATGGTGGACACTGAAAAAGATGAACAGATTATTGAATAGACTATTTTTCAGGTATATTATTTACATCTGCTCAACACTGTGGTTTCAAAGAAAGTTGGTCATTGAAAATATCCATTACAGAACTGTTCATAAAAATTAAAAGCTTTTCATTTTGCAGTACAATATTACAGAAGCAGAAGAATTTTTTCATATTTAAAAGACACTGTTTTACAAGTATGCTGAATATCAAACAATCTCTAGAGAAGCAAGAGCTCTTCTCAGGAATACATTTGAGACAAAGCGGAGATGCATATTTTTAGAACTTTGCTATATAGTTAACTAGCTACAGTAGTTTTTACAGACATGATGATGCCTGACACTAACGGGCTTTCTTTTGTTAGGAAAAGGGAAGAATTATGTCTTCATGTTCCTAGGAGTCCACTGTGCATTACAGTAGCTTGTGTATTTTAGAGATTTTCACCAAGAAATTGGCTTACTGTGTTAATGGTAGAGAGAGAGGGTGGAATGGAAGGGAGCTCTTCTAAAGGCTCTTCCCCACATGAGTAATCTGCATCCTGTGAATCAGATTTGTGTTTGTGTTGTTGGATTTTAAAAGCCTTTGCATTTTTCATCTTTTGCTGGGGGATAGCAAAGTATGGGATCCAAATCCAGTCCTACTTTATGAACACAGAGTATCAAGCACAGACAAACTAATTTAGGGCTGCTACTTAACAATAACAATGACTTAAACCTGACTTACTTAATTCACATTGCAAATTGAATTTATATTAATTGAGCAAGTTGGCCTAAATACTATTTATATAAAGTAAAAGCGATTAATATAAGTAACTCAGAAAAGTGATTATCTACTGTTGAAATGTAACAGTAACCACATTTTATTTCCAAGGATTATTAGAGAAGGTATTTAGTGGAGAAGATGGGGGAAGCAACACAGGAAAGAAACGTCTCAAAGGAGGTGAATGACTACCTGTCGGTTAAGTCTGGCCTAAATAACCGTCTTGTTATTTTTCTATAGTGACACCTAAGAACTCAAGAATAACAAGGCTAAACTGACAGAACACAGCTGCTTAAGTGAGGCGGATGAATGGCACGGACTCAGGGGGGTTTGCGTCCTGAGACATTTATTATTTATTTCTGAGCATATTTAAAAAGTTAGCTGCTTCAGTGGTTTCACAGACACACTTTGCTAGGCCAGTCATCATGCAGCTTATGTCACAGGGAGCCAGTCATTACACTGATCACGCACGCAGCGGTCACGCCTTGCACTCTGCTACTTGTTTGGAAAGGCTGTCTTGCCCTTAACCTTGGTTCCCACTGGCTTCTGCTAGTTTATCTGTACTTTCTCAGGATGTATCATTCCCAGCTGCACCAGTGTCCTTGCGTATGTTTGTCTGAGGCTCCTGTTGCTTGCTACTTGCAACTTTCCACCAGTTTAACCCTGTCATGACCCTCCACACTTAAGATTAAATTTTGGAGAATACATATGAAACCCATTTTTCCCCCCCAAGAAAAACATTCTACATAACATCTTTTTGCTGTTCGCAGCTTCATCATGATAGAAGCCAAGGCTACATTTACTTAAAACAGTAAGTATTCGTGCGTCCAAGCTCCCACTAGATGTCACTACAGGACATAAATACAATTCAGTGTCACGGCAGGCCTCTGGAATTTTGACAGCTAAAAATGATATCTGTGGTTTTGTGTATAAAACTACCTTAACTGTTTGCACATTAAAAAAAAAAAAGTAACAGTAAGTTAAATTTAAGGAATAAGGTTGTTAACAAATATAGTGTCAGGCTGCTTTCTGAATAACAAGTGGGAAGAATGTGCATTCAAATTGGTTCACTACCTAGGAGGGACTACAGCACTTTGAAAAGGATGTATTACTTGACAGTAACACTGAGTCTGAGATTAAAAAAACCACAAACCCCCAAATTTGCAACGTTTAGTATTGCTATTTGTCAGTTTCAGAGGTACTAAATAATCAAAACTGGCTCAGTTATGCCATTAATATGGAATTTGTTAATCTTTCAGAGAATCAGGAAAAGCACCACAATATTTATAATGGACTAATATAGTTACCTTTTTATTTAGAACTAGTTAATAAATACTTTGCAAATACTAAATATGATAAAAGTTCATAGAATATGTTAGTTGAAATACTGGAATGTGTTTGGGAATGCCAGTGATGGAGGAAATATGATAGCCTATATACACAGAATTTTTTGCTTTATGGAGCATTTGTGACTCAGTCACAGTTTTTAAGATTTGTTTACTTAGGAATGACCAGATGAAGACTGTGAACTATTCATACGTATTTTATTTTTCCACTTCGTATTCAAAGCTTCCAAGCTGGTCATTCAAATGGCATGATTTGCCTCAGTCGTTTGCAAATATGACCAAATAGTTCTGCATTCATAACTTATTCATGAAAATACACATTCATTATTTAACCAGCTGTAATATTCTTTCAGAAGTTATTTAAATAATTATTTTAGTAGCACTCTGCACTTTCATTGTTTCGAGTACAACATTTATTGAATAGTGCTTGAATAAAAAACATCAAATTTAGAAGTTTTAATGTTCACACAATTATTTCTGTTGTATCCTTTCACCAAACTGGTACATTTGTAGAACATGGGTATGTTTGGGAAAGGGATGGAAAAGGGATAAAAAGATAAAAAAAATTTACAAGCACTGCATACATGTGGAGAAATAAACTAAACAGAAAACCAGCAACGTTGTACAGAACGGAAAGAGAAACCAAAGATGTTTTTTCTGGGAAAACATCTGGGGAACAGCTGAACCCTACTTACACATTTATGCGCTCAAATACAGGGTTGGAGTAAAAGTAACCAGTAACTGCAGGACATGTTTACCCATTAGAGCAGAGAGGGATCTGTAAAATGTACTAGCAGCATTAAAGCAAATATGCATATATGAAAGAAGGATGTGACAGCATAAGGGAAAGAGCAAGCTATTTAATATTATTGTGTGCTCACCTGAAGAACAGTAACTGAGAAACATGCATCTTGGAAGATAAATGCAAGAGACTGTATTTAGATAAATTTAGGTTGAATTTATCTCTTGATAAGATAAAAAGAAACACCCAGATGAATCATAGTTCATAGGTGCGAGAGAAATAGCTATGTACRTTTCAGAATAAATTGTGGAGAATACAAAATCAGGTCCCTACATAACACTGTGTATGAATATGAAAGACAGAAAGGGATCTTTTGAGTCAATGAAGGTCTCAAGTTAAATTACATAGAAATTCAGCCAAATAATAATAATTAATATTAGTCTGTATGGAAAGCAGGCAGAGACTTAGAAAATTTGTGATTGTTCCTGACACTGTTCTGCCGTGTGAACTTGGACAAGTCACATATCTCTGTGTACCTCAGCTTCTCATCTCTGAAATGGTATCTATGGTTTGAGTTCTTTGACTAAAAACACTATTTAAGATCTAGTAGGATAAAGAGATTTCAGAGTTAGACTTTATTGAAATTACAGTAAATGGATTCCCTATTGCTATGCAAAATAATAGTCATTTAAAAAACAATACTGTCTCGAATTACTTCTGTATCAGTGTTTTGGAGATAGCTAATCCATATCGCATTTCAAAATCTTTTCAGATAAGAAAAAGAACCAAAGAAGTACAAACAAAATCAATTCTTAATTTTCATTTTGACCACTGTAAGTAATGCACTATACAACACACAGATACACAGGTCCCACATAGGTGAGCACGAAATAGTACTACAGCATACATTAAAATGAATAGAGAGTTTGGATTTTAAAGACTGTTTGACTTTTAGAGGAAATATTGTACAGAAAGATTGGAAGTTATGAAAACACAAAGAATCTTCAATATTCACTGTCTTTGCAGCTGCCATTTTGCTATCCTGTGACAGATTTTGGTTCCACGTCAATGCTGTAATTTATATACATCAGAGGTAACAGGATAAAAAGGCTGGCAGCAGTTCTTCCACGTCTTTGGTCTCCGATTCCTTCCTTCTCCTTTTACTTTACTTGATGTCTTTTCTTAAATTAGCCACTTTCCTATGTCTCTGTTTATTTATCACCTGCTAAGTAAAAATCTTCCTCGGATGTCTCCCCAAACAAAAGCAAAATCTTCACTCTGTGAGGATGGAAACTCCCCCCCTCCCCCCCCTCCCCACTCTGAGAAAACCTGTTTTTCCCTCTCACCCCTTTATTTAAAGCCAGCCAGCTAGCAATCATCCAGAACCATCATGTTTAAATACTAACCATAAAGCTATATACGTAAAAATCTACTGAAAAGGAATCAGAAAATACTACCATGCCCAAAAGTTTTCTGAATTTGATTCTACCACTATATTATGGAGTGCTACACCAAACTGCGTGACAGGTACACAATATTTTTTTCCCCTTTCATGATGAGCAGGTGTCAGGGACATTAAGTGTCTGCTTCCACATCTCTGGACAATACATGTAGTAAGTGAAAGTAATATGTAGCTAGAACTTAAGACAGAGCAGTTTATAACGGTAAGTGCAGTTACCTCAAACAAACAAACAAACGACCCACCCTAGTAATTACCACCACTCTCTCCCTTTCCCCATTATATTGTATTTTACCAGAAATAGCTTTAGTTTTAAGACAATAACAACGTAAATAACATTTAAATGATTGCCTATAAAAATCCAGTGTTATGTGCCCACGTGTGTAAATGCAAGCAAATGTAAGGAATGCTAACTGAGGGGAGCGTGGAGCTTAACACTTTTATAAAAACAATTTGTCTAATATTCTACTTATAAATGCACACAGCACTCATTAAAATTAATAGGAGTTGCACTTGCATACTGAAGAGAAAAAAAAAAACCACCTAGTGCTTAAAGCATTTAACTTGTCTTCTTACAGGAATTTTCTGAAGAGAAAGAAGAACATACATATATGCTATAGGCCTAATAAGAAATTACATTATCAGTTGTGATGGAAAATTACCAAACTACATTTTAACTTAGAATTGGTGCTTAATTAACTACCCAAAACTAAAGAAGGAGTTTCAGTTGTCTTCATTAAGGTTTTGTAGCAGCTGGGATAGTACATCACGGCCGAACGTAAACTCATTCTAAAGCTGACATACTGAAAAAATTTTGTAAGAGTGAGCCCTAAATGAGACAGACATATTTCCAGCCTCTCTAAAATGCCTACTAAATATATTCAGTAACAACAAAATATAGCATGTGATGCAAAGTTTCAGTGGAACAGGGCCTCCCACAATGAGAGGTGTTCTCCATCTGAAAGACTGTGAATAACCGTTTGGAGGGCAAGACAACATGGTGGGCATATGGGCAAGCCAAGCTGTTACTCAGCATTCAAACTCTTAATTTTAACAAGTCTTTAGATGAAACAGTTGTGAAGGAAATTGAGAAAGCGTGGCCCAAGCATGTATCATAGAACAATGTCTTTCTGAGTTAGCAAAGAGGTGAAGCAATAGCTCTGAGATATGAACTGCCCATTTTCATTTAGTAAAGAAAAAAAGCCCTAGAATTACAATAAATGACACTGACTCTCAGAAATGAGCTACTATTGTTCAGATTCCTGCAGCTGTACCAGCTGACAGTGTCCTGAGTATAATTATTTATAACCAGAAACGTAGTCAGTAAAATGAGATCCCTAAGTTCCAGTATAATGTGAAAAGAGAGTAGAGGAAACAGAAGTACACCCCCACCCCCTCAAAAAAACAAAAATCTCATGTCACAAAACATGATCCATCTTTTCTGTAAAGAAGGCTGAATTCCAGTATGGCATTCCCTCGTGGACTAAGTGGTTTCAGTAATAACTATTTCTGCCTCTAAATGCTTGCCATGCATGGGCAAAGTAGGAAGTATTAGGCTGTTGGTGTTTATTCAGTATTTTAGCTGTTTCTTAGTACTTCAGAATCAAAGATAGCAATTAGATGGACTCATCCTGTAGGCCACATTCAGTTAATTGTTCTTAACTACTGTTTTAAGAAAGCAAATGAAGACTACCTCCACATCAGGCTAGGGAATACACATGCCAATTTATGTAATTCATTTCTTTTTTATTACTAACAGTTATGATTACAAATTTCCAGATGAATGAAATATTCTATGCTGCAGATGGAACCAGAATCCTCTTGAATCTATGCACATGAAATGCTGGTAGAATAATCCTGTTGCTGCAGGTGGTACGGTTGATCAGATGACCTTCCTCCACCGATACTACATACTGGAATATTGAAATTCCTCACCAAAAACAGAGAAAAAACAAGGTATCAAAACCTGTGGACTCTTCTTTGCTTGTTTTATATTGTACAACATTCTGCAATTGCAAGCAGTAGGATGCAGTATCCTAGGTTGTTATGTGAAACTTCATTGCAGCAAGTGGAAGCAAGAGCTGGAGTGGATTATAGGAGTTTGAGTAGAGGTGCTGAAATAAAGAACAGACAAAAGTCTCTCAGTGTGGCTTTGGGAAGGTGGGGAGAGAAACTGTACTGAGCTGTTGTTCTGCTTGTATCTCTAACTATTTTGTACTTCCAAGGAGCTAAGCATGTATGCAAGGCTTACACTTCCCATATTATGTGCCATTTAACTTTAAAATGAAACTTTTCTAAAGAAGGTTGGGTGATGCAGAATGTAGAAGACAAATGTATGGAGATTCAGTCCTGCTTTCAGAAACTGGAACAACTACTGAGCTTCTGAATCCGGGTTACAAGAAATAGTATTAAATAYCATGTCTGCTTCATAACAATATGTTAGGGAGGCCAGAATTAGAGATACCTCTGGATTTTCTTCAATTTCACCCTGATTGAAGAGCACAGGAATTCCCATGGTTAGGTCCAGTTAAAAACAGCGTGATCAACATTCCCTGTGAGACTTATCCAACATGGTAATTACTATAGCTGAGGGCTTAAATCCATAAGAAACTGACTGGATTACTATTCTGCATAGGTACGCCAGACATTTTCACCTGCTTTAGACAAGCCATAATTAACAATGTTAGAATTTGTAAGTAATACAAGTTGAGGTGACTTAAAATTTTATTTCTCCTCTCAGATATCAAAACAACTTAATAACAGGGCAGAATTTTAAAGTTCCTTAAGGAATTTAAGAGTATACTTCCCATTTCTTAGCAAAAAGGATGGAGGCATCTTTAAAGGCTGAGAAAATGGCTCAGAGCTGACTTAGGGGGAAAAAAAAGCTGCTTAATCAAACAAAGAAACTTCCTGCAGCATCTTTTTTGTTCTCTAAAAAAATACCCTCAAGCAACTAGTGAGTTGAACACTACTAAGTATCAGAGAGCTGACGGAATCAGTGGAAGGCCATGGGATGGCCATATGCTCTATTACCCACAATGCAGGTACAGCACCTTAGCACCTCGCAAGTTGCCAGCAAAGCCTAACAAAGAGACAAAACATGGGTATTCCACAATTGCCAGGTAGAGAGGAGAAATTCCAAAAAGTAAAAAAGTGTGTTTCAGCAAAGAAGATGTACTGAACATTTTATTGTTATGTTTTGCCTTCTGTCTACCTGATAAAAAGAGGGAGGAGGAAATTATTAAAATATTTGCATTTAAGTGACTAGATCTAACAGAACCTACATACACTGTACTGATTTAAGCAGTAATATATCATCTGTTCTCCTGGCCTTAATATAGTAAGATACTATTTGCATTGTTGACAACATTCTAACAAACACCTCCCAGAAGGTAAGTGGAAACCATAATAATAAGGAACCAAGCAAAAAATTATCGAACATACCAGAAAGCAAATAAAGCAGATTTATTTTTGCTCTTTAGAAAAACAAATCTCATCTAGTAAGTTGATTGGCTGATTTTCTCCATTATCACTTCTTTCATGGTTTAGTTAACGTATGCAACATCTGAGTTCCCACAAAACCTGTATATTCAACAGCCTATATGCTTATGCATGACTTTATACTATGTTATACACAAAAGCTGTAATTCTTATTTTCTTTGGCAGCGACACAAGTTCAGTGTAAGTTTCTTTCCACACTGACAGGACATTGTGTCCATGACAAAGTATTATATGCTTTTTGTCAAGTGTTGGTGAACTTAACTATGTTAACAACCAAGAAAGATGATCTGAATGTGTGTGAAATTGCTCACAAACAATACGGAAAGACACTTTATATTATAGTTTGATACGAGCTCCACTTAAGCTAATTTTAAGAAACCTATTTTTCTACTGGCTCAACCAAGTAATTGTTTAAATATGTGTGAATCCACTTCCTCGTAAATTCTTGGTTAGCATAATAATGTTTAAAGAAACTTCAGTGAAACACCAGAAGAAATCGTGTAGGAGTAAAACTGGATGATTGCACACTCCACTTTGAATAGTAATTATTTCCTCTCTAATACCAGTTGGCTTTTGCTGACTTTTAGACAAATCAGCAAATATCCATGTCAACTGTCTGCAATCAGAGATAGTTACTGCATGTCCTTCTTCTTCTGATAATTTTAATTCCTTAGGAAACCAACTGCTCAAATAATACTCATATAACGCTCAAACAATACAGCCTACACTCTGCTGACCAGGACTGTGTCATTAAAGTGAAAGACTTGCAAAATATATGCTCAAAATATGGCATCAAAGAGAAATCTTAAAAACAGAGAGACTGACATTTTTGTCYGTTTTATTCTTACAGGCGGTCTCTTCTAAGACATACAATACACTAAAGCAGTATTTCATGAGCTGTATAGGAAACATTGTGACCTGGTGATTAGGCTTCCAGCAAGGAATTAAAAAACAAACAAACAAAAAAAAAGGAGATAAACGCTGCAGTTAAGATCAGCTTAAGGTCAAGAAAGGAGTAAATCAAGAATGTACCTGTTGAAAGGTCTCTTGGTCAGAAGCTGAGTAGAAACTAAGGAGCAAATGACAGGAGGCCAGCAGGAGAGAATGCTATTCCAGACCCTACACATGTATGTTGAGCAACTGGAGAGGTTTACTTATGCTCCGAATGGGTGGTCCATCACCAGTTAGATTTACAGGTAAATTGCAGATAAACTGATCTTAAATTTAGCTGCTGAAGAGATTAAGTGTAATCAGTTTCCCAGCCAGCTTCCTCTAGTTGGCCTGTTTATTCCGTATTTGGTCCTACATACATCTTCTTGAGGATCTCAGGATATTTCACATAGACTGCAGTCTTTCCAGGTAACTGAAGAGTAGTGTTTACTAAGATCTTCTCACAGCCTATGCAATACATTCTCTACTGACAGGTGGTGGTGGCAGTTAAGTAAAGAGACCTTAAACTGTCTGTATAATACTTAAACTAAGACACATGAAATATTGGGTGTATTTTCATAGTTGGGGTAATTCATATGTAATGTGGTTTGATCTTTCATACAAACAATTGATACATCCAAAGTATTAATACTGCAACTTATGAGACAACTGGGCAGCTTATTTCTTGAGTAAACTTTCTTTTCTACTGCAGACGTAGGTATTGTCAGCATCCTATTCTATTATTTAACTATACCAAAACTCGGTCTCAAAGCACAAAGGACTTTAAGATCATAGAATCATATAGGGATGTTACTTAATGAACACAAAAATTCTTTCATTGACATTATTCATCTGCAACAATGCTAGACAAGTTTTCTGAAAGAACAGACTCATCTGGGTGAATTAAGCAAAACATCTGATACAGTATTGCACAGAAAATTATAAAGTGTATATTATGACAGCACCTGGAGTGCTGTTTGGAGAATGGTATACCTTTTTGGCCTAGCTACATTCCCAAATTCTTTTCAGTCTCCCATCTATTCTTCACGTGGAAATGCTTTAGGCAGAAGTAATTTTCTCTGGAACAAACAAGATCCTTCCTGTTCCTGGATGTATGTGCAAAATCATATGAGAAAACTACCTCTAAGTGAAAGCTGTTAAGCAGAGGTAATTAATAACAATCACCAGGCGGGGAAAAAAATAATGCCAGGATGTCCACATTCTGTCATGTCTTGCTGTGTTTGTGATAAACCACTAAGCTTCTGTTGCTTATGATAGCCTGTGTCTACAAGGTATCCTTATGCCTAGTAACAGTCTTAAAAACACAACACAGCGTTATCTTGTTGATTTAAATAATTATGTTATAGTGAATTATAATCAAATGAGATTTGASCTTATTGGACTACTCACATATGAAAAGCATACTAGTAACATAATATTCACTTCAGATTACTGTAAGTGTTACCTTGATTTACATAGCTAAAAGGTGAGCATAACTGCATAGTGCAGCCATTACATGTTGTCATAAAATCAAGTACAGCATATATGTAATTTTCGCATGTCACCCCAACCTGTAATGTAACATTTTCACTCTAGTGCAGAGAGGGCTTAACACTGCATCTACCTTATCTTTCCAGCACATCAGATGAATAATGTATTTCATTACAGATTTACATCTATACTGGCTTAGTGATTTCCACTATGAGCATGATCAGGAAAAAACTAATCTAAATTTGAATAAGACTGTCTACACGATAGACACAGCAAAGATGCATAAACAGCATTGTGTGAAGATGTTAATAAAATATTTGTAGTGCTTCACACACACCTATAGACAAAAAATTTCATGTTGCTTCTACAGCAACAACACAGTACAGCCTTAATTAAAGCATCATCTGACTTTTTTTTTTTTTTTTTTTTTTAGTGCTACAGTTGCAAAATCCTGCTGAAGAAAAAAGGGTGATTACAGATGGGCTTGGGCTTGCTGTCCTGACAATTAACTATTGCTGCTTCTCCTATTTGTCACATTTGGCACTTTTTTTCTGCTTTAGTAGGTACAAGGAATAAGAATTTTTATCGCATTTCATGCCTGCAGTCCTTGATGGAATTGCCATCCATAAATTTGCACAGCATACACAAAATATTGAGCCAGCAGCAGTTTATACCATGCATGCATGAGAAGAATATAATACATCAGTGAAAAGGAATTGTTGTTCAAAAATCAGTGATATAGATGATAAAATAAGGAATTTTCCTAAAATTTAAAATACAACATCACTGATACAGCATACTGGATTCTTGTGCTATTACATAAATAGTTCATGGAACTAAAGGAAGGGCAAGGCTTGAACAGTGTTCCTTTTTCCACTGTTACCAGATTAGCAGAAGGGATTCCCCCCAACAGCAGACAATATAAACAGGATTAAAGAAGACAGTGATCACACCAGACAGTACATGTGCCTAAATGCAAGCAGCATAAGAACATCAGCACAACTCATTCCCTGAAACTGAAGACCAAAGTCACCTAATATTTTCCTTCCTCCCTTTTCAAAGGCTTCTCCAGGTAGGTATAAAGATCAAAACAACTACACTTTCACACAAAGGACTACCAATTTTTCTCCTCCACTTCAGAGTATTCCCAAAACAATAATCCAAGATGAATTAATCATATTTCATAACGATATGATACATATTTCTACCACATCTTATTAAAATACTTATTCTAAACCTGGCATTCTGCTTTCCTGCTACTTCTGAGTCTCACTTCCACAGAAACAGTGATAATTTTATCAGTGATTTCTATGGTAAGGTGACTAGATTTTAAATAAAACACTGAAAACGGCACCCAGGAGGCACATCTAGTGCACAGGGGTACATGATAAGACATGTGATCCAAGCTGGATCATGTGACAGGTCCAACCATCCTTTTGACAAGTCCTGAGATTTGGCAAAGGAATTATGTTCTAGACTAGGATCCAGCTCATGCTCTCCTTCTAAGGTGCTGGGACTAAGTGACAAAGCTATTCTTCAGGAAGAGTGACAGGGAAAATCCTGTGTCACAGATGCAAGGTGCACATAGCAGAAATGTGCAATTTAGGGTAAAATAAAGTCTCATAGGATCCCAGGATGCTAAAATGCAGGTCTAAATGCCAAGACTGTCTGAGACAATCTGAGATGCGTRATCTTTATTCTATATAGCTCATTTTGAGGCTCTCATTTTTAAGTCACAATGGACACCTTTAATGCATTATATTAGGAGGCCATATTTCTATTTTTATACTTCATGTGTTATAGCAGTTGTGATTTTCTTGATTATCTCCTACATAGGGCTCTAAATTTTAGTTTAGGACCTCAACTTTTGCTCTTATCAATTCTGAGCTGAGAATAAAATCTTAGCAAGGAATGAAGTATTTTAAAAGGCTTAGAGAAGATAACTTAGTACTACTAATAGTTTAAACATCTGGTTTAAAATGTCAGGATTCTTGGTAACACAGATCTGAATTTTTGCAGAGATTCCCCTGAAAATTTTAGCTCAGTGAAATTGATCTTGCTTGTGGATCTTTAGCACTCATTTTTTCTATTTTTATTTTAAAAGTCATTTGTACTTTCTGTATATGTCTTAAAAACTGTTAATCCTCATATTGTTGTTCCCTATGTTAGTAGTATTCTGCCACTTAGATGTTGGTGCATTTCAATGTTTCTGCTCCTATACAGCTTGCAAACATTTTAAGGAAAGCAGTCCTGATGAGAGAAGCTCATCCAGTACACTAGTAAATGTCAAGTATTTATAAAAAACAGTTCAATGTCTTTGTTCTCTGACTTTAATTTGTATCAGAATTAGATGCTGGTTTATAAGCACTCTGGAGAAAAAAGCAGCATATGCCAATCTCAGAGTGACAGAATGCTACTATTGACACTTACTTACAGGGGCAGAACCCATTATGCTTTGGGCTGCGTACTTTACAGCACCTCTGTTTTTTTTGTTTCTTTTGGCATTTAGAAAGATCTTCCATCTTCATGTTTTAACATTAAAGGCCTCTCCTAATTTCTTATTTAATTATTGTCACCTTGCTAAATACTCTTTTAGGCTCTCATTTGAGGTCTAGTTAGCAAGGGCAGTTGTCAGTTACATGCGAACAGCTTCATTATTGCAGTGTTCAATAGTGAGCACTCTTCACCACATAAATTAATTATGCATCAATAAATGGTCACTTTTTTTTTAGTTCACTGAAAATCTACAGTCTACTTTGTCATTTTACAATTAAACACTTACCTAACACTTATGGTTACCAAACATATAAGGTTAACAGCTCAGAGAATTCTTTCCACATCCTTGCCAGAAATGAATACTAAAGGAATGCCTTCTGAGAGATGAGAGACCTTAAATGCATCCACTAGCTCTTTTTTTTCACTGGCATACTTTGAGATGCTGTTTTTGTGCCACAGAACAGGCTTTGAGCAGTAGACAACCCCCCATACTCTTGCTAATTTTTGCAGGTCACCAAGATTGAGAATCTCCAAGTTTTCAGTTTTGGTCAATCAAGCACTTAATCAGAAGGTGAACATTCTAATTCAACCACAAGTTTCTTTGCCTATAGCATGCCAGATTCTTTAGCCCTCCGAAACAGAACAATTGAGTCATCCATCTAAACTTTCATGTGAGCAGAAATAGTACCTGATTTTCTCATCTAATCAACATTTTTCCCATTCCCCAGCAATATTGCTAACACTGATAAGTGGCATTGTTATATTTATACTGTTTTTATTTGTCTCAGAAGATCACCAGTAAAAATTATATGAATACTAGTTCTAGCAATTGTGCATTATTGGTATGGAGCACAAACCTTCCGCTGAAAGTTAATGTAAATCCAAATGCTTATTCTTCATCCCTTTTAGAACTGACAATGCATTAAACTGTTTATTTTAGGAGATGCTCCCTTTATGTACTAACTGCATTTATTGCTCGCACATGAAAAATATAAAAAAACCCTCTTATTCCATTCAAAGTAGTATCATTCACAGATACAAATCTATACACCCACTGATCAGATAACCATTTTAAGTAGCTTGGAGACAGCACCTTCATAATGCATACATACACATTTTTTGCCTCTTAATTGATTTCACCATATATTCTGCCGTAAACACAAATATGAACCCCTACATTGATGTGTCTGTGATTCTTCCTCCTGCCAGACAAAAAGAAGATACCATATTTGTCACTGCAACCTGTCGCTCACTCCTTTGGAAGCTTTTTTTTTTGAGGGCTGACTATACAAACAATAGGAAATTGYCCAAGCTGGAGTGGAGTAATAGGAAGTACAGGTCTCCTGAGAGTGGTGCTAATGGCTCCATTACTTCTAAGATCTCATATACTTCCAAATTATTTGAAGTACACTGTTGTTCATGCCAGGTCTATGTTCTTTCTTTGTGCATATTTATGATTTATACATTATTTGCAACTAGATTAAAGTTCTGTAATTTTTTTAAAGACTCTTTCTTCTCCTATTACGCAAAAAACTTTCCTTCTTTTTCATGCCTGATGCTGCCTTTCACTTCCTTAAAAAAAAGGATGTTGGCAGAGGCACTGGCCTAAAGCTATTGAAAATATCTGTATTTGAAATGAATTTAGAAATACAGTTTAGATGTTTAGATTTTCAATTTGAGTGGAAACTTAAGGGTTTAAAGACAAGAATTCAACTGTTTTATTTGAAAATGACACTGCAGTGCTTCATGGAAGTTGCTCTGAAAGTGCCTCATAGCCCCTTCTATTCTAGAGGGGCTGCTTCACAGCTGAATGTCAGCAAGAGATTATGCTCTGTACTGTTTCAAAAATAGCTCCCTCATTTTCAAGCTTTTTATGGAGAAATTTCCCTCCATACTTTTCAAAAAGAAATCACAGGTAGCATTTTGACATGGCAGGTAGTCCCATATTACATCATTCCTTCTTCCTTAGAACGTTAGTTCATTTTAAAAGTATAAATATCCTATCAGGATGAAAAACTAATGAGGTCTATCTAAACTAATCAATCCTGTCAGGACTAAAATATCCTACCAGGGCTAAAAATATCCACACTAAATTTGCTACTTCTATAAAATCTCTATAGCAGCAGTTCCCAAATATGGTATGTAACACAGAAGCCATTTTTCCCAATACAGGAGGAAGAACTGGTCATGGCCGAGGATAGAGTGGCTACAACTACTGATGGTGGCACCTGTACACACACACGCTATAAAGCACTGCTCTTAAGTCTTTTCTGTTAACAATCTGCCAGATTCATTACCATGTAGCTAGAAAAAGGTTGTATTTTAAATATGAGACCATTTAGTTATGGGTGTAAAGTGTCATATGAGTAACAAATATATTAATTGGGAAACTAACTGGCAATGTAGTATACTTCAGTGATTTCTTTAGAAATCTGGTAAATCTAAAGGAACTTTTCCAAAGTTTCCTAAGAAGATTTCATAGAAGGCCAGCTTAATAAAAAATATTTCCCTTAGGAAGTACCACACTCCATCACTCTCCAACATCTCCTCTGCTGCACATCAGAGAAAGAAAGACCACATAAACTTGCTCCAGATGTCTGCATGGACAAATCAAGATGACAAGGCAGTATTATTTCAAACAAAGTCATTATTCTGACATGCTTAATTGAACTTACAGTAATCAGCCCTGAGAGTGTAGAAACCCTGAAGTTGACTTGGTTTCATCTGTTTTAGCACTTAAATTGTATATTAATTAATGATGTGACCCCTGAACACATAAAGCAGTTTTCATCATGCACTAACAAGCAGCCTTAAAGCATCTGCTCATCAACACTACCTTTATTTTCTACTTCTGTAATATTTCCAAGCACTTTTGAATGACATCTTAGGTTCTTAATACTTCTCCAAATGAACTTTTTCTTCCCACTGGAACCCATAATGAAAACAAGAATGAATAATCGGCAGCTTTTGCCATTGTTGACAAATTCTTAGAGCTTATAATCCTAAAGACTTTGGCACTAGTGTAAATCCATCTGCTTTCAGAAGCAGTAATGTTTGTAGGAACTGACAAGTCATACAAATCCATTGTCTCAAAGTCCTCGTGCACTAAGTTTATAATGAATTTGCATCACTATCTACCCATGGTTAGCCCCCGCCCCCTTCTTTGTGCAAGCCTCAGGTGTACTATACCCCAAACAGTCAAGGATTCCTTTGCATCTTCTTTTCTGCCCACACTTGCCCTCTGGACTAGATCATCTATGCCACAGAGATTTTAGAATTGTTACTCTTTTGCTTGTCCTAGTCTTTGCTGTTAAACTTTCCAAACTTCAGTAAACACCTGCCTATAAAGTTCTTTCTTGGATACTGAGAATTAGCAAGGTAACAGACCTTGACTGGTGATTTCTAACAGTAGCAGAGCAATGCTACTTAATTATACAAAATTCTTGACATCTATTCTATGCAGGGATGGACAACAGACACCCAACGGACAAACCCTCTTCCCCATAGCACCACAAGGCTGATCCAAGAATACAGTGAAATACAAAGACATACTCATTCAGATGCTTTTTTGAAAGGAAATGGAAGTTAATTTCCAAATTAAGCCTAAGATTCATTGGCAGAAAAAAAAAAAAAGTGTGGATGAATCACAGTTTAGTAAAGCAAACCAATGATTCTTTGGTCTATAGGTACCTTAAAATATTATTTAAATAATAATGGCATTTATTATTTTCCAGAGTTACCTAATTGAATGAGATTAATTTTGCATAAATCATTCAATAGAGCCAACCGGACTTTAAATTCTGGTGTRATTTTTTGGAGAAAAACTGAAAGGAAAAATGATTCAACTTCTTGGTTGCTTTTGGGTGTTTCTACTCCTTTCTCCTAAGACATGCCAGACTGAAACAAAGCAACATCTGCCTAAGTGGATCCAAGTCAGACTCATCTGGTCAAGCTAGATCCTAAAGAAAAATGGAGGCATGAGACAATAAATTGGAGCATTCATCAAACATGGAAGAAGGGTATGGAATCCAAATACAGCTTTTGCAGAGTATTACCAACGTTTTGGGTATCAGACATTTTAAGAAGAATCCAGATTCTTAATGGTGAAAGAAATACTTTCCATATATAAAATTTCATTTAGGTCAAACTGTGCTTTCTGTCTGAAAGCAATTTGAAAGGAAAATTTTCAAGCAGACACTTCTGACAACCTCACTAATTAAATCTTCCATCCTGCTTTTTGATCTTAAAGTCCCAGAAAACACCTTGCTCTGAGGTTGTTATATTTTTGTTTCAATGACATTTGTAAAGTAGATTGACAAACCATTTTTTCTTTATTTCTTTATCTTTTAAAACTGACTCAAACCTTTTTGGAAGGGAATTAGCACCCTTCAGAAATACCAAGATTTAAACAACAGGGTGCAGTCTGTATTCCCGTGACCAGAGCCACATTAGCATCATCAATTATTTTACTGAAGAAAACGAACTAGGCAGATCAGCCAGGGTACTCCTCTAGATTAAAACAAACAAACAAACCCCCCCAAACCCCAAAACCTTTGCTCTGATTTCATATTTGGTCCCTACACAAAGGACTTACTCTGTGAAAATCAGCTATGAAAAAAATAATTTCTGAATACTGAGAAGTTTCTTACTTAGGTTCTACTTTCTGTTGCATTTTTCAGATATGACTAGGATAAAACACCAAGTTTCCACCAGAAGAATTTTTTTCCAGCCAAGATATAACCACCTCTTTTAAGAAGCAACCAAAGTGTTTCCACCTGCATTGAGTGCTGCACCTGAACTCTGTGCTGGAGGTTTCATCCTGCCAACATTTACATGCTGATTACTCCTATAAAACTTGAGAGTCATTTCCCCAGTAGCACCTGGATTAATTGCAGAGTGACTAGCAAATGAAACATGAAGGTACTGTTAAGTCTGCCAGTCACTGCACAGCTAGTAATTCTGCAGAATTAACATGAAACATCAGAGTATGACCTTTCGCTTTACCACAGCCCTGTTTTTGTATCTCTCTTCGTTTGTTGCTACATTTAACAAAAACAACAAAAGAAAAAAAAATCATCCACAGTAGATTCTCCTCCTTTCAGCCATTAAAAATCAGGCTTTAACTATTAAAAAAAAAAAAAAAAATCAGTGTAAAGGTTGCTAAATCCAAAGGGTCTGTTATCGAAATAGTTGAACACTTACTGGTTGGAGATATACTTTACACTGACACGCAGTTCAACAGCCTTGTAATTGTGCTTTAGTTAGTGTGCTGAAAAGCAGTTAGCTGAAAGTATAATGCACTTTTTAAAATTAGGGCAAAAATTCTTGTTGTATAAACCAGAAATCCTAAATTCATAAAGAAATATAGACATAATACATTGAGAATGATYTGATTTTATGATGCAATCTCCCTCAAAAAAGGCAATATGAGCATTATAGTGGATCTTCGTCTTCATCTGAGAAATATAAATGCTTTCAAAAGCATTTCAGAGTTGTCCTTACTTCCCTCTATGCCAACAACTCCCTCCTCAGAGAGGGGAGCGAGAGAGGGGAGCGAGAAAAAAAAGAGGCTACTTAACTAGTTTAAGATGGTAGTGGTTTCTCATGGCTTAGGAAGAATCTTGTCTAACAAGTCCAGGACAATCACCTGAACAGAGCTGTTTGGGAATATTTTTTTTCTCATCAGAAAACTGTGATTCACTGAAAACAAAGCTTTTATTGAAAAAATATAATCTGGAACAAAATGTTTATAGATACATAATTTCTTCAGGAAAGCTAAGTGACCAGATTTGCTGTAGGGTCTCCCATACCCAGACAGATGCCCTAAATTCTGGGTTTCTGTTTCATTTGCATCACAGAATCACAGAATGGTCGAGGTTGGAAGGGACCTCTGGAGATCATCTAGTCCAACCCCCTGCTCAAGCAGGGTCACCTAGAGCACGTTGCACAGGATCGCGTCCAGGCAGGTTTTGAATATCTCCAGAGAAGGAGACTCCACAACCTCTCTGGGCAACCTGGTCCAGTGCTCTGCCACTTCTCTTCCTCTCACATTATTTTTGCCAGCTATTGTTGAAAGAGTTTGCTTTCATTGTAATGCAGGATAAAAAATTTTACAAACCTCAACAGCACTTGCAAAATAAAAGTTTGATTTTCTGACAGGTCTTGATTTAAAACAGCATTCCAGAACCTGCCTAGAAAATAACATGGACAATCTCTTATGATAGTCACAGAAACAAATGATGACAAGTGCTGGTTCCCCATCCATAGGTGTTGCTGTATTTTCATGGGAATGAGAGTAGAGGGTTTGAGAATCAGGGTAATATAAGCAATATTAGAATTTGGATAGCATTTGAAAGTTATCAAAGAGCTATTTCCACCTGTTTTCACATCTGTAATGGGAATCTGCAGCTTCAGGATATGTATAATGCATACTTCTATTGAAAGTGCAGGATAATCATATTAAGAAAATATAAATAATACAGAATGTTGGGTTTTTTTTTTCCCACTCTGTTAAACCTCAGTTAAAATTATGCTTTAAAGTAATAGTTACCCAAACCCTAAATAAATGATCTTCCCTTGCTTTACTTGACAGATACCTGCTCAAATGTAAAGAAGAGAATAAGTACTCTAGGAAGTTGGGAGCCTGGGAAACATCAGTAGACTGAGTATTCCTGTCACTAACTTTCACTATACTTTATCCCTCCACCCTTTTTGCAAAAGACCCCTTCTTCCTGATTACCTTCTTTCATTTCCTCTTCACTCACCGTACCCTCCTTTGGAGCAATCATGTCTCATGCCACACCTAAAATGTTTCTGATGCCTAACAGTTACATTCCCTATTGAGGAGCAGCCAAAGGAGGATCAATCTATAGGCACTCCTGCAGAGGAAGAGAAGAAACATCTGTCTTTCTAGTCAGTTCCTACTTAAAAGAAAAGCTGTCACTGATCCTGCAGTACAGAGGCACTTCAGAGAAGCACACCACAGTCCTGGAGCTAGTTTTGAAAATATAGAACTGTAATTACCCAGTTACTCATGGTAGCCCCTGCTTCATTGTGTTACAGCTCCTAGCTCCCTAAGCCTTGGCCCAACAGAATTGGGCCCAGCACTAAGAAGCCAGTCATTTGTCTGTGACAACTGAGCTGAATTAATGGTGCTTGTGTTATGTGAAGCTGTATAAAAGCTCTCTCACATATTAAAGGGTGCATACTTTCACAACCACATATGTTCTTATAGAGACATCCTAGAAATTTTAATTACTGATTTTTATTCTGCTATCATGTTATTTAAATCAAACTTACAAAGTTCATGAAGTATGCTATAGTTCAGGTATTACTTCTCTAAGATATGCCTTTTCAAGTTTCCGAGAGAAACAATATCTTTAAGCTCACTATTTATTTTCTCTTTGAATGCCTTCTCTCTCAGCAACATCAGTTACCTGGTGAAAAAAGCTTATAATTATATATTTTGCCCAAACACTCCTGACCAACACAGGCATTAAAAAGAACAAAATCTGAACTCCACTGAATGAGGAGAGCAGATGGGCGGCCTTTTGGCCAGCATAAGCAGTCTCCATATAAAAGTACCCAAACCAACAGGAGACATAAAACTGGAATGACTGTGTCCACAGGTGTTTACGGCTTTGTGTATTTGCAAGACAGGAGGTAAGAAAAGTGATGTTCATCCTTTCAGCGCCATCCCTCTGAGTCTAAAGCACACTTTCCTATCCAA
Source organism: Apteryx rowi (assembly GCF_003343035.1). Lineage (NCBI taxonomy): Eukaryota > Metazoa > Chordata > Aves > Apterygiformes > Apterygidae > Apteryx > Apteryx rowi. Next base: position 827,528 of record NW_020449197.1, on the reverse strand, counting down.
AAACTCATCTGCAGGCCATTTAGATGGGACATACAGCATAGGCTGTATTTGGTGCACGGGTTATTGCCTGAAGAACCTTGCTATAGAAGGTACCAGTAGGAACACAACAGTAAGTTCATAGTTCCTCCTATATTCATACAGGATATAGGCTAGTAACAACTCTTGCATGACTAATTTCTCATACTGCCTTCAATCCTACCGATCCTATTAATGTTTAAATCTTTATATACAGTACCTAACTGAAGTTTACAATTAGAACAAGAAGTGTGGATGAATAACAAGGTGCATATTCTCTTTAAGTTCATTAGGTACGATATTTACATATTTATGTTGTTGTCTGATTTAAGAGGTTGTCATACATGGATTGAACTACTTCTGACAGCCAGTCATTCATAGAATTTTATTCTATTTTTAGCTCCTCCATTTTCCAAAAAACAATCTCTCAATTAACTGCTTCAACATGCTTATGAAATTCTTAACTTGATAATACCAAGAAGCACAACATTTGGTGAAGATATTTTGATATGAACAGAGCTGGTAGCAGTAATACAGCAATAATTGCTGGCTCATTTACGGACTATTTAGCTCGTGCAGTGAACCAGATGAGAACAGCTAATGAGCACAGCTTCTTACTATAATTAGTAGAACAGTAGTGGCTCACAGATGATTTACAGTTTGCAAAATCTGTATTTACTGAAAAGCTCATGTCCTCTGAAAAGTTGTGGCCATATGATGACTTGAGGATGCCATGTTTTCCTCTAGTAAACCTTAAGACTAATTTATAACAAACTCAGAACTGAGGTAAATCAAACAGGAATACAACATGGCAGGCTTATGTGTGCTCTCTCTTCACCTGCATCCTAGATGATCAGAACATAATTTGCCAGTTGACATATTTTCTTTCATTTCTGTTGTTGCAGAAGTAAATTTTAAAAAAATGAATGGTATAATTCTTGCCCTACCAACACAGTAAAGACAGTTCTCTGTTGTGGAGAATCATAGCTCAGTGGACAGAAATATGAGCCCTGTAGAGCTATAATTCAAACTGTCATATGGATTAAAGAAGGGCTAGAGGAATAGGTAACGTAAAATGTCTGCAGAAGAGTACTTGGTCAAAATTCACATCAGTGCAATATTGATATTTATGGTACCCTCAAAAATGAAAGAGAAAAAAATGCCCATCTTTCAGGAAGGTTTAATTCTCTTCCTTTCCTCAGCTCATACTTAGGTATACTTATAGACAAGACTGTGAATGGAAATGTCACACTATACTGAAGTGGTATTTACCAAGTCTATGCAGAAATATTAAATACTGCAATTCTTCTGAAGTGTTCAGCTCAGTGTTACAGATAGACCGAGTTTAACCAGAACAGAGATTAATCTCAAGTTTCTAGAGGTTTATCTGCACTGTAACTCTTACCCACCTGAAGCGATACCGTTCTTGAGGAAAAGCAGTACAATGCTACTGAACCTGTGAAACTACTCAGGCATAGTAAAACCACAGAAGAGGCTTTCCTTTACCTTAGCTCTCTACATTTGAAATCACAACTTTAAGAGTAACCAAAAAATAATGCAGCTGGGAAATAACCGCATTATGAATGGTAACAATAGTGCACAATTTAAACAATACACGAATAAACTTTTTCATTAGAGAAGAACATAGTTTCTGGGTAAAATATACTTTTGCTTCAAAACACATTCAAGGCAATCAAGTTACTCAGCAACTTCAAATTTACTGGACAATTTCAGAGGAAACAGAAGTGACACAACACTTAGATTCAGAAACATCAGCAAAATAACACGTTGTATGAAAGTGATTTAATCATTGGACACTTCAACAACAGACTACCATCAACACAATAAACCTAATAAGCAGTATTTATTACACATCTGAAAATGAAATGTTCAGACATGAAATGTTCCCCCTCATGAGGGGAGAGTAGCATATACTTCTCCCAGACCTCTTAGGAATTATGGTAACTTCACTATCAGATAAAGCTACCACTACTCTAGCTCACTATTTTCTCATTCCAGATACCTCAGAAGAAAAAAATTTTGCTTTAGAAATTCCATTTTGGATTCAATATTACATTATTAAATATAAATATTTAATATGAACATTGAGCTATTTATGGGAATTGTATCTTGAATTTTGTCACAAACCAAGAATAATTATTTACAAAGATCTGACAGATTGTTCATTTGTCTACATTCTTTTAATGAAAAGCTCCCAGTGAAATTAACAATATTTAATTAAAGTCAACCAGCTAGTTACAAGACAATGCACAAAACAGACTGAGCAAAATTATGTATTATATAATCCTAAATAGAAATGGGAAGTAAATATATTTTTTTTGTACTTCACACTTCCTATCTACTGTCTTTCACTGTATTTTTTGTGTTTTCATTGTATCACATGCTGGAGGTGAATTCTGGAGCATGATAAAATTTCTTCTAAATGCAACAGCTGCAACTCTTTAGGAAAACAGTAAGTAGGAAGTAGGAGGGCATTATCCGTGCCCAAATATGCTATTACAAATCTGTTTCAAATGATTAGTACATGCCCATTTTTAGTTGAAAGAGTTTTCAGCAAATTTAGCAACTATGCAATGCAAAGAAGTTGAACAGTTCAGCCAGTGCAAAGAAAGGGCTTATCTAAAGTGTGACAGACTTCTCCTATTCTTACGTATTTTGTTAATCTTTCATTAGTTTTATTTTCTTGCCTATAGCCCCTCATCCCCACTGCTTATTTTTCACTTTTACATCTTTTAATATGAGAAATGGCATATTTGCCTTACCCTGCACAATTATCTCCCATTCCTATTTGGAAACTCTTGTGACTGTTTGTATAATGAAAAAACCTCTGTCACAGTCAAAACTCAGAAAACCCACTTTTAGCTGCTGAAATCAATCATTTCCATCACAAACACTATTGAAAATTTTGGCTATAGAGCGTGACTAGTTTCTCAGGTCAAACCTAGTGTACTTAGATGCATTGATTATGTGCTTAAAGGTAAACGAGGGAGAGCAGTAATTTTGTATGAAAGCTGCACAAAGGCTGCTTCCTGTTTACCAGCAAGAAACAGATCTTTTCTGGGTTTGTTTTGTCAATTTTCCTTTCCTGTCATGAGTTTAAATTTATCTTCAGGAGCGTGATGAAACTGTCCATTCAGAATGCACATATAAAAGTCCTCCTTATATACACAACCTTCGCAAACTTTTCTCTGCAGAATTTCTATGAACTGAGGTTTTCACAGACTTAGCCACTGGCTAGACTGGAGTACATTTACACATGGATGGCGAAAGAGCATGTCTTTCACAACGCTAACTCCCACCACAAAACTACAAGTAGCTATAACAAAATCAGAAGAAGCTACAGCTCAGCTACAGAAGTTTTAGTAAGTGATATTTAAGAGATGAACAAAAGCATCTTCTTTAAAATTTTTTTCCTCTCACTGAATCTTACCCATGATGAAAGTTTGGTAAATTTAGAAGAAACTTAAAACAGGATATTTCATTGGAAAGTTAAGTATTTTTACCTGTACAGCCTACACTACTATTGTAAGCTTTTTTTTTTTTTGAAGTGTACAGTTATTAAAAAGAAAAGCTGATGCTGTTAAACTGTGCCTTGAATTACTACTACTCTGATGTACATATTGTAAATGAACCTTCAAACTTAGTCCTACTCATAGCAGAATCTAACTTGTACTGTATAATATCATAGGGAATATTTATGATATATTATTTTATTAAAAGAGTCCATGCTTATAGAAGTAAAATGACTTCAAAATAAAGTGTGATCCATTATAAATTAAAAAGTGTTTTTCCCTGAAACTGCCAATTTTATAAACCAAGAGATGACAAAAATTATTCTGGCTTCTGTCCTTCTTATGCATTGGCCCCTCTTTTACAGGGTTTTTTGATCCAGTTACACTGTCACTGATATCTTTACAATCTTTTGTTACTGGTAAGTTTGCACACCTGTAAATAACAAACCACACCACAGTCAAAAACTGCATAAAACCCTGAAAATCCCCTGAGCCGAAAGGAGTTGCTGACTGGGAAAGTCTAATAAGGGAAGTATGATGATATCTCTCTGCCCTGTTCTTAATTTTCCCCAGGAAACCATTTATAAGCACTCCTTTTCCCCCTGCTTCAGTTCAGCGAGCCTCTACTGGCACAGGACAAATGAACCTAAGGGGCTCCTATCCTGCTCCTGGACAAGAGCAGCCTACCAGCTCTGTACTGACTGGTCAAAGCTTTTGATAGATTATTGAGAAGTATCAGTCTGGCTTGGACTCAGCAGAAGGCTGGCTTTTCTTGAAACCTGAGTTTCATTTCAATACAATATCATCTCAAAGTCCAATAGGTACCACACTATCTGTGGGATAAACATCAGAAGCATCCCTGAGCCCCATGTAATATTGCACCTGCACCCAGGCATGAGGGACACATGGCCTGACAGTGTCCTGGTTGCCAGCAGTGATGCAGTTGCTGTGTTGGTCCTGGCAGAAGAATGTAAACTGGACTAGATGAAACTTTGACCTGAATCAGTATGACTGTTTCACAATTACTGCTGTGCATGGAATTTAGCAATTAAAAAAAAAAAAAAAAAAAAACACCCTACCTCTTGAAGGGAATGAAAACAAATAATAATTTAATACACATGTATATCTGAAAAGAGAAGAGGTAGGAAGAAACCTGGCCAGTAAGAAGAGTCACATTTCACACATGGTTTTCATTCATATTAGGAGTTCACTTGTAAAAGTGTACTTCAGAATATCAAAGAGTAATAGTCTTTCCAATCATTGTAGAATTGTTTTCTAATTCACTGCAGAAAGGTAAATGCATGGTCCAAAAAATTTAACTTATTGTCATAAAAAAATCAGCTAGTTTTCATACCTCTTCAAAGTGTTAAACCTTCCTGAATATTTCAGTGAAATATGTAACATCTCTGCTATTATCAAGCCATTTTATATAATAAAATGCAAGAATACTCTTGAATTTTATAACCATCTCTACTTAACTATATGGCTATAGACCACTATTGTGTCTGACTTACTTGGAATAAAGTAAATTATTAATAAACAAACTTACGGAATCTTTGGTTAGAGTTGCACTATGAGAACTTAATTACACATAACATTTTAAAGAATGAAACATTTAAAACTTTCATATAGTTGCTCAATGTAAAAATGAAAACCAAATGAAGGTATCACTTTTACATCTTTGTAAAACATGTTCATTAAAGCCAATTAAAATCAAACTTGTTCTGTACCCTGATTATTTTAGAGCTTGGATCTCCCTGCTTTTACAAGTATGTAGACTTTTTTTAGAGGTCTCTCTTCCACGAGTTCTCATAAATTCCTTGGTCCTTCTATCACATATCATTGAAAACATATCTTACTTAGAGGTAGGTACATACAACTTCTACAGGCTTATCTATTTGATCTGTTTCTTGGGGGGAAAAAAAAGTAGGATCCAAAGTCAATTATAATCTAAAAAAAATACAGACAGACAGCATAACATATGGCACTAGTGAAGGACCAGAGTTCTTTAGCTATAAGATATCAAACCAGTTGCCAAGATTTCCCATTAGTTCTTCCTCTAGCAAACTTTCACTGAAAGTAAGGAAATGACCCACAACAATAGGAGTTTGCCCAAGTAACAAAGGACTAAGTGAAAATTGAATAGATAAGCACTCTATTACTATCCTTGTATAGTAAAAAGAAAAGTTGTTTATCTGTGTGTTATTCAGAAAAAAGAATTCGGCCAGAAAAAAATAAATAAATAAATGCAACAAGATTTCAGCTGCACAACAATATTTGCTTTTAGACACTCAAGCATCTGTACCAGAAGTCAGGCAGGTTCTATACTCTTCCTCATTTTATTCTTTCCAATCTCTTTGCATTTTGCAAATGTATCAATTTTCCTTCTGTCTTGTCCAAAAAATTCCTAGGTTCATCAAGATCATGGACAAAGGTCCACAATGTTGCAGTATAACTGCTCCCTTTCCTTTTCTCATTTCACAGCTAAATGATGTCTCATTTCTGTTCTGTTCCTTTTACTGTTACTGAGCTTCCTTCTTTTCAACAGACTGCCTTAATGTTCCAATGAATGTGTGCCTGCTACCAGAACACTGTTACTGCCTTACTATATTTGTATCCATTATGTTGTGAAAGGTAATTTTCATAACCTTAGAAAAAAAGGCTAAATATATAATGTGACTGTTTAATTTCACCTCTGCATGCTATCTTTCTTGGTTCAGTCATTAAGAGAAGTAGTCATAATCAAGAAACTTTCAATGGTCGATGGTTCTCTACCAGGACTGCAAGTTTTCTTTCCACGGAGTCTTCAGTAAGTATCTGCAGGTTTTTATTAGTCTGAAGGACTGCAGGCCATTTATCTTAATTGTATCAGCTTTGATTACAGGTTATGGATCAACAGCCAACCTTGGAAAGCAATCTTTGAATACTGGACAGAGTAAAGAATTTCTCTAGCTAGATCACAGATGTGTCTGTATACATCTACATCTGCTGTAGGAGTTGATTTAATAAATATTATAAATCTTATGAAAAGACTAGAATTGAAATTCGAAGATGAGTATGTAATTTTTGGTCTTCCTGGATAGCTATTTTATCATTTGGACAATACTGCTATCAAGACCTTGCAGCTGGGTCCTTTTCAGAAAAGAAATATGGAGATGAATATATTACCTTTTAAAAAATTCTGTTTTCTAAAGATGTGTCAAAAGGTGCACTTGCTCAGATGGAGGCAATCTCCTCAAAAAATGTGCTTGCCAACACTTGGGTTTCTAATCTAAACAGGGATATCGCCAAACCATAAAATGAGTGGCTTTGGTTTTCTTACTTGGGTGGGAAACAAAAGCAAAGAAAGAAGCTGGCAGAACTTTAAGAAGCAGCTTTTGTGCCTGAAGTTGCAGAATAACGTGCATAATGACTTCACAAATGTCACACAGTATGATCTTGGAGTATACATCAGTACATTCAACTTAAAGTCACATATGCACAACAAAACAAATAATAAATAATGAGATCCTGAAACCAGACTGTCACTGAGGTAGCAATTGTGTGTGTATCTTTTTTTGCTTCAGTGACTCTTTCCTTTTAGCCTGAGACACAAACAGAACAAACAATTAGTGGAATAATTGATGATCTGTACCTTCAAAGCTTGTGGTGACCAGGGTTATGCTTTATAAGACTAATAATGAGAACACCTCTTGCTTTGTGATTAGCATGTTGCCTGCTGTTCACCAATGGTACTTGAGAGGTACATCTATATCAGACAAAAGATTTTTATTTTTTTTTAATCTGCCTTTTTCAGTTAGTGAACCCCTAACGAACTAATCTTTTGTCCCTTGATGGTTTTAGATTCCAGTTACACTTGTTTATGGAAATGGTGAAATTATTACATACGTAATATGTTTTCTAGAACCTAATATTGCCTTCTGATATGGTTGAGTTGTAGCTGATCGTGATATGTAAAATAATGCTGTAGGTATTAAAAAGCTATCCTAATTTTACGTATCTTTTCTTTCTTTCCTTGAGTTAATCAAGCATTGATGTTTCTTTTGAGCCAGGTTTTATAACATTTTATCYGCAACTAGTCTAGTAAACTTCTACTTATGATGAATAAAAAAAGCCTTATCACAGAATCACAGAATGGTTGAGGTTGGAAGGGACCTCTGGAGATCATCTAGTCCAACCCCCCTGCTCAAGCAGGGTCACCTAGAGCACATTGCACAGGATTGCATCCAGGCGCGTTTTGAATATCTCCAGAGAAGGAGACTCCACCACCTCTCGGGGCAACCTGTTCCAGTGCTCTGTCACCCTCACAGTGAAAAAGTTTTTCCTCATGTTCAGATGGAAGTGTCTGTGTTTCAGTTTGTGCCCGTTGCCTCGCGTCCTGTCGCTCGGCACCACTGAAAAGAGTCTGGTCCCATCCTCTCGACGCCCTCCCTTCAGATACTTGTACACATTGATAAGATCTCCTCTCAGCCTTCTCTTCTCCAAGCTAAACAGGCCCAGCTCTCTCAGCCTTTCCTCATAAGAGAGATGTTCCAGTCCCCTAACCATCTTTGTAGCCCTTCGCTGGACTTGCTCCAGTAGTGCCACATCCCTCTTGTACTGGGGAGCCCAGAACTGGACACACTACTCCAGATGTGGCCTCACCAGGGCTGAGTAGAGGGGGAGAATCACCTCCCTTGACCTGCTGGCAACACTCTTCCTGATGCACCCCAGCATACCATTGGCCTTCTTGGCCACAAGGGCACATTGCTGCCTCATGCTTAACTTGGTGTCCACCAGCACTCCCAGGTCCTTCTCCGCAGAGCTGCTTTCCAGCAGGTCAACCCTCAACCTGTACTGGTGCATGGGGTTATTCCTCCCCAGGTGCAGGACCCTGCACTTCCCTTTGTTGAACTTCATGAGGTTCCTCTCCGCCCACCTCTCCAGCCTGTCCACGTCTCTCTGAATGGCAGCACAGCCCTCTGGSGTATCMGCCRCTCCTCCCAGTTTTGTATCCTCAGCAGACTTGCTGAGGGTGCACTCTGTCCCTTCATCCAGGTCATTGACGAAGAAGTTGAACAAGACTGGACCCAGGACTGACCCCTGGGGGACACCGCTAGCTACAGGCCTCCAACTAGACTCTGTGCCACTGATCACAACTCTCTGAGCTCTGCCATTCAGCCAGTTCTCAATCCACCTCACTGTCCACTCATCTAACCCACAYTTCCTGAGCTTRCCTATGAGGGTGTTATGGGAGACAGCGTCGAAAGCCCTGCTGAAGCCAAGGCAGACAACATCCACTGCTCTCCCCTCAACTACCCAGCCAGTCATTCCAGCATAGAAAGCTTAGCTTTTTAAAAGCCTGGAAGAATCAGATCTGTAACTTTAGGATACAGTTTTCATCAAAAAGTTTTAAGGTAGGGTAAAATGACATTTTATAAAAGAAGCCTGTATAAAAGACATCTTATAAAATACGTTATTAAGCTGATTAATAGCATGCCATTTTAGAAAACTGTCGGAGTGGGAGACGGACCCGGAGTAACGATGAGTCTCAATATGAGTATGATCGTTCTCCCTTTATTAGAGTTTACACAGAGTATATATAGACAAGCAATAAGCATGCACTAGCAATAGCTGTATGATTGGTTTACAGTCTCTGTTCACGCACCTAAAGCGAATACACGATTGGTGCAAAGTTGCTGTTCACGTGGAGGGGCTTGTCGGCCCCCTCCTTTACTTGTTTACCACTACTTGCCTTCCCCTTCTGTAATGGTCTAGKAATGCTCTAGGACAGTTCACATAGCCGCAGGGATCCTCCCTCTATTGTGAAGACAGGATTGCTCACTTCTAAGAGATCATGCCCCTTTTCACTTAACCATTCTTCCACAGAAAACTTGCAAGAAGGTTATCTTTCTTTAATTATTAAATGTCTTGTTTTATATGTTAGATTCAGGTAGCAATTATGTCTGGAAAAAGTTTTATGATAATCAGAAACTGTTCTGCAAGTAAAAAGAAGTGTGACAGATTACATGCAGAATACATGGCTATTTACCAGCGATTTCAAGCCTCTCTAGTAGGTATACCTGTCTCTAAGCTTGCTTGCCAATACTTCCTATACTTGCTTTTATTTTTTGAATAACAGGTAAAGTAAACCTTAAATATAGTCTGTACAAAGTAACAAGAAGTAACAAGAAAATGAGGCTCTTCCTATAATCTTATTAAAATCATCTGGAATCTATAAAATAATACAGTAGTGATATTCACATGAACCCATTTCACATGGATCAACTTTGACTTTTTGGGTATCAGTAATCCAAGACAAAAAACAAGAAAAAACACTACTTTTTTAATAGTAGTCAAATTTCCTCATTGAACCCAAGTAAATGCTTAAGAAAATGCTTTATATTCAATTGCAAGCATCTCGTTTTTCATCGTTCTATATATTTAGAAAGACAGCAGGAAATCTGAAAGACAAGAATTTGACATCCTGGAGTATGCCACTTTCAGTTCTGCAGAATTTCATCCTGATAGAAAATGTCATAATTTTAAAATAGCCTATATATGCTGTATATATCCTGTATATGCTAACGCAGTCAATTCACATATTTAGAGTTCTCTTAGCATCTGTGTCATTTTGTTTTGTGATATTCAGATGGCGAAACAAAGGACTGACTTTTAAAAAATAATACTAAAAAGTTTTCAAAAAATTTTCACTGAAAGATGTGTTTTGTTGAGTATTATTACTTTACTAAACAGAATAAGCTACAGGCACTTTATTCCATACATCTAGCTTTAGCATTTTTGAGACATGCGGCCATCTCGAACTCCTGCTATTGATACTCTTATCACAAAGTATCATTCACACGTAAACACACAAACACACCAGTACCAACTAAATTGACACACCTTGTTAGATTACACAACCAAATAAGCAGTCTTCGTTTAAGGGAAAATCAGAAATTGTGTTCTTTCTTTCAAGTTTCTTTCTCAAATACACAGAAGAAATTTTAAGATCTTAAAAATTTAGTTTTGAAAATAAAGTAGATTTTGGGAGGAAGTCAATACAGTCAACTGTATAATGTATGCATTGTTATACAATGTTTTTAATTGATGTCACATACAGATAACCTTGCCAATGAAGTGAATTAAGAATACAGAATACTTTAGTAAGCTATAAATCACTTATCAGCAGAGAAATAACAAAAAATAAATAAATTAATGCAGCAGTAGCAACTTCTGTCCCATTTCTGAAGCAACTCTTGAACAAAATTAAACTTTTTAGTATCAAGTCTGCATGTCTCTTATTCCTATTTTAAACTGAAAGTAGAGAGATAAGGGCTAGGACTGTACAGAAATAGCTTCTCCAGTAGTTAACCCCAATTACGCAGTCACCAGTTGCTTTAGGGAAAGAAAAAAGAACCAAATAAACCTCCTCTGAATAACTGTAGGGTCATCCAGATTGAAAGAAGATGTTTTATGCCTCAAAAGTAAACAATAAGTCTGAAGATGACAGCAGAAAAGAAGATAATATCCCAATCATGCATTCAGCTACAAGATTATCACCAAAGGAACTCAAACTAGGATCTAATTACAGGATTAAGGACCACTATGGTTTCCACCCAAAGTAAAAAACATACCCTGAGACACCCTGAGACACCAATTATTTTTAATTTAAAAATATACATCTATTCATGCAAAGAAGAAACACCATTCCATTTTAGGAAAAGCAGCTCACAAACTACGATCGCTATAGAACCTTATACAAGCTAGCAAATCCGCAGTGTATTTTCAGAGGTACAGTGTCACCGTTAAGGTTCTATTTGTGAATGAACATGCTGCAGTATTTACGCTTCCTTACAATGCATCCATTTCACTTCAGTTAAACCAACAGTACTACGTTTGTTTCCAATCGAAAAAAACAAATGTGGAGAAGAACTGACAGTAAACATTTATGTAATACCATGTGAACAAGCAGAAACACACCTGACTGCGTAAGAATCACAGCTCCCTGGGCAATGCTGCAAAAAACCATCTATCTCAATCAGTTTTATATTCAAAAACAAGCAGTGGACTGCACCCTGAAAGCAAACTGCCAGATTTTAGTGAGAAACTTTTTCCCCAAAACAGACACTAAAATATAGATGCAAAATTAATTCTGAATTTTCCATAAAAGTCAGTTACCTACTAGTTCCCCAGAAGAATAAACTAAGTATTTCAGGTGCAGGTTCAAAACAGAATTCCCCCTAGGAGTTTATCTTGCTTAAATTGTTTTTAGAAGGGTGAATGCTACAAGAACTAATGTCACTCCCGGGTGCGATGTTTACTCTTCCAGGAAATATGAATTTACAGAAATCTGCTAGAGGAAGAAGCAAGAACTCTCCCAAACATACTAAGAAACTCTGCACTTCTATACAGGTTAGACATGCTTTTCTAGATCTACCGATTTTTCAAATGCTGATTACTTTCATTATTTTATGTTAGTTTAACTCACATAATAAAAATGTAATAGGAGTAGGACAGATAAAATCCATAAGCAGAAAAGCATGGAAATACCATTTTAACATTATTTCTTCTTATCTCTAACACAGTTAAACTCTTGATACAGCCAACCAAGATGCTTCAAATTTGGGAAGAGAATTCTTGTCAAGAGTCTTTTGGGACTAAGAAGTGCTTTTTTTGCCTAGTCTTAGTGTTCCTTTCATATACAATTTTCATTGCAGTTGTTACATTTTTGATACACCACTGTTAACAACTCTGAATAGTAACAGTATAAACAACTGGCATTTTGAAAGTAAACCTAGCAGCCAGCATTCACATCAAATGTTATAACTTAGCATTCTTATAGTTATTCCTATAGCTAAGATATTGGTAGTTGCGTGACTCAAAGTCTAGAGACCCACAAAAGCATTACAAAGCTTAGCAGTTCAAGCCAAAACCCAAATATTTCCCTTAATGTCATTTTCAGCAGGCATCCCACTTCCCCACTGCAAGACCTGAGACAGCCTATAAAAGAAAGAAAACACATGGAAAGCAGGGAAAAGAACGTAACAGTAATCTGAGAAAACACAACAGTGAATAGCAGTAAAACATTCAGCCTTCTTGTATCTTGGGCAGTGATCTTTTGCCTAACTATCCTTGGCATCCAGTGCGACCACCCTGTTAAGAATGTCCCCCTGACACACCTTCTGTGAAAATCTGGTGAGCTCCACTCATTTGTGGAGAGTATTTGTGCAGAGTAAAGTCCACACATCCATGAATATATACGAGCAGGTCCAACTCTGTTTCCAAAGGGAATATGGTATATGGTTCCCTGTTCTGCCTTCAGCTAGAACACTACACTTCAGCAGATCTATGACTGCTGGACAGAAAGGGATCCTTACTGGAGGTTCATCTTCTTTCCTCTGTTTTCTATAGTAGAAGATATCATCATCCCTTATCTAAATGCACACCACAAATTCCAGTTCTTACCACTTTTGGTGTGCTTATCCAACATCACTTAAAAGATTGTTCTAAAAATATGTAATTAAATATTTGGAGAAGCTCATCCTAAAAATCATCAGATTACTGATCCATGAAACAACAGATAAGCTGAGATAAGATTTGTACCATGTAAAGCCAGCTCTACCAAAGAATCCACCCACACAAGTGTAGAGCTGTCATGTATGGAGAACAAAGCATAAAAAAGGACTATTTAGAGTTATACATAACAAGATTTCAGTGGTCTTTCTAGTGACAAGTAAAGTCTTCTGCAATATCATCATAAACAAAAAAAAAGGCAGAAGCTGAGATGAAGCTAACGGAACAGCCAATTAGACATCAGCTAATACAACTAAGTCTGAATTTACTTTAAGTGCCGTTTCTGGCATCTTTCTTTCAGTTCCATTTTCCCACAATTCCAAGGAATTTCATAATTTCAATCCAGTTGCTCTATTTTTAACCTACCTTCGAGCAATACTAAAAGGAAGTTAAATTTAAATAGATTGAATCCAGCCAAAATCTCTAAAAATATTCAGCTACAGGTGGTGATTGAAATAAACAACTGTCAAATCCACATTCTAAAAGGATAAAAAGATAGACAGTATTATTTAATCTATTAAAAAAAATCAAAAAAGTGTGAAGGATTCAAATGCAAGTATGGGTGTGTTGCTGCACACAACTATGCATCATCATGCTGGATTCATATTGGCTGTGATATGGAGGACAGTGGTAAAACAATAGCTTAACAATGAGTCAGCTTACTGGACAATGTTATGGTCAGAGGCTCTGCTTTTATCCACAATTCTTAACAGTAGCAAACATGGAACACTCAGTCTATACAGCTTCAGATGAATCATTGTGCTTATTCATAACAGCATACGCTCATTATTAAATTTGCAATGCATTTAGTTTGGTCTTAAAAGGTTTTGTTTCGACAGATGCACTTTGGTCTCATAATTCTGTAAGTTTTCTGACATTCTGACTATTCTTTCCATTTTGTATGCCTTGCACAGGAGAAAAAGCAATGACAACAGGAAAATCAACAGATGTCAGGATATGTCATTTTAAATGCTAAGAATTTTCTTAAGCACAGAAGTTTGGACAAAAACTTCCTAATACTACTTCAAGGCCAAAGTAAGATTCATACTTTTCCACTGACAGGCTGAAAGTATCCTTGAACCCATTGGAGCTAAAGCATCTTACACTGATTGAATTTGAACCTACTCTATTAACCTTTGACAAGAGATAATATTCAATTGAATGGAGGTGACTTTATTGTGCTTGGTGCATGGTTACAGAAGAGCACTTAAAAAAATCCCCAGCAAACTAACTATAACATGCAATAATAACGTTTTGCTAAGAGAATTCTAACTTCCTAAGATTTTCACATTTTTCATATATTTAAGAATACTATGTACTTCTGTATTTTTACTGCTTTCTGGAGATTTTTACTTAAAAACATCTTAAGATAAAAGCAAGTGTGAAATAAAGACCCGTAAAAGCTGGTTGCAGAATGAACATGATTTACTAGACCTTGAATCTTCTCATTCACAGATGCATTAGATACGTTGAACACCCATCAAAAAACCTTCAATTATGTAGCAAGACTCTGTACCACTGTCTGGAACCTTTTCTGAAAACGTAACTTTGCTGTAATGCATATAAAACACTAAAAGAAAACACAACAGGCAATTGAGGGGTGTTGTCATCTGTTTGGCCTAATAACCAAGAGTTACAAAGCCCTACTATACTTCTTGCTTACATCGCTTTTAAATGACTTCCTGAGCCAGCAGACAATATTTAGTGTTCCCATCCAGGGTCAGGCTAAGCAATTGGTGCTGTTTTAGTGGAGCACTGCTGCTTAGCTGCAGTATAATCACCAAACAGAGGTGGGAGAGAAAGAGGAAAAAAAAAAAAAGAAAAAAGAAAAAGCACCAGATCTTCTGGAAGGTGATGGAGAGGATGGCTCTCCCTGAAATCCTGTGGAATCTCATTCAGTATTTTGGGGAATAATAAGGCCTTCCTCATAAACCTAATTTCTAAAGACTTTATGCAGAAACAGGGCACTCACTACAGTACCTCTCAGCTCGCTTAAGCGAGAATCATGCTTTGGCTTCAAGCAACCGCAAATTAGTTCCCAGCTCATCTGGTAGATTAAGATCTTATGGAATAACTGTAGGCAAAGGGGAGCAAAGGGAAAAATGGAATGAGGAAAGAAGTAAAACCAGCCAGAAATTATACAGGAATTTGAATTTTAATAGTCTCCTTTCTGCAGAGAGAGAAAAAAAAAAAGTACTAATGGGAACATTACTTGCACTCCTCATCCTGCAAGCTAGGAGGTCTCCCTGTGAATACCAGCCTGAGAAAGAATTTTGTTCATTGCTGTCTTCCTATTATATTTTTCTCTACCATGACAGTAGAATCTTTACCTTATGGGTTCTTTGCTAAACCTGCAATTGCTCTGCTATTCAGGAGAGCCTCTTTCCTGAAGGTTAAGGGCCAATGAACAACACACATCTAGTTTTCATTAGGTGGAAAAAACTCATGCTCCTACCAGATAAATTGTGGCAATCAGCCTCTACTCACCCCTAAGAAGAATTAGGGCTATTATATAAAAATAATTAGAGAATTAATATAAAATACTGAGGTTTTTTTTTATTAGAATTAGTTTTGGAAAAAAAATTAAGGGATGCAGTTAATATCAACTGTAAGACCACAGAGGAAGAAACTATTCAAATAATAAGTTCTGGTGCCAAAAAAGAAAACACTATTTCATTTATTACTATTATTTACTAAAGTCTCAAAAAGGACTAAACTATTTACATTTTAAAACTCCTGCTGTGCAAAAACCCAGTTACTATAGTAAACCTAATCCAAAACTCACCGAGATCAAGGAAAAGCTATTCTTCATTTTAACCTCTAAATCGGTAAATATGAGATATGCAGATATGAGGGCTGCCACTTACTGAAAATTAACACAGTAACTTCTATTCCTCAGTTTTTAATGGAAGCCCGGCATTTTACCAGCTAATCCACTGTGATGGTTGCTAACTCTTAATGGTGGAGCACCTTTGGTTTTTATATTTCAGATTGATTCAACAGCAACAGAGTCTCTGGCCCATTTGATACCAGTCTCCAAGAGATTTAAATTTGAGCTCAAAGGAGAACTGCAGCATAAATCATGACAACTGGGAAAAACAAACCAGCCAGCCTACATTTTTTTTTTTTTCTCTGAAGGACAGAGCACAGCGTTGAAAGCTTAATCCCTTCAGCAAACATCCCTCTAAAACTTGCTGAACGGGAACGATTCATTTGCCTGACCGCACGTTCTTCCCTATCGGCTCCGGCGGTGGCGCCCRCCCGCGCCTCGCCCGGAAGGTTCTGGAAGGAGGCGCGGCCCCGGCGGCGGCGGGAAGGGGCCGGGCGGCCGGGCGGGGCGGGTTTGCCTGGGGAGCGGCCGCGCCGAGAGGGAGGCGGCGCAGCAACGACTTCCTCGCCGAGGCGCTTAGGGAAGGGAGCAGGTTTGTGCCACTTCTTGGTTTGTTTTAAAGCCTCTTTCGGCTCCCGCCCACCGCTTAAGTCTCTTCTCTGTTTCAAAAGCTGGTTCTATCGTCTTAATAAAATGTAGTTCTCCTAGATAGAAAAATGAACGTGTACTGAATACACCAGAGGGGTTGAGGAAAGTGTGTGACAGAGGATCTCAAGACTTGGGTGCCGTCACAAGCTGTGCAATCACAATCCTAATAGTACTTTCCTCTGGAGGAAATTAGTAATAAATATATAATGGAAGGATAAGTTTTCACATAACTTTTGTCTTAAGTAATAACTTTTCAAATAAATACTACATAGCTGCTCACATACCTTTCAGCATGTATTGGCAACTTCATGCTTTCAGTGTCATTTTCAAACAGTGGAGGTAGATACATAACTTCGTTTGCACCATTTAAAAAGTTTCAGGATATGCTTACTTGGGGGAAGGGGAGGGAAGGAAGAGGGGAGACCAGTGGAGGTACGGGGTCATGACACTGTCCACATTTTTCCTCTTTGCAATAATCATTAGTGTGACAATGTCTCATTAGATGCTTATCAGTTGACTGTCAAAATGTGCAGGCACTGTAGCCAAAGTATGAAGTATAACTCCTTCTAAGATATGGACTACTTTTTAGTAGAATTGAGAGCTTTGGTTTGGTGTGGAACATAACAGAGCAGATGTTCGCTTAGCCTTTCATGTATTTCATTTGAAGTATATGTTATTTGTTTATAATTCATTTGAAAACTCATCAATACACATTATTAACAAATAATTTTCAGTTATGGTAAACCAAAACAGTTTAGTCAGAAGGTATTAGAAACAGATATGTAGTTTATATGATGTTATACTCTTGTTCCTGCTGTATTTCAGGAGGGGGTGTCTTCAAAACAGTAACAATTTAAATTCGTTACAGTTTGAAAACAAAAAGTATTTGAATTGAAATTTGAAGTAAAGGCTCAAATTTCTTGGTCAAACCTTTATTATCATTTAAATTCTCCAAATTTTATTTTCTTGTGCAACATGTATTGTAAAGAGAAGCTATAATGCTACTCAGTAAAATTAAAAGCACACCAAATGGAAAGAAGCCTGACCCATCTTTTGTAAAATCTTGACCAATAAAAAAAAATCCAATGAAAATTGATCAATTAAACACTATGTTATAGAACCGTAGTGTATGCATGATCATTTCACAGCTAAAATCAAATATACGTGAAAATTTATTTTTGATTAGAGGATACCATATTTATATTCTTATCTGTGTAAACTGGTGTAATTGTATTCATTTGTGAGCTATGCCCAAAGTTGAATTTAGAAGTTCCTACATTCATTTAGAGAACAAATAGTCTATGTCTCTAGAAAGAAAACACCTCCCCCCCAACAAAAAAACAAAAAATAAAACAGGAGGCACTCCCTCTCCCCTCCCTCCCCTCCCCCCACCTTGCTTTTTAAGCTTTCTTTAGTGCTGTTTAAAAGAGGATATAATGCGGCAGCGTGTTTCTCTGGAACATCCATTCAAATGAACGGAATTCCAAGAGGTGACAGGTCTGTGCAGGTGCACAGGATAAAAGCATTTAATAAATACATCTGCTACATCTTTCAACACAGAAGCAATTAATAGTTTTAGTATTTAAGTAATCATAATTAGAGTTCAAAGAACACCACATTAAGATGTACGGGGGAAAGGTAAGACCTCTTGCAGTGCTATTGTTTCGGTTAGACTGGGACAAGAATGTTAAATTTTTCTGAGGGGATAGTTGAGTTCCCTGTGATCTGGGGATGAATTCAGGTTTGCTTTCAGTTCTATGCGGAACGCTTTCTGATATCAGTGGACAATAGCCTAGTGATTAAGGAAGTTATCAAACTTTGAGTTTTTGTTGTTATTGTTTTTCAGTGCCCTTATGTCACATTCAAGATCCCTGTGAGAAAAGCAATCCTTTTAGAAGTCACTGCTTTCTCTATTTTTTCTTTTCCTTCCATTATCTTTTCTCTGTTCTTTCGCATTTGTTTCTGTCTTGATTCTGTCCTTCCCTCTATACTTTGTTCAATGAAAAAGTCTTAATATTACCCAAGAGTTTCACCAGCTTTCCTTCTGCGTTACATACACTAAAAACAAATCATTCATAAGAGAGTGAATATGGTTGCTAAAAGAACATTATCAGGCTTTAGTGCTAAATATCAAAATGAGATTAATGACAGATGGGAAATGCTCATACATTGCAGTCTTGGTTTTAGTCTGTCTGCAAAAACAGTTTTCATTATTTCATGCTTTGTTTTGAAAGAAACTTTCAAAATATGAACCAAAGCAGCTGGAAACTCTGGAGGAGTTTTTAAGGTTGAGGTTAAAGCCTATAAAATCTAAATATACCATTGGGTCAATAATTAACTCCAAGAACCAAAAATGTCTTGTACACTGGATTTCTGATCTCTCTCAGCTGAAAGCTAGAGCCAGAGATGTAATATTGTTTTCATGGTCAGCAATTCCTTGGTTTACTGCTTTCATGTCAAATACATAACACCCCTAAGTTTTCTGAAACTCTGACATCTTCCATCAGAGGTAGGCCTGCACTCCATTAAGATAGTTAATCTGAAACTTCATCAAGGGCTTAGAATTCTCTAGGGACAGAGGTCGCATGTGAGCCTAACTGGCTGCCTGAAGGAAGGCAGATCCTCAGGGACAGGTTTGACAGTGTTGTACTCAAAGCCATCCATATCACTGTAGCCTGCTTTGGCCTCCGCAGCTTGTATCAGGCCTCAAGAAAGCCTTTATACCATGTAGAGACACAAAAACACAGAGCCTTCCAGGCCGCCTTCATATAGATATCATTCTTTTTTCCTGCACTCTGTGCAGCTGAGGCAGATAGTGACCATGTCTCCATACCTGTCCCTGTTGCCTCAGCCCTTCCTAGCCTGGGTGAGAAAGACTTCTCTTTGTTCTGTCATCAGGCCAACCACGGTCTTACAGTGGGCAGCCCACTAATGCAAGATCCTACATTTTATTATGAAAGTCAGTCTTAAAACAGTTATATCTGATGTCTTTCCACTATCAGTAACTGTGGGGTTAAAACAAACAAATAATCCAATTCTTGTTAGTGTTTGGTGACACGCGATATGCCTGCACTGCTGTTCAGAAAGCAATCTGTGGGACATACAAGGGTGCTCTATACCCAACGCCAAGTAAACTTTGCAAATTTGTAAGTGGCTGCATAGGCCCAGATGGATCTGTTGCTTTCCAGACTTTGAGAAGAATTGCTAAAGAAGAATTCTGTACAAAATGTCATAGTGGCTACTGGTGAGTGCATGAATTTAAATTAGAAGACAGAGCCTTGAGATCAGCACTCATTTTTCTGTGGAGCTTTGCTGCCGCCTGTAAACTGGACTGCAGGAGAGGAGAGTTCTAGCAAGCACTGACATGACTGAGAGGGAAAGAAGGAGCCAACTTGTCTCCTTTAGTAAACTGCTAAAAGTTCTTCCTTGCTAAGGCTGCCAGGGTTTGGTTCTCATAACATTATACTGGGAATGGGCATATGAGTTTAATACTCTTGGAGAGCTCATGAGATCTGAAAAGGTCCTTTTTGTGTAGAGAAGGCCAGAGATAGCATGATTTACATTCTTGCTGCATATTGTGGGGTTAGGCATATTAACATCTATGCAGTATGAACAATAGTGGATTAGGACCTGGCATTAAACGGGTTGAGCCAAAGTGACAGTACAAACATATCTTTTGAGTCTGCAATGTTCAGTAACGTTCCACACAGTTCTTCTCTTCCCATCTTGTCCAAACCAGCTTCTCTTGGCTGGAAGCCATTTTTCCATGATAATGTCAATGGCTTTAGCAATGCTAAACAGGCTGTGCCTGTTATCTTCACATCTTTTTTTTTTTCAGTTTCTTCATTGTTACAGCTGCTCAGCCAAACCGTCAACAATTTATTTCCCACAAACTAAATTGAGCCAATAACATTGTAATACAGTATAAATAGAGTAGCAATTGATTCCAATTAGGCAAAAGTTTCAGTGTTTCCAGGCTTGCAGCCAGTTTGTGGTTTATGAAATTTAACTAAGTTACAGCTTAATCAGCTTGTCAGTAAAAAAAACATTCTAGCCAAAAAAATCCTGGTAAAGGAGGAGCATGAGGAGTGGTTAATAAGATCTTAGCGATGAATTTTTACAACAAGAGTATTCGGTCATTAACAGTAGGGAACCACAGAAATAAGAACTCTATCATTCTTCAGGTGAATAGAGAGTTACATAATGTTCACCAGCAGGCATAAAAAAATCACAAAGAGGTCTGCCTTACCTGTTTGATTCACAGCTACCTCAATGCTGAAAAAAAGAAGCAAGCTATACAGTGCTCGTACAAGTATGGTAAAAGGGAATCAATGAATTTTGAAAGCTGTGGCAAATCATTTACATCCCCCAAAACAAGAAGGTGTTGTATTGATGCTGGAAACCCTAGACAAAGTGCAAGAATCTTACTGTATTAGAATCAACAGGGATACAAATATTTAAATGAAAGTTTAATGCTAATGAAGTTATGGAGAACTGAATGATTCCTGATGATACACTTGAAGAAACATACAGTGTATTACAATGTTTAAATTATTAGAGAATATTGACAATGTTTTTCAGATTATAATATGAACAAAACTGTTGGCATAACAGCTTTATAACAATTAGAAAGTATGGGGACTATATTCATAGAAACCTAATCGTGATAACTTTTCTAATAGAGAGAAAGTGCTCTTCTATCGCAGGTATTTCCCCACATGCTGGTCTTGAAAATTTTTAAAAAGAGTTACAGGACAAGCTGTTCAAAGCTTAAAAGGATTGATGTGATAGCTAGTATGATATAAAAAAATTGAAAGTAGTTTTATACATTTATCCCATCTTCTGKTTTTTTTTGTGGTTGTACAATTTTTTAGTTCTTGATATTTCTCTCTTCCTGTTCCCTCGTTAATCTGAGAAAGACACAAAAATTTTGGATCCAAAATGGAACTAGACAGCTAAAGTGACAATTAAGGACATTTGTAAAATGCAGACACCAAAGACAAGCCCACCAAAGACAAGATCTGTGAGGATGATGAGGTCGTCCTACTTGGCTCAATATGTGGCTAGAACATTCACTTAGCAGACAGAAGATCTTTCAGATCAGCCCTGTATATAGGCAGCCTGCTTTCATTTCTGTTGTTCCATGTCCCTAGAGAACACGCACACACGTGATTATAAGGCATTCTGGGTGAAACTTTCATTTTGGAGCTTTAATCATTGGAAAAATGGTTGGAAAAAGGAGAGGAAATGTGAAGGCTGATATAATCTCTAGTGGTCAGTGTTCACAATGCCATGAAAAGTCAAGTGTGAATCCTTATAAAGCAAAAAGAGAAAACAGGAATGACTGCAAGAGCATTATCTAAGAATGACCAGGAGCTTGACAATGAGTCCACATTCCAGAGACCTGTACTCAAATTATTCCTCCAGATTAGGCAGAATGGAGATTTAAAAATGATTCTCCTACACCTGAGTACGTTGTTGGTATAATGCAATGGATGCAGCCTGTGTTTCCTTTTTTAGAAAAGAAAGGTTTGATAAAGTCTGGTCACTTCACACCAGAACAGAATTCACAGAGTGAAGTATCTAGATCCTGTATGGTTCATAATGTCCTCAAAATAGTTAAGATAAAGTCCCAGTTAGCATGATGGCTTTTCTGAATCCAGTTCAATTAAGCAACAGCGTACTGGAGAGCTAAAGGCTTCAGTTGCCTGTGTCCTTCACTAGTATAGCCTTAAGTCTGATTTTCACAGATACATCTCCAAACAAGTTTTAGTGGATTCTGAAGGTGTTCAGCACTGCTGAAAGTTATGATTAAATCTACAGGGGAAAAAATGAGAAAAATAAATGTGGTATAATGCCAAAGACATAACAGAATAAAAAATAGCAAGAAAACTATTTCTGTTCATGAAATGAAATCATAGTAATCTCAGGCAGTATTAGTAATACAGGTTGGTGAGGGACTTCTCTGAAAAATATAATTTTGATCACCATGAATTTATAAATTTATCAGATTAGCTGAAATAAATATTCACTTTAGATTCATAAGACTGATCATATATTTCTTTTATTTAACAGCCTGATATGTGGGGAAAAAAGGTCAAATTTCCTTTGAGCAAAGAGTTCATGTTTATCCTGGAGGTAAGAAGGACACCATCAGCACCCTCCCCACAGTATCAAATTCCTGTTTATGCCTTCAGCTAGAGTGAGTAATCCCCCAGGTAGAAAGCAGCACCACACATGGGTAAGAGGATTGCTTGCTTGGACAGAGTAGCATGATAGGCAACTCCCAGATTCAGAGACCAAGCTAATGCTGAAGGAGTGACAAGCCTTACAGTGTCTTAACAGGTTCAAACAGTAAACTCAGTTCTTTGTTTAGTCAGCCTATACTCAAAAATAGAATGGAGTAACAATGTGTTTAAGCAAACTTAATGCTTCCTTTATTCTTAGGACAGAAGCTGTTGGCGTACATTACAGCAGTTTAGGAGCAGCTCTAATTTGCACTCAGTTGCCCTTGCTGCAAGAAATCTTTTGACACAAAGAAATAACAATAGGCTAGATTTTAGCCCTTTTCCCATGACATTTTTCTGCTTTTTGTTCATTACACAGTAAAATATAGTGCTTAAAATATAGAATAAGTGCTCTCTAACATGTTCTTGTTTTACCTGTATTGCAGTCTCATTATATTGAAATAGCAGAAGGCTATCATGCAACAAAGATTTGAACTTCTTTTATGTAAATTTCCTCTATCTAAATCTACAGATTCAATGTGAAAGAGCAGCGAAGAAAGGAGACTAAGCTTGTAGGCAGTGCTGCTATGACTTATTAGTGTTTTCATCTTACCGAGAGACCCTGTTGAGAAACGTACTGTAAAATTGCCACAGTTAATAAGAAGCTGTACAGAAATCTTTCTAAATTATTATAATGTAGTATCTTATTTATCTAACTCAAACTCTGTGCCTGAGATAAGACTTAATTAAGAGCTTTCTGATTCTTCCATTAAACATGCTATAAAAGTAAAATGCTACTAGAAGAAAGCTCATGTCTGTACTTATTTAAAGTTTCTTTCTGTGTAATAGCTTCAACTGTGCATCAGCAATTTTGTGAATGCACTTCTCTGAGTACATGCTATAAATGCAAAAAGAACAGCTGTTAAATCTCTCAACAACATCTGTAACACTTTTAAACACTGGAAAACCTGTTTTCTTTCATGACTAACTTTACGTCTTGTTGGGTAATACTATATAGGAAAGATAGTTCAGCTTTTGGGGACTTCTTTGTTTTCAGTAGTTATTTCCCTTCCGTTTTAATTGAAAAGTTGTTCTCTGCTTTATTTGTGGCTGTAATAACATGAGTGGGGGTAGCAGTAGCACACACATTTTTATTTCTCAAGGAAGGTAAAAACATGCTTCAAATATATGATTAGCCTTGTTCAGTGTTACATGTGAGCATAATTATTCAAAATATTCAAGAAGGAACTCGGTTACTAGTGAATGTATGGAAATAATAAGATGATATCAGTGTATTAATATTACTTCTAGTAATGCTTTAGGTAAAATTACTGTTTATTTCCAAACAAAAAATTTTGTACAATGAAAAATAGAAAATCAGAGTCCTTTTTGGCACAGTAAGTCAACACCAGAGTCAATAGCTTTGTTCTTCATTTATCAAGATCTACCTCTCAGTGGTGAATTATGAGAATATAATAACTCTACATCAATCTGTCTTTACTTTTATACAAACTGAGTTTTACTGTGTCAGTGCTGTCAACACTGCTGAATATTAATGTGAATAAAGTTAATTGCTGGGTGGATAAAGGTCTGATGCAGTCAAAGTGAAAAGGAAGCACCTAACTGAAATCTGTCATTTATGACAAGCTGTAATTTATTTCCACTTCATGATATGTACTGACAGGTTTCAAACCTTACCCTCATCTTTACCATAAATTGCAATTATTATAATTCACAGTGACATTTGACCCAGAGGTTGTGACCTACTTCGCCACGTATAAAAGACTTCACATCTCAGGAAATTCTTTTGCAGACTCCAGCCTATATTTCTCATTGTAAATCCAATTGTTTGGACTCAACACTGAATATGCAGAGTTAATTTTATGACTTGCACTGCTTAAAAAAGAAAAAGCATATTACATTAGTTGAAACATGAAGTGTTTATGACAAAATATTTACAGATATTTACAAACTAAAATTTTAATTAAATTTCAGTATTACTGTACAATTATTAGTAAGTTTTACAATATTAAGCACTGGTGATACATTAGCCTCATGAATTTGGCCGAGTATTTTTTATAATGAATCATCAATTGTTTTAATAAATGTTGAATTGGTACCATCAACAACACAGTTAACTTAACTGAATCATTAGTTTATTCACTACGTTTTTGCTCATCTGTTACCCAGTATACTTTATAAGCAAACTGTTGATGAGCGTTCAGTTTTTAGACTCTTGCCAAATTCCCATTCTGACAGAATTTGTGGTGAATGTCTCTAGGTCTATAAATCTAATTTTGAAGTCTGGGTTTATTACGAGACTTGTCATTTCTTAACCTTCATAAATCACAGTATAAAAATCTCTCTTAAAAATGATATCAATTTAGAAAATATCACAAAGATTTTAAAGTTCATCAGATGACACAGGTAATATGAAAAAATGTGTTTGCTACTTCTAAAATATCAATTTTTTCAAGAGATTTAAAATTCTTCAGAAGAATCTGTAACAAATCATAGTAATTCTACTGCTGTGTGTAATTATACTTTATATTAAGTTAGGGACCCATCAAATTAAAATGTTTTCTGTTAAGTTTACTAAAGCTATTATTTTTCTATGGAATTTTGAAAAATGAAATGCAAAAATAAGTAAGTACTACAGATTGGAATATATGAGAAGCACCTTTTCCTTAGCATTAATTTTTCCTGGTAGCATTTCCCCTTAGAAGAAAAAAATGGAACACTCACTTGTTATTGTTATTTATCCTTTACATTTAAAAGGCAGGCAGAGCTTCTAGCAGCTTTTTTGATATCTGTATCTCTGATTCATCCTTTTCCTTGTATTTGATTTCTTATATAGGATTTCTGATACAAGTAGTAGCACCTGTGAAGGTACTACTGTGATTTATGATTGCTGCATATGGTTTTAATTAACTACTCTGCTTTATTTATCTTGACTGTACCTTTAGCTTCTCAGGCCCATAGTTTGTCACTAAGCAACCATCAGTGTTCTTTCCTCTGTAAAAGTACCTTCTTTAGCTAAACATAATTATCTGCATTTCTCTCAAACCTCCAAATTCTCATTGTTTTCTGTAAGATCAGAATTAACATTCTCTTCCTGCTTTTCTGCACAACTTAGTTAACAGTCTTAGAGACAATGTCTAGAGAATTGGAAAGAGAAGAAAGAAAACAAATACCCAAGTAATGTTACTTGGAATAGCATACAGATACCTACTTCTCTCAATAGAGGGTATTTTCAATTGCTTCTAAATGAACAACCTGCTTTTCTGATAAACCAGTAAGAAGACTTCTGTGATATCATACCAGAGAAATCATACATGGAGCATTAGGTTAAGCTGAGGTATTTAGATGGTTTTTGCTAGCAAGATTTGAGCTTTCTGCAGATTCTTGGTTCTGTGGAGCACAGACTTGGAAGTTAAAACTATTACCAACAGAGTGCATAAGTTGGTGATGAATGGAAGAAAAAGGGTGTCTTAGGAGAGTGGAATATAACACCATTCTACTAATGATGTAGGCTGAATATAGTGAAGAAGTTTTGGTGGAACAGGTGGAGAAATACAGAACAGTTTACAGCTGCTTTAGATATGACTTACTCATATCATAAGACTTGTTGAATAATGGGGAGGAAAAAACCCTAAAAGGTAGTCTTATGAAGCTAGCATTTTTGCCAGTCTTAAAAATGATTATTAGCCAGCACTCTTTCCATCATCCATTGTTGTGTAGATATTCATTCTTCATTGATAAAAGCAATATGAAAAATAAATACTTTAAATGCTTAAATGCTCTAAAGGTTTTATAATATATACAGAAATGAGGTTTTGATTTGTTTTCTCCAGTTACATGATGAAGACTAGTAAGTAGCTTTTAGCAAAATTATAATGGAATAACATTCTGCTGAAATTTATTTTGCCTTTGTGGCAATCTCTGCTGTACATTTTTCCCAGAATTTTATTTGAAAAATGACTGAAACTGTCTTGCAACAAAAGGCAATAGAATACTTTTTCCTCATATTCTTTTTCTAAGTGGCACTACAACTTTTAAGATGGAAAAATTGCATATTGAAGATGTTCAAGGTTTACACTGTTATTTGTAGACATAGAGAGGAAAGACAATAAGAAGATACAATAGGAGGAAATATTGGAATAAAGACATCAGGAAAATATCCATATCTGAAAACTTAGATTCATAGATGAGCTACTTAGAATAATCAGGTATTTCAGGAAGGATTCTACATTTCATTTTAAAAAATCCTCATTATATGCTGTACTACAATCCATCTACATGTTTACAAAATGAACAAGAAGTAGTGACTTGGATAACAATGTGAGGAGAGTTATATCTAAAGGCATTTTTTGCTTCTTTGAGCCTTTTTTCCCTCAAGACTTTTTTTTTTCTGCACTCAGGATAGCTGTATAAGCTGAGATTTTTCTTGTAGGAGGCACCTCCTTCAACCAGAAGTGCTGAGTTTGCATTAAAGAGTTGAAAAGTGGAAACCTCACAGAATAAAAAGTAATCTTCAGGACAGTCTCTGGTTTCCTTAAAGATGTTATACCTGCAATTTAGACCTCTAGGAAACCTTAAGTGTAAGGTGAATTACATCCTTTTTAATATATCATTTCAAGTATCCTATGTCACAAGCCGAAGTTTAACTACATGATTGAGCCTATGTTTCCACAACCCTTTACCAATATTAGTGTAACAGTTCCCTGTGGCCAACAAGCAAATGAAGAAACACAGGATTAATATATTTTACATGTTTCTCCATTCTAAATTACTTCATTTAAACATGTACCTACTTTCTGATATCCAGATTACGTATATTTAAAATAAAGTCCCCGAAGTACTATTCTTCTTAGCTAATAGTATTTGGGGAAGAAATGTTTACAGTTGATTCTGGTTTAAATAATATGATCCAGAAACGGTTAGGCAGAGACTTGTTATAAATCTTTGCCTATAACGAGTCTAGTTATAAGACTTAAATGTATGGAACTCATGATCATAGTCCACTGGCTACTGAGCATATATCTGGAAAAAAAAAAAGGTGATAAATTGTATGTTAGTTAGAGGACAGGCCAGGAAAGCGAGGTGGTGGAGTTGCTCTTTATGTGAGAGAGCAACTGGAATGTATTGAGCTGTGCCTAGGGGTGGATGAAGAGC
>NW_020449197.1:794227-797255 GCF_003343035.1 Apteryx rowi | reverse complement strand
TGCTCTAGGTGACCCTGCTTGAGCAGGGGGGTTGGACTAGATGATCTCCAGAGGTCCCTTCCAACCTCAGCGATTCTGTGATTCTGTGATATGTCAAGGTTTGGACAGATGCAGAGTGTAACATATCCTTTGCCCTACTTGTTGGCCATTCCAACTGTGGGGATGAAACATGTTTACTGTAATAAGTTAAAGCACCCCCCTCTTTGGCCCTGAGAAGAGTGTCATTATGAATAATAAATCTTATCATCAAGAACTTCTTTTAATCAGAATTTCTAAACACTTAAGAAATTAAGCAAAACCTTCAGTGCTTGTCTATGGGATCAGATCTGCTATACACAAACACCTTATAAATCTGCCAAAAGACATAAATCTGGGCAGCAAGACCTTTTTTCCTAGACATATGCTATGCTTTTAATAAGGACCTGGCTCTTTTTCAGGCTTATCTTTTTGTTAAGGCAGAATTGAAAGCAAAGGCCTTGCAAGTAGTTAGAAAAACAGTGTAATCACTAAGATACCATTATCCTGTCTCTTGTAGCTTTTATATTTGAGCTTCTCAAAGCTACGGACAGCAAATTACTCATTTGATACCTGAGCTGCATAAAGAAGATTGAAATCTGGGCTATTAATGATCTTTTCACTCTGTTTGGGAGATTCTCTGTAAGAGCTCATGTGTAGCACAGATGCTGGCTGTCTACATTATTTCTAGGCACCCAACAAAATACGGAGGTGGAATTTGTCATTTATCCTAGATAGACTAATGCTGAAAGAAATCTTATTTCTGTGTGAAAGCAGTCCTAAAGAAGGAAATGGTTTTCTAGGAGACCAGGTACAACTTGGAGAAAAACATTACGTTCCTTTTCTGTAATTTTTGTAATAAGTGACCTACATCACTAGGTACCTTAAATGAATAATCAGCTAAGATGAAATAAAAATTTTGACTAGCAGTTAAAGTGATGATTAATTAGACTATAGACAGATAAATGATTTATTCAAAACAAGATTATCCAAGCAGTAATTTTATGCCTACTCTTTTCAAAATATATTTGCGTTAAATAAAACCTATTGGCAAAAGAGCGCCAGTTTTTATTTGGCTAAAATCACAAAGCGGATTTTTTAGTTTGGTTTGCCATTCCTAGATAGAAATTCTTACCACAAAGTTCTTCCAAAAACTGTTGGGGGGATAGAGAAAAAATCATCAGCACTGATGGTAAAACGCTGGTGCAAGAAAGATGAACAAGTGTGAGAGATCTGGAAATTCAGTTTGGGCATACACGCTTTGTGCTGTAATCAAAATATAGCCATCTTCTTTCTTCTCACTTCTCTCCTTATGCCCATTTATTAACCAGGTAAATGCAGCTGCTCCAGAGTACTATTGCCAGTTCCAAAGATAGTTTATAATTTCATTTATTTTCCTAGAGCCATTGTCTGAGTTGGCGAAACTTGTACATAGAAATAATGTCATTGTTTTCCCCTTTTTATCATCTTATAAATGGCACATACCAGAGAGAAGTGCAAGCCTCATCATGAGTGACCTCAAAGGGGAAAGAATACTATATTTATCAAAGAAAAGACTGTTCATGCTCTGCTGGGCACCTCAGAAAGAAATTTTTACTGTAGAGTAACTCCAAAATGCTTGTTCTAGAGGCATAACTAACAGTCCAAAGTCTGATTTAAGATATTACAGGTTCCTTTAACCTATTTCTCACTTCTCCTATATGCAAGGGTCTGACCAATTTATGACTTCTTGAATCACTGCAGACCAGAGCCTTCAGGGGATACTTTGAAAATAGCATTTCTCTTTTTAATTTTTTTTTCATCGAGCTATCTTAAGTGTCTTTTTTTGTATTTTATTATATTTTTTAAAAGTCCTCAGCAAGGGATGAGGAAAAGAGTCATGCTGTGCAGGTAGCAGAGATCTCAGCACTGCTTGATCTTAAGGCTCATCCAAACTTTCCAGCTTATTAAAAACAGTGTGACCATATATCCCAGCAAAGACATGATTCCTTCAAGTAGGAAATTATGACTTGGTTGAATAAATCACATTTGAATTTTTCACTTTCTCTATTAAAAAAACTGCTGGAATAATTTCTTTTATTTTCACTTTGAAGACATATTGTGCAAAAAAAAGTGCAAAACACCCAGAAGCTGTTTTTCACTAACTCAAATGGTAAAGGGAAAATATTGCTACATTGCACCAATTTCCTTTTCCAACAAAACACGTTTAGCATTGGAAACTTCTGTGCTCTGTGGATAGTCRTATTAAATACTCACAGCATTTAATTTAGTGAGTGGTTTTAGACAACCCCTAAAATAAAAAGAAATTAAAAAAAAAATCCATTTATAAGAGCAGCCTAAAGAAACTGCATTAATTTATTGTTTGTTTAAAGTCTGAGGTAAAGTAACTTAGCAAGCCCCATTTATGTAATTACAATATTAAGGGGAGGAAGCATACACATAAAACTCCAATTTCTTACTATGCTTTATTAYAGTGAACTTTTTCCTAGAATCCACATCCAAAGTTACTGCAGAAGAGAACCTGGAATGTTGAAAAGAAAGCTAAGCATTCGTCTTTGAATATGGTTGTAAAATATAAAAATCATCCACTAAATGAAAAGAGGCTTATACAGTTTAATTTCATTTAGTTTAGGGAAAATAAAAATTTGCATGCATTAAGTTAATGGAACCTTGTTTTGTTTTGTTTCTGTTCTGATTTTAATAAATCTAACTGGTAAGACTCTATCATGCTTGGGAATATTTCAAATAATAGAACTCCATGAAGAAAACATAACTTCAGAGCTTTATGGGGCAAAGAGATTACAGAACCTTAGTTACACTTGGAGAGAATCAGTTAGGTRTAGACTGTGGCAACATATTTTCCTATCAGGTGGCAGTAGATGAACATCTGTGGAGAAGCCAACACCACCAGGAAAGAGGCAGAAGTTTGTCTGAGGTAAAGTAAAAGAGCAGTTCTGGTTGGGAAATACAGAATGAACAAACAGTCCTGGAGGTTCCTGCAGAGCATTGGTGA
>NW_020449197.1:763689-792047 GCF_003343035.1 Apteryx rowi | reverse complement strand
CAAAACGCGCCTGGATGCAATCCTGTGCAATGTGCTCTAGGTGACCCTGCTTGAGCAGGGGGGTTGGACTAGATGATCTCCAGAGGTCCCTTCCAACCTCAGCGATTCTGTGATTCTGTGATTCTGTGAATGAGCATATGTCTGCTCCACATGGATATTAAATTTCAGATGACATTTTCCATAAAAAAGAAAATCATCTTCTAATATTTCTTCTTTTGCTGTGGACTATCTGCTACCCTGTTTGTAATAAGTTGCAAATCATCCTTCAGGCACCACTTAACCTATCTAAATGCAGAAAAGTGAATCTGGAATACTCTGAAAGCACATATTGAATCAGAAGAGCCATTTTGCTTCAGCAGCAACCTAAGAGGCCTGTTTTTTATTATGTTTGTGAAGTGTTTAATTTAAACTGTTAATGGTTAAGCATGTCTGGCCTAGAGCTATGCAGATTTCGTTAAAAAAATCCATAAACAAAAACCCCACCACCTCCCCTCTATGTTTTTCTTCTCCAAAGCCAAAGAGAGAGAGAGTGAAAAATAGCATTTTCTAGAAAACACAAGGATTTTTTATGTGAAATATCTTTTTCCAAAATGAAAAACAAAGTAATTTTTAGAGTCGTGCTTAGAGTACTGTAACTTTGCACTTCAGTCCTTCAGAGTACTTCCTAGAAATAATATGTTTTTCAACTGGATTTACTATATTTCAAGATTTATAGAATTACACAATTGTAATTTGTATATATCATAGGACAAATTTATACTTGACCCTTAAGGCAGTCTTGTCTTTGCTACAGTATAATGATTACATATAGAGGAGTATCATGTTTGTTTTGCATGGCTTTTCTTAGTCTCACAGAAGACAGCAGTTAGGCTTAAGGGGCCCTAGAGAACTAGGATGTGGACAGGGCTAGAGGAATTAGAATAATTAACATGGAAGAGTCAGATGTCTGGGAAAGTATTTGGCAAAATATGGGCTAGAATTCAAGATGGACAGTTGTGAACCTTAAAGAGTCCCCAAAATGCAAAGAGGAGGCATCTCAGGTCACAGCGAAGATGCATCTTAGAGGGGATGATCCTCACATTCAGTGCAAGATTGAAAACATTATCAAGGAGTGCTTAAGCTGTTCTGAAGAAGACCGACTATTTAGAGCATGACTTTGGTAAGGTAAATTCAGTTGCCTTTGACAAAGTACACAAAGTTCAAAAAAAAAAAAAAAGAAAAAAAAAGGGATGTATAGAACACACAGAGAGAGGTAAAAAGTTWACAGTTCATACTGAAAAGCCTGGAGGCTTTGGGGCTACCTGTCTGGAAAACGGGAACAACATCACAATAGGGTTTAAGTTTGAGCTAGAGATTTTCAGGGGAGCATTATATGAAGCGTTTATTAAAAAGGCATCATAGGTGTCTAGGGTTTTTTAGGCATCTAGCTAGCTTTGCTAGGTTTGTGCTAGCAATCTTTTGTGTGAGGATTCCAAACCTCAGCATGCAGCCCAACTCCATCTCTCATATTAAATATTTGTTATTATTCAAAAGTATTTTTACATATTTTATTAATAAATGGCATATATTTGTCATTCATAATGAGTAAAACCTAGTTTAATAAGCAAATAACCATTGCTCTATTTAAAGTTGTCAATAAAATTCCATTTTGGGGCAAAAAAAATTCTCTCCTTTTTCTCCATGCTTTTGAAAGTTTCCAGAAATTTTATGTTTTAAGACTTGAGATTTCATCATCTAGAAAGATGGAGAAATGCTAATGTAATATACCTACCATAGTAAATCAATTTTAAGTTGAATGTTACAGAATCCAGCTATTGTATAGCTTTCCCTAATTAAACTAGCATACTTGTGGCTCAAATACAAGGCAAAAGGTCAAGATCTTCTTTGCCTAAAGCATTTATACTTTCCACAGAAAGTTATGCGTGTCCCAGGTTATCTGGTTTTGACATGCAGATTTCAAAATGATTCTAGCCCAATCTGGGAAACAAGAAATTAAATTTTAAAGAGTGAGAAAACAAATTTAACTGCCTAATCTTCTTTCCTCTGATAAAGTGATAAAATTATGCCCTAATAAACATTAATAAACTAATAGAAAGCAAGTAGGGAAGAAGAAATTTGTAATTTCTTGCACAGCAATAGTTCTAGAAAAGGGATAACAATTTTATTTCTAAATTACTCAGACATTACGTAATAATCAGAGTGTAATTATGGACAAAAAAAAATCTGCTTAGTAACACCCCATAGTAAATAGCATCCAATAAACTACTAATAAAACTTTCTCAGGGTTGAAGAGATTTATTTCCACAATAGTCTCTTAGGAATTCAGCAGTACTTCCTTGATAACAAGTAGTGACTTTGTTTTTCTTTTAGTGCTGTCTTGGTTTGGATAAGAATAGATTTTTAAAGGATGAATACACATTTAATACTTTCTCTTTCTTTCCACAGTTTGCTGGATTCTTTATCAAAGAATCTCAGTTAGCCTCTGCTTTTCATATACAGATAAGATACAGTTTCTCATATCAAAATAGATTCTATTGGATCATACTGAAATTTAGGAATTCACATTACATTGTAGCTGTAACTAATCAGTAAATTTTGTTTTTCTGTTGCCAAGTATTTTTGGATTACTAAACCAAATTAAATTTTACCTAAGTCAGACTGACCAAAATCCAATTGCAGCATAAGACTAATGGACTCGTTCAGTTTTATGTGACTTTGTCTGATTTTTAATCAGGCCAAGTGGCCATGCAGTAATAGAGTTACTGTGGTTTATAGAATGGGAACTGGAAGTCAAGAAGAGATTAAAAAAGCATGTCCCTAACATAATTTTCCAGTCCCTGCAAAATGCCCCCTCACACTAAAAAGAAAAAAAAAACAACAAAACCCCTTATGTAAGTTTTTTATAAAATACTGTAACCCTTCTTTTCCAAAACAGTGCATAAATTAGTATCTGAAAATGTATTTGTCTATATCCAGTTCAAATCCCACTGCAGCTGCAAGTTGGATGGATCCATAAGAAATCTGTGGTAATGCAGAATGGGGTAGAAGAACAGGGCAAATGTATTTCTTACATTTGATTCTTAATACTTGTTTAGTTCTCACTGAGGGTTAATTAAAAATCTGTGACAGTTCAAGTGTTGAAAAGTTGATGAGTTAAATTGTAAGATTGCCATTTTGTAATAGAGTAATAAAGGAAGCAATGCAGGTTAAGGTTCATTCCAAAATTTTTACAGGTGAAAATCAAATAGTAAAATAGTTGGATAATAAATTAGGTCTCTGGCTAAACAGTTAACATCATACAACTAGAATGCACCATCCTTGTACTTCCAGTAGATGGCAGGTATAGTACTTCAAACTTTCTAAAACTAAACAAAACTATTTTCTTAATTTTTGAAATAGTAAGATGCTATTATCTGAGAAACTTTGTTTTTAATACTACTCTGTTTCCATTTACATGTATTTTACATTTAATATACTGAAAAAAAATCCAAGTTGAAAAGGAGTATTTCGTAGAAAACATGTAGTAAATGCTAAAAGCAAATTATAAAATAATAAAAATAGAAAGAACACACTGAGGTAAAAAACCCCACTGTTTAATGCAGAAGTAGAATGCTTAGAATAGTATTGATAATTAAATAAAAACCACATCTGGTGATCTTAAAATACAAATTTAAAATGAGAAACTTTGTATCTATATTTGATTTTTTTTTTTTACAACTCTGCCATCTTTTTATGGCAGTGGTATATTTGTTCCATGAAGGAACTTTCAGTATTACCCTGACAAATAAGGGTCCAAACATGAATTAGGTCTTGCCTTTCTGTTACGTCTCACTGAAAAATGAAGAACCACAAAATGGTAGTCAAGCATTTACAAGTTCAGTGATGACAGCAGTAAGGTTATCAGTGAAACCCAGCTCAACTCCTTTGGGCAACACAAGAAATTATGACACAGTTTTCCTACAAGATCTTGTAATAAAATCATACTTCCAGCAGAGGAGTCCCCACTCTCTCAGAACACAGAATAGATAATGTTCAGTTACATATTAGGGATAAAATATTTCATTTTCTTTCCATTGTTCACACATAAGACTTCATGCCTTGTTCACTGCACACTGCTAAACTTCAGACTACTCCAAAGCCTATCTTATTAATTTCCTTAGGTGCTTTTCTGTGGACTCATCAGTATTGTATGTCATAAATGATAGTTTATCCTGACTGAGGTTTGTGAGTTGAGTTCATGATGTTACCTCTCTGTTTTAGAAATGAGAAAATTGAGGTACTCTGAGATTAAAGTAAAAAGTCTTTACTAATTTTCATTGAATTGTCCAGCACTTGCTTTTTTTTGGAGGGGGAGGAGAGACGAGTGGCATGGTTAGCGTTATAGCATTACAAACACGTAATACTATATGACAAATATGAAAATATGACAGTTTTAAATAATTTCCATTACAGTTCAGAGTGCATAAGTTTAAAGCAGAAAATGAAAATATCACAATTAGTGACAACTTCTGAGATGGATAGTTTAATAAAAAAGACTTACATCACACAGGAACTACCATGTAAAGGCACCACCTAAACAAAATTATACAGGCAGTTTTGACCAATCTTCATCATGAAACCATATCTTGAGTTCTTTCTGTTCTGTGCCTTATTCCAGCTTTGGCACAAGACAAGATAGCATCTACCCTGCCAGTCTCTTTCTGTATACATACTCTGCTCAGTCACAGCAGCAAAGAGAGTTGGTGGAGTCATCCCACCAGTGTGCTTACCATTTTTGATTTCTCTGCTCAAACGCACTATATGAATATTAATTATTCTGCTCCTTTCCCATCTGGCAGCTCACATCCCCCAACCACCTCTCATTAAATTCCAGATGGTTTATCGTTGGCCTTAGTTAACCTTTCTGTCCTCTAACTAAAATTAGTGTCCATTGGTTTTCCTTTTTGTTTTCTTCCCACCCAACCTGCTCCCTGGCTGCTTATTTCTTTGTATGTGCCAGATTATTTCATTTCTCCCTCCCCTTTCCAAGGCAGGTCTTGTCCTTCTCGTTGTCACCCCTCTTCTGACTTTCCCCACAAACACTACATTGGTCTCCTGTTCCAATCTATCTATATTCTTATCTATTTAGTCTGACTTTTGTCGAGTACTCTAAAGCTTGTTTGCTCAGTTTCTCTGTGAGGATGGCAAATGTCCAGTCTTGAAATAAGAGGTGTGAGAGATTCAAGCTATAATGGAACCAACATTGAACATTATGAAGCATCTACTGAGTATGTACAAACTGAAGCATTCCAAAGGCCTGTTACTTGAACAAATTTTGGTATTTTCAGGAAATGAGAAGACATCCATATGAAAAAAAACACCTGCCAAACCTCATTCTCTGCTTATAAATATGGGAATAGTAGAGTTTTTCAATGAAAAGAGCAAGAGAGCTTTTTACATGGTAATTTATTTTCCTCAACTTCATTCCTGAAAACCATGCAACTAATTTTGGCTGAATTAAATAAATAAGTAAATAAATAAATTCTTATGCAGGTGCCAAACATGAAATATTTAAGCCAAATGGTTTAAATTCAACAGAGTTGTAAGCAACAGAAAACAGAAAACTAACCTTAATAAAAGGCAGGAAACTTTAATACTAGGTGATGATACCAGCTCTGCATTTAATATGTATTCATACAAAGCACATATGGTAGAAATAGCCATATGGAAAAAAAAGGTACTTTTCATACCATTTCCAGTGATCCATCTGCACTCTGCCTATTTCCATTTTTAATATATGTCATATTACCCCACTTTGACCATYGTACTCAGCTCACAGTTTGGATCATGAAGGTTGGTTTGATTGAATAGGAAGAGGAATTTCTATTGAAGCCAACCATTTCTTTAATGCAATCTTATTTATTTATCCAAAAGTACAAAATCCCYTTTTAAGCACGGAAGGAATAAAATAGAAGGTATTATCTTTGCATGTGCTGCCATGCCTCAGTTAGCAATCAGAACAAAAAGCTGTCCCCAAGCTTTTTTTCTGGTGAACATGCTCGCAGTGTTTCTTTGGAATTCTGTAGCATTTCATTTTTTGTAGTACTTTTTGCTGCTCTCCTCTCACACACATAGATATAACATGCCATACAATCTCTTCATTCACCCACCATAAGACACATTTATTTAAAAAGGTTGAGAGTTTTCCTATAATTATAAACATAAATATATATATATACATTAATTATAGATCTGTCTGAATTTACCCAGTCCTTAGCCAGTTGCTACTTTTTACTGTAGAAATAAGATATGTGCCACTAATATGTAACTAATGCATTAGCATTAATATAACTAATATTTAGGGGGGGTTGTAAGTGGAACTTTTTTTCAGAATTAAAAGGCATAGTTTGCAGAAATCATTAAAAATTCTAGCCAATCAGTTTTCGCTCAAATGGTTTGCTTCATATACAGTTATGCAAAATAACAAAATGGCACTTAACATACAAATGGGAAAAGGACAATTATCTTCTTACATAAGGAATGCTTAATGCTGATGAACAAACCTGATATTTCATTTGGACTGAGTAGCAGGATTAACCTCAGCTGTCTTCCATATTTTTGGTCACTTCTTTTGACATGGGAAAACTAATCTTTCTTTGACAATGCAGGAAAAAGGTTATTGAAAGAATTCAGGAAGTAGGCCAAAATAAATGATGATCACTACTTAATGTTATTGCAATACTTTGTCAGCCTGATTCAATCCAGAGTCTAGAATCTATTCCCTGTGAATATATTACTGTTAAAAAAAGACATGGAAGAGATAATGGAGTTTTGACATGGCACTTCATAGTCAGTTTATTTCACAAGTGTTGAAGGCTGGTTGAGAAAGTGGAAATTTTTTGAAGATTTTCTCACATGCTCCAAATATATCAACCAGATCTAGAACTAAAACTCCCAATGAGTATTTATGGATATTACTCTACAATAACTTATTTTACACTTCTTTTGCACCAAGGTATTAGTATGTGTATCTTGAACACACTTCCTTTGTTTGACACAATCTACTGGGGAACATTCTTCAGGAATTAATTTCCATAGTATGTTATTATTCCTTTTTGCAACATTATCACACGGCAGGACCACATAAAACATGTGCAGAAGGATTTTCCTAAGAAGCAAATCTTCAAAGTATGCCACCAGTATATAGACTGACAARTTCTAAGAAAGATTCGTAGTAATACATGACAGAGATTAACGCAAAAGAGATGAACAAACAGGGATATCTGAATTCAGATTAATTTATTGAATATCCTGTGTACTTCAGATTCAGTGTAGATCTCCTGCCAGGGGGAATCATCAATAAAAAAAGGTATCAGATTAAATTATTTAAACTTCATTCTAGTAATACAAAATTCCTGAAAACTCGAAAGAAAACCCAAAATAATATAGAAATGACCT
This sequence comes from Apteryx rowi, assembly GCF_003343035.1. Taxonomy (NCBI): domain Eukaryota; kingdom Metazoa; phylum Chordata; class Aves; order Apterygiformes; family Apterygidae; genus Apteryx; species Apteryx rowi. The sequence goes on along the minus strand of NW_020449197.1, from coordinate 784,610 downwards.
TGCTTGTATAGCTTCAATAAATTGCATTGAGGATGCTGCCTGTATTACCAGCAATCTAGGAAAAAAAATCCCAGAACAAATCCAAAAACCAAAACCAAAAACTCCCAAATCATGGTTGTCAGTATTTTGACTCTGTTTACTGAAAAGCCATATAAACAGTTGTACTACTTCCTTTCCTCTGGCACATTTAGTTCATTCTTCTCGTGTTTTGTCACCAGCTGAGAATAATAATAGCATTTGATTTTGCTTCAGAACAAGATCTATTTTAACTAAAATGCTCCAGACTGCTACATATGTGTAGGGTAAACAAGGCCTGGCCTACTCAGTTTTCCTTCTTGCTCAGTGACAGATGCAAGCAGAGAATATCTCCACCTCTGGTGGCTCTGCCCAGCTACAATTCTAAAGCTGTCCTGGTCTTCATGTTTACTTGTAGATGTCAAAAGGAAGTTTCCTGTTTTCTGGAGGCTTAAGCCAAAAATCTAATCATGAACACATGTATGGAAGTGGGAGCCATTAGTCTTAGGAAATTAAGTCATGAACTATGGAGAAAAAAATGTTTGAAGTAGATGTTTACTGGAATTTTCAAATTCATTGTTTGAAATACAGCAGCTAGGTCTCTCTGAAATCAAGAGTATGACTGCACTAACACAATCATTTTGAAAACACTATCAAAACTTTTTTAAAGCGTGAATTCTGGCACAAATTAGCCAAATAATTAAAGCTGGATATAGAACTGGAGAACATGGTTACTTCAGAGTCCCTGTATAGCCAATAGAGAGAGATGAGCAGTCTCAGAGGGGAATTCAGTTCACACAGCACACATTGATGCATCTCTCTCACCATTGACTATGTAAGGAACCTCAGATAATTCACTTATAGGAGCCTCTACTACGTACTTTAAAATACATGTGATTCATTTGGACCGAAAGGCCAAGAGGATCACTAGTTCTAGGAGTCCAGAAAGTTCAGGGTGAAGAATATAAAGTCCTTCAACATCAGTGTGGACCAGATGCAGGATTTTTGATGACTTTTCAATAGCACTGGAGCAGATCATTATGTACAAGGAGGGTCTATGACTCAAAAAATTAAACAAAACAAACCTGCTTAATGTGCAAGGACTTAGTTACCTGGGATCTTATCAACCAGATTGTTTCTGAAGTCACTGTCAATCTTATATAGAATAGAAAAAATCTTAAAAAGGAGAAAAGAAAAATAATTATTTTCTTGGTATTATAGAGACTGGAGTTTTAAATGTAGGCATCAAATGAGAACAAATGCTCCCAGTCCCGTTGAAGGGTTTCAATGGCTTTTCATATGAAAGAAGTCTTTGAAAATCGAATAAAGAAAGGAGTGTTCGTTTTAAGTGATGATGTAATAATCAACAAAGATGATCTTGGACGTGCATTTATTTTCTTGAGGATGGAAAGCATACTTGCCTTAATCATCACAGCACCATGGATCCATCACTGTAACATAGGCCTAGATGGACATTCAAGGCAAAGTGACCCATGTTGTTGTGAAAAATACATTGGCTTAAATGCCTCTTCTGCATGGTGTAAAACTACCCTAACTAGGGAGATGACCCTTGTAAGAAGCCCTTGAGCAGAAGAAAGAGAAAATAATAGATTTAATTTTGAATTTCTGCCTCTGTAACATGGTTCTGCTTGTAAAATAAAGTGAAAAAGACTATTTCTCTTGATATGCTAGATTGCAACAGATTGTATGTAGGCCATAAGACTCTGACAGAAACTTGGAATCTGCAGGTTTTGCACATAAAGCAGTCTGTTAAGTTTGTCTTCCCCTTGTTATGATTAATTTAATTCCCAGTTTTTCCAGGATAGTTAATATCCAGCTGTCATATCTTATCTTAAATTAAGCCCAGTTCTTGCAATAAAGCATAAATTCTCCTGTGTCTATTAGAATCTGAAGTGTCAGAGACTGGGAATGTTACATAGTTGGATATTTCTAATAAAATGATTTGTCAGTCCGTATGTATCAGGCATGATACTATGCAGATTTTATTTAGGTTTCAGAACTTGTCCAGATCACAAGTCATATTTTCCATTTTGGTTGGGTTGTAGTCAGAAAGAATCTTAAGAAGATTTTTGATGCAAAGCAACCTATATATCAAACTTTGACCAGGAAACATGATGGATCTTCCTGTTATTCTATATATCTAATGCTTAACTCACTGCAAATTAAGCAGCGAATTTAAAGGAGGACAAATTGTCATATGAATGCATCCCTTGGTAGGCTGATCCTTGCAATATGTATTTTTAAATTAGAAAAAAGTCCAATTGCATCCAGAATAAATGTTTTAAAAGTTTTTAAGATCAAAAATAAAACGGTAAAATATTCAGCAATACCAGAAACTCATTAGAGAAGAACCATGTTGGTGTAAAACCTACTGTTTTCCAATACAGAATATTTACAAGATCTTAGTGCCCTTATTTCTTGTGCATTCAGAAGCATAAACTGAATTTGTGAAATTATTCTTTTCTTTTACAGAAAACTTTCTGTCCGTGGAAATATTTTTAAGCAAATTACAGTTCACCCAGATCTATTCATTAGCCAAAATCACCTAATGATTCTTTTCAACTAATAGCTTTTAAACTACCTTTTATTATTAAAAGATATTAAAATTTGCTATCCAAACTTGTTGCTTAATTGTGGTATCTGAGATAAGTCCTAGCTGGATGAACTTACTATTGTTTTGTTACAGGCACATCTGATTAACTGTTGATGCTTATTGATTTTCTGTGAATATTTTTGTCATTAAAAATATGTAGGACTCTGGAAAAAAACAGAATATGCATGCATATGAGTGAAAAAAATTTTTTTTAATTTAAAATATATTTAAGAAATATTTTTGAAATCCTTGTCAAATATTTATGTAGAGCTTTCAAAGTTATAATAAAATGAAGTAAATCATTTTAAGACTTAAGTCAAAGAGTCACTGAAGACAAAAATCAAATATAATTCTATAGGTCCAGCTAATACTTTGCAAACATGTTTGCTGAATGTTCATAAACCCCTCCCTTTTGCTAATAGCAATCTGTGGGAGAATGCTGCTGAATATCATGGGATTCCTATCCAGCCAAATATGTTATGTTATTCCTGAAAGGAATAAGGGAAGCAGTCTCAGACAACAGCAGGCTCAGACCTTTCAATGAAACACCACAGTTACAACAGCTGAACTCTATCCCAAGCAGAGTAAACTTTTGACAAAGAGTTCTGACGGAAATGTTGAACATCAATCTTAATGAATGGTATACAGGGTAAATGCTTTAAGTGATCTTATTTCAAGAAGCACTTTGTGAGTGTTAACTACAAAAATTCAGAGCTTAATCCAGCTTCTTACTACATATTCAACATAAAGATTTAATTTGATCTAGTGTTATGGATGAAAATTTAAATATGCCAGAATCAGGAAATTCAAAATGCAGGTTCTCACAGCCGCTGGCATTGAGCCCCTTTGCAGAGATGTAAAATTTTCTTAGAACAATGCTGTGAGTAATGCCTCCATGGCTACAATGAAGCTAAGTGACAGTTGCTGCGAAAAACATAAAATTCAATTTCCTGACTGTTCACATCCTCTTAAATTAACATAAATATTTGCAATGAATGTAATACTTGGCATTCCATGCTGAATTGTTTTGGCTTTTGTAAAAACAGATGATTTTTCATTGGAAAGCATGTATGTAATCTAGCAACTACTGATCCAGTTTAATGAAGTGATGTATTTTAATATACTTCAAATCTTTAAATATACTAACAGCTGATATTTTCAGTTTATGATTTGCATGTTTTGTCTATTGCAAAATGTCTAAAAAGGTAACATGCAAAACTTTGAAAGCCCTGAGCAGGTGCTAGTTGAAATTAGAAAAAAATGTTTTCAGATCATTTGCTCCTGTTTCCCCTCCATGATCCATAAAGTGGCCAAAAAGATTTTTATTTGCTCATGTCGAGATGCTGTGTTCCTGGTTGCAGAATCACATAATTTATGAAACTTAACTGAATGTATTTGACTATTCTGGTGAATACAGAAAAGGAAGCTTATGATGAGAAGCAGCTGCAAGAGTCTACAAAGCTTGTAGATCAATCACCCTAATATTAAAAATGTGAGTCTTTGGAGTGCTGATAAATATAATTAGCTATTTCCTGGACTGCATCACCTGAGACAGGTCAAAGTAATACAGACCAGCTGTTCTATGATCCCCTGACCCCAAATGTCATTGCTACAATTAATGTGAACAAGACAAACAGGACCACCTAGGATTTTAATGGGTTAGGCTTTGCATAAATTCCTGCTCTTCACTACATCGTCAAGGACTTTCACATCTCAGTATCTTAAAAAGAGAAAATATAAAGTCACATAAAACTATTATTTGATCAAATTTCTTCAAGTAAATCCAATTTACAAAATATTTGGAACACGTTTATCTAGATATTTATAAAGAACTCTCCATAGTGATGGGTGCTCAGGTCTGAATTGAAAGAAGCATTTAGGGTTTTCCACCTCCACGTGCACATGCACATGCACATGCACATGCACAGTCTCTTCAGCAAAGTACAAAGCCCTTCTGCCTTGGTAGGAGGCAGGTTGGAGAAGGGCAAGTGGTTATTTTGCTGCTTTAATATTGGTGACACCTGGATTCAGTTCCTGGCTCTCCCACAGACCAGTGTGGTCAGTAATTGATGAGAATCTGTCTCAGCTGTTAAGTGCAGTGCAGTGGTATGAAATTAAGCTTTAAATGAATTAATCTGGGTACTAATAGCAGGCTAACTGCAAAGTGTAAAGCTCAGGTTTATGCTAGTTTAAAGCAAGGCTGGATATCTTTGCTTTCACAGAGTCTCATGAATTACAAATGTACTTCATTCCATGTCCCTGAATAGGGGCATAATAGTTCTGCTCTGTTTTAGAAAGCTGTTGTAAAAACATACTTTGAAACAGTGAGTTATTCAGATAGCTTGATATAAATCCTAAAAAAACTCTATAATAAATTGCTACTCTAATATCTGCAAGGTAGTTGGTGAAATCCACTGACCTGTGTCCTTAGCAAAGATTTGTGTTCAAAGTTGGTCTGAAAAACATGAAGAAAAAGGATATTTTTTCTTACTTCTAGCAATATTAAAAATGGATCCTTGCCCTGAGCCATAAGTACACTGTGAAAATAATGCGGTGGCAAAGGGATGAATAACATTAAAAAAAAATCTATAGCACCCAAGCTGGAATAAATCCCAGAGACGTGTTATCTAGCCACATCACAGAAAAACTTGAATCCGTGTGTTAAAATTGTCCCAGTTAGACACAGTCCTTTTGAAAGCAAAAATCCAGTTCCAGCTGTACAATTGAAATCTAGCAGCAGTTGCTGAATTATGCAGAAATAGGAAGTGGCTTTTCTTTAGAAGTTTTGGAGCAGCTTCCTGAAACTATATTGTTTTGCTTTCATACATCACAAAGTTTATTGAAGAATCTCATTAGCGATGATCAGAAACATAGGAAAAAGCTAAGTTCTTCCTTATGTTGTCTGCCCCAAAGTTGGCTGTAGTTTGCTAATTGAAACAAATACTCTTTAATAAATAAAGTCATCTTTTCTTATTTCAGCACAGCTGAGCCCTATCTACCATAGCAACATTTCTGTGAAGCTGCAGGGTTCAGTCATTACTTTTTTGGTATTAAGGATGTATATTTACATTCATGGACTTGTTGATCTGGTTGCATTATCAGTTTTTAAGTGATTCTTTTTTCAAATTTTAAGTGAATAAGAATTTATTAAAAGTTTACAAAAAGAATTTAGAATCAGGCTAAAATTTGAACAGAATGAAATGTGAAACCCTAAACCAAAACATTAAGCTACCTTTTCTTCACTTCAAATGTCTTACTGCACAGCTGTGCTGAACTTATGGTGACACTGGTAGTGCCCTGAAGACCAGATTCTCTGATTGCCCATAGACATTCACACAGCAAGTTCCAACTCCTACAGCCTACAAAAGGAAACCACCTGATGCAGGGTAATATCTACTGAAAGAAGGAAGAGAGCAGCCTGGATCAGGCTCCTCATTTTTCTTGTTGTACCTATCTGCCCTTGTATGCAGCAGAATCGCACCAAAGGTCTATTCTTTGTCTTATCAGTTGAGTCTCCAGTTGAAGATTGGAGTTGCTCCAGCAACTGTTATATAGAAAACAATATACCTTTTAAGGATAAATTCCATACTCAAAATGGTACTTCAGACTTGACTCATTCCAGGCGGAAGGAGCAGATTCCCTGCAAGTTTTTCTTTAAGGCCAAATACATATCTCGAAATCAAATGGGCACAGGGGTCAGTGCATGCAGTGCCATCTCTGTAGCTCAGAACGTATTTTACATCCTAGTAATGGCCACTCTTGTTCTGCTTTTCTCTCCGTCTCTGTGGGTGCTGGCTGGCTGTGGATAGCCCTACTACCCATTCAGCAAAGGTAAAGTGTTTGGGAAAAAATAAAGAAAAGGGGTGAGGGGAAGTGAATGCAGGGCTGAGTTGGAACTGGTCGCTGATGAATGCCGGATGTTAGAGAGAAATGATGGCATCAGGTGCACAATGCTTGTCATCAACCCATGCTGCAGTTTGTCAATGTCATCTTAGGATGTGATGATATTTGTTGCCATTCAGGCACTATTGATTGGTGTTAGAACAGGGCAGTCACTGTTCTGTCTGGAAAAGGTGTAGCCAGCTTAAGATACTTCTTGAAATGTATCTTATTCCTGCTTTAAGTGTCAAATAAAAGTACCTCTCAGGATCATACATTCAAATTGCGCACTTTGCTCTGTCTCATTTTAAGAATCCATAGAAAAAATCTGTAGCCTGTACAGGCTCCTTTTTATACTTCTTCCTGTAGGAGCTGTGATCCTAGAAGCATTGGCAACTCTTGTTATATTGTACAGGGCTCTTACTCTACAGTTGGATCTTTGTGCTCCACATGAGAATCCAGTGAAGTTCTTTGCTAGTCCTGTTAACTATACAAAACCAATTAGAGGATTGGGCTCTGTATTTGGCATATTAAGACATTCCTTTTTGTTTTTAAGAGGCAAAATGAGTAATTGGTGGCTAGAAGGACACGCACTTGGAGCTTGGTACAGAGAAGACAGTCTTAAATGGTATATTTTTCTATCCTAGCTCAGGAGTTATTAGACAGCACATTCCTAAGAACTGAGAAATAGATTTTATAGACCTGTAGAAGAGAGATTTCAGAGACAAATGTATTACTGTGTCTTTACATCATAGACATAGAATGTTACCCTGATACTTTCATGTTGAACCTAATAATGTATAGCATAAAATGTACATCTTTCAGAAAATCATTCACTGTTGTTTGGGATATATCAACATAAGAAGTCCTCCACTTCCTTTGAGAAATTCCAAGATGCTGGATGAAAAAGTGTACCTTACTTCTGCATGTTTGGTTTGAACTTTCAGGTGGTTTTATTTTGTCTTTTTTTAGAAAAAATCCTTTATTCTTTGTGATTTTAGCAGGACTAGCATCAGATTACTTATGCTTTTTTTTAATATTCTCCTATCTGTCTGTCTGTTCATCTGTCTAATCTCACATTGTTATTATATTTTCTTATTATCCCTAAAAGACATTATTCTTATCAAGTTATTTTAGAACTCTCTTTACATGCTTCACTGTTTCAGGATCCATTAAATTTAACCAGAATTGAATACAGTTAATCTCTCAGAAATGTCTTCCTACTGCCTTTTACAATTTTCTTGTTTATATAGCCAAGGTTGACAATTCTGCAGCATTGTATGGAACTTTGTGTTGAGATGTTTGTCTACTATGACAAGGAAAATATACACTTTTTCCCCCCTGTGATTAAGCTTAAATTGTGTCTTAAATGAAAAGGCATTTACTTTGCTGTTAATATTCAGCAGTGGAGTCTTTTGTATGTGCAGGGGTTTTTTTGTTATTTTTTAATCTTAGAGTAAGGCACAGGAACAGAGCTTTTGTTTCCAGTGTGTATTTAGTCCAATGAGGTTATCCTATGTAAACATATGATGCAATCTGTGTAAGAGTGAACTTTCATAAGTTATTTACAAGGCTTGTATGGAACAACCTGTAGTGTTCACACAATATATAGTATGTGGTTAAATGGTTTAGCTGTCTTTTATGTTCTGCATATGAAAATGAAATGATATGTTTCTTAATGAAAATTACCAACTGAAAAACTGTAAGATGAAGATAAGATTGCAAGAAAATGTCTGTAGATGAAAGGAAAACACAGTTAGATGAAAGGAAAATACAGTTATAAATATCTTAAAATCTGAACTGCTGAAATGTTAAGGCTAAATTAAAAAGAATCCAAATATTTTAAAGTAAAATTTTTTTATATTTAAGCAATTCCAGTACTCCCTGCAATGAAGTAAAAAGGGAAAACATGTGAAAGATTGCTGGGTGAGTTTTTTTGTACTTATTGTACCTTAAAGTGTAATGCTTTGCATTCATAAATAACTGATATGAACACTTCCTACCTGAGTACCCTTTCAGAGTAAGGAGATACCTTTATTGTCTGGAAGCATTTTTAATTAGTTTTAAAAATATGACACCTGCACTGAATGAATGCTAAAAAAGAATCCAAACAGAATATTCCTGTAGGTTATTTCTAATGACAAAGATATTAATTGTAAACTAATTATTGAAATATTAAAATATAAGGTAGATTTACTAGCACATTAATATAAACAAGGTATCCTAGACAGTGAAGCTGGGTTTGTAGCTAATGTTAACTGCCAGAGCAAATGGCTAAGCCAAGTATCTAAGTAAAAGATTAGACTAGAGAGGCAGGGCTAACTGCAGGTGAGTCACTGCTGTCCCTTTCTCTCCTGGGCAGTCCATGTGAAAGAGTGAAGAATGGCAAGCAAAACTTCTCTGAGATTAGCCTGAGTGATTTCTGGAGCCAACAGGTAACAGCAGTATTTACCAGTGGGAGCATCTGCAAGGGAGGCAAGAGAGAATTCAAAGGTGGGAATACTGCTGCCCAGCCTGAGAAGAGGCAGAGGGAAGTCTAGTCCCAGCCCCAGCACATCAGGGAATGTGAACGGGGCACAGGGTCACAGGACAGCTCAGACTGGAAGGGGCTCAGGGGGTCTCTAGTYCAACCTCCTGCCCAAAGCTGGGCCAGCTGTGAGGTCAGGTCAGGCTGCCCAGGCCTTTATCCAGGCAGGTCTTGAACAGCTCCAGGGATGGAGACAGCACAACCACCGTGTGCAACCTGTTCCACTGCTTGAATGGTGAATCAAAAGTGATCCTGCTGTATAAAGTGGTTACTTCTGGGAAGCAGATAGATACGGTAAAGCTTCCAGATGGAGCCAGGGGTCTAAGGTCAAAGTGCAGCTGGACAAAAGGCCAAACAAAGGGTTTTTCCGCTTGGCACAATTTCTTGCCAAGAGTAGCCCAGGATCAAATACATTGCTGCCTATGTCTACACAGGTGTACCCAGGGCAGTGACCAAGAGACCCAGAAATAGCATCTGTGCTTTGGCTGATTCTTAAGCTAATTCTAATTCATCGTAGTGACTACAGGCAGCAACGGCAGCAGAGAGCCCAGCACCGTCCTCCCTCCTCACATCCCCACATCTGATTTGGCAGTGTTAGAAGTGTGCTCCACAGCACTATCTGGGCTAGGTCCAGATACAAAGAGGTTATAGGGAAGGCTGTCTGGGGATTAAGAGTCTCTGTAGAAAAATTACTGTTACCATGCTGCAAAATAGCTGCAGCAGAGCCATGGGGCCTAAGCAGTGCTATGTCGGCTGTGACTGAGTGCATAGAAGTAAGACTGGCATGTAAGATTAAGGATAGACCAATAAGTTGGGAAAAGGAGTTCTGTCCCACCACTGTGGCAGTTATCTTAACAGTACTAGTAAGTGGGCCAGGGGCAGCAATGGTCTAGGTCATACTGAAAAGAGAGGGACATAGAGCCCTCAGGTTGGGAGGCATCACACTGGCCCTTATGGCAAGCATAAGTGCATAAGTGCTGYGAGGAGGCAGCAGGGCACCAAGTAGGATCGCAACCCTAGACTTCAGGAGAGCAAACTTTGGCCTCTTCAGGGACCTACTTGGAGGAATCCTATGGGTGAGGGCCCTAGAAGGAAGGGGCGTTCAAGAGAGCTGGTTAATATTCAAACATCACCTCCTCCAGGCTCAAGAGCGGTACATCCCTATGAGTAGGAAGTCAAGCAAAGGAGGCAGGAGACCTGCATGGATGAGCAAGGAGCTCCTGGCAAAACTCAACCAGAAGAAGGAAGTATACAGAAAGTGGAAAGGGGGACAGGCCACTTGGGAGGAATATAGGAACGTTGTGAGAGTATGCAGGGATGCGACGAGGAAGGCTAAGGCCCGTTTGGAATTAAATCTGGCTAGAAATGTCAAGGACAGCAAGAAGGGCTTCTTCAAATACATCAGYAGCAAGAGGAAGACTAGGGAAAATGTGGGCCCTTTGCTGAATGGGGTGGGTGCCCTGGTGACAAAGGATGCAGAGAAGGCAGAGTTACTGAATGCCTTCTTTGCTTCAGTCTTTACTGCTCAGGMCAGCCCTCAGGAACCCCAGATCCTGGAGACAAGAGAGAAAGTCTGGAGGAAGGAAGACTTTCCCTTGGTGGAGGAGGAGTGGGTTAGAGATCATTTAAGCAAACTTGACACCCACAAATCCATGGGCCCTGATGGGATGCACCCACGAGTGCTGAGGGAGCTGGCGGATGTCATTGCTAAGCCACTCTCCATCATCTTTGAAAGGTCTTGGAGGACAGGAGAGGTGCCTGAGGACTGGAAGAAAGCCARTGTCACCCTGTTCTTCAAAAAGGGCAAGAAGGAGTATGCAGGGAACTACAGGCCAGTCAGCCTCACCTGCATCCCTGGAAAGGTGATGGAGCAGCTCATCCTGGAGGCCATCTCCAAGCATGTGAAGGAAAAGAAGGTGATCAGGAGTAGTCAGCATGGCTTCACCAAGGGGAAATCATGCCTAACCAACCTGATAGCCTTCTATGATGGAATGACTGGCTGGGTASATGAGGGGAGAGCAGTGGATGTTGTCTACCTTGACTTCAGCARGGCTTTTGTCACTGTCTCCATAACATCGTCAACTCAGGAAGTGTGGGCTAGATGAGTGGAAAGTGAGGTGGATTGAGAACTGGCTGAATGGCAGAGCTCAGAGAGTTGTGATCAGTGGCACAGAGTCTAGTTGGAGGCCTGTAGCTAGCGGTGTCCCCCAGGGGTCAGTCCTGGGTCCAGTCTTGTTCAACTTCTTCATCAACGACCTGGATGAAGGGACAGAGTGCACCCTCAGCAAGTTTGCTGATGATACAAAACTGGGAGGAGTGGCTGATACGCCAGAGGGCTGTGCTGCCGTTCAGAGAGACGTGGACAGGCTGGAGAGGTGGGCAGAGAGGAACCTCATGAAGTTCAACAAAGGGAAGTGCAGGGTCCTGCACCTGGGGAGGAATAACCCCATGCACCAGTACAGGTTGGGGGTTGACCTGCTGGAAAGCAGCTCTGCCGAGAAGGACCTGGGAGTGCTGGTGGACACCAAGTYAAGCATGAGGCAGCAATGTGCCCTTGTGGCCAAGAAGGCCAATGGTATGCTGGGGTGCATCGGGAAGAGTGTTGCCAGCAGGTCGAGGGAGGTGATTCTCCCCCTCTGCTCAGCCCTGGTGAGGCCACATCTGGAGTAGTGTGTCCAGTTCTGGGCTCCCCAGTACAAGAGGGATGTGGCACTACTGGAGCAAGTCCAGCGAAGGCTTACAAAGATGGTTAGGGGACTGGAGTATCTCTCTTATGAGGAAAGGCTGAGAGAGCTGGGCCTGTTTAGCTTGGAGAAGAGAAGGCTGAGAGGAGATCTTATCAACGTGTACAAGTATCTGAAGGGAGGGTGTCGAGAGGATGGGGCCAGACTCTTTTCAGTGGTGCCGAGCGACAGGACGCGAGGCAACGGGCACAAACTGAAACACAGACGCTTCCATCTGAACATGAGGAAAAACTTTTTCACTGTGAGGGTGACAGAGCACTGGAACAGGTTGCCCAGAGAGGTGGTGGAGTCTCCTTCTCTGGAGATATTCAAAACGCGCCTGGATGCAATCCTGTGTAATGTGCTCTAGGTGATCCTGCTTGAGCAGGGGGGTTGGACTAAACGATCTCCAGAGGTCTCTTCCAACCTCAGCAATTCTGTGTGATTCTGTGATCTGGTAGGCTGGAGAAAGTTGAGTAACTGGGGGATCCTGCGGGATCCTGCCTTGGCTAGTTCCCATGGCAGGAATAATAAGTAGTGAACCAGGACCCTGTTAAGGTAAAGCACTGCAGAACAGTGAGTTTTGGTGGTTGTGCACAGACTTCATAGCACACATCATGGGCAGGAGGAGACACAGAAAGGGGTGTGAAACAGACTTAGAAAAATAACAGGGGCCAAGGTGATGCCCATTTGATTATCAAATCTTACAAGTATGTAATCCCCAGAAGGAAGGTATTTTAGCACTAATTAAAGGGTCCTTGTTTGCTTTTGCCTGTGTGTCTGAGACAAACAGCTGAAGTAAACTGGTGAATGTAGTTGAGCTGATGTATTTATCAGGCTGTGTTAGTAAAAATGATGCTACATAAACACATGGTATAGGTGGTAAGATAGTGAATATGCATTGACCTGCTGCAGTTCCTAGTTCAATGACTATGACAGCATAGTCATTTCAACTCAGCTAACAGGGGTCTTATAGGGTATGTCTTCCTTACTGTCATGAGAATCCTACAGTAGGAAACCCTTTCCTCTGTTTCTTCTCCTTTCCCGTGAATCTTCCCTCTTTCCCTTTTTACCATTCTCTCTCCTGCAGGTACCTTGGGACCCCCTGCAGCATTCCCTTCCTTCACCCTCTACTCTCCTGTATGAAATACTAGATTCCCCTATATTGTTAATTCTAACTCTAGCTTTTCATTTTTGTGAGGTGGAACCAAAGCAGCAGCAATGACCAACTCAAATAAACTGTAAAAGAATGATGACAATTTGTGTAAGAAATCTGTTGATCCCCTGTTTTTATGGTCAATCTCTCTTATCTCATTAAATCATTATAACTAGAGAAGCTCATAAAGGAGAAAGGAAAGGTGTTTGTTGATTGTCTTGTTTCTATTGTCTCAGTAAATCCAATTATTACCTAAGCCTGTCCATAGTCTAAGTATTCATAAAGCAATCATTAGGAACTTAAGTTAACCATAATTTAGTTTATTCAAATTATTTTGTACACCACGTTCTGTGAGTAAAAACATCAAATCACATAAAAGTATGGTAAAACTAGTCATAGTGGAACAAACCAGTGCCTGACAAGACCAGATCACATCTTTTTAAACACCACATGCAGAAAGTCAGTAGTCATTTCAGAAACATGTAGCTCCTAGACAAATTTGTAGCTCAGTTTTAAAATTGCCTGTGAACCTGTGTCCTTCCCATACTGTCAGATGTTACTTAGATCACAAATAAGACTCTGCCATCCTTAATTATCCTTGGCTGCTCTTCATGCCCTCTACTGTGACATGTCCCATAAGCTGTGGTGACAACTGATGATGGATAGTTAGCAGCTTACACCTCTTCCTTTAGGCCCTATCTGCTCACAGGAATAGTATGACATCCATTCTTACAGGTCAAAGTCATGCATAAATTACAGCATACATATCTGACTCCCCATGGGTAGTAATCTAACTCCCAGGATCAGAGCCTGGATTATGTATTGAACCACTAAAGAATTTCAGTTGGTATTACAAGGAGTCCTGGACAGCAGCCACAAAAATATTAGTGTTAAGTAAGAATATAACAGGTTCCTGATGTGTAAAAGAAAAGTTTATAAATAGGTAGTGTTTGTGTGTATTAATAAATGAGCAGTACTTAAAGGCAATGATGTACCACATTTTCAAGAACTTTGCTGTAATAAAAAATGCATTTAAGTAAAATAAAGTGTAACTGATTTTCAGTAAAATACATTTTTTACTAACTGAATTATCAACCTAGTTAAAAAACTCAAAATGTAAATATACTAGCTGCTTGTTGAAAATTATCCTCAGCTAGATTGTGAAAATCATTTCTGAAGAGGAAACAGCTATTTTACACTATTACAATGTCTGACTATCAGACCTAGAAATTTCAGGTCACTGCAACCCAAAATTCTGTAGAATTGTATCACAGTGATATTCAGGAGACTGTTTAGTGAAATAGTATTACATAAGTGATAAAAAAGTGTGCTTCACACTGAATACACTATTCAGAAATCATCTGGGAAGTAGCATTTCTGAATAAATTGTGTGCTCTTGTCTTCTTTTAAGGTACAATAGCTGCCTCATTTTGAGTATCTTCAGAACTGAAGTACCTCTGAAATTGCAGTTTTAAGCAGCAATGACTGCCTAGTTCTAGAAGTACCATTCTCCTAAGAACCAGGCAGCTAGTGAGGACAATTAGCACAAACATGCACAAGCAATGCCAAGATACTCAGGATAACTTGAATGCATCAGTTATTCTATCATCAAGCCATAACAAACATTCTCCAAAGCATGCTTTGGGGTAACTGGTGCCTGTCCTGGCCTAGAAATTTTCAAGTATAGTTAGGTCAGTTTGGAGTGTAGAGAAAAAAACCAAAACCCATCCTCTTTCTCAAACCAGCACACTTCTTCCTCAAGCAAAAGAAACAGAGTTTGCAGAAGTTTGACATAGGGGAGCTTAATAGTTAAACACATGCAATCTTTTGTATCCTATTTTAATCTTAGGCTACTTTGTATATCCATGGCCAGTTTGCCCAGAGATAAGTTTTTGTAGGCAGGAAACAGTTTTGTCAGCCTAAGTCAGAGTTGAACTTCTTTTCCCAAGAGAGGACGAAATTCAAAAATCTGAAATTTTTGTTCATAAAAATACTAAATTGAATTGGCTCAGATTTAAAATGTTTTACATTTTTAACTTTTATATTTTTAAATATTTTGTACTAATTATCTAAATCTTTTATGAGAAAGTCATGGAAGATATTACTCCAAAACTTTCTTTTTAGAAATACTGAAACAATTTCAAAAATTGGAAACATTTTCAAAAAAAAAAAAAAAAAACACAGTTCAGGAGACTCACTGACAGTATTCACACCAACCATTTAAATCTTAAAATGTCATAATTTCTTCATGGAAGTAAATGGTTCATTAGAAAACCCCTAACAACTTCTATGGCTAACCTCTGCTTCTTCTCTCCAAATAAATACACAGGAGCTTATTTATGAAACCTTTTTCTAGTATTTGAGATGTCAGTTCCATTTAATTTAGCAGTTCAACCCCTAACCCAGTACTGATTCCAGATCCAATGTCACCTGCCTTTCCAACTCTAGTATCCTTTTCTTTTCCATCTCTAGTATCCTTTTCTTTTCCATCACTGCCTCCACACTTCTTCCCAAATCTCATTTCATTGTATGTACCAGTCTATTCTTCTCTCTCTCCCATGGTTCAGTTTTTTAAACACTCTGCTTTTGAACTAGCAACCTTCCTCTCCAACGCTGTCTTGTTCAGAAGAAAAGTTACAGCAACATGCAGTCCACTTTAAGCATCCAGTCTACAGCATCTGAAAATAGCAGACACAAAGAAAAATTGGTGTCACTCTTGTTGACCTGTGCTTAATAAAGCATGTTTTGTTGTTCAGTAAGAATGGCACAGTCTGTGTTCAACTGTAGAAGCGGGAAAAGCTCAACCATTCTTAATATAAACAGATTTGGCAGAAATTTCAGTGTTAAAATCTAAGTTTGTATAGAGAATATGTAAAGTGCATCTCTAACACAAGAGTTACCACTTGCAAAATTTGTGATTTCTGCTCAAGTTTGTAAGTAGGAACAGCCAATATATTATCTGCATTTTGCAGACCATAACAGAATGAAAAGTGGCTTMTGGAAGTGTTGATCCACTGTCAACACAAAGGGAAAGATATATTGGATAATGCAGTTGTCCATAATGCCTTCTTTGCAAGCAAGTGGCTAGCACAATAACATTGTTAATAACAATGAAAAAAAAAAAGCCACTAGGCTTATTTAGGGAGACAAGAACTTACATAGTATTTAGATATATTTCAAATAGTGTCTGGTGGATGATAAACCTAAAATATTAGGTTGTTTAGATATCTGGCTGAAGCAACCGCAAAACTGTTAACACTCACCTTTGAGGGTTAATGGATGGGTGAGATACTGGAAGACTCAAGAGTGGGGTAGAAAGGTATTTAGGGAATTACTGATGCCTGGAAGCAATCAGGAACAACACAAAAAATATTTGTAAATACTGGAAGATAACAGCGATATGATTATCCAGCCAACATCAATTTGTTTTAAAGGCCAAATCATGACAAACCACTCAGATTTCTTTCTATAACAGAGCATAAGCAGTAGGTGTGATGTATTTTGACTGATGAGGTTTTTAACAGTCTTATAAGCTGTTCTCGTATGCAAACAGAGCAAATCAGGCTGGGAAGAAAATAGTATAAAGCGGACATAAAACTGATTATGTAATAATACCCAAAGAGTATGGTTGTGTCAAAATGAAAAGACATGTTGAATGGAATTCCACAGAAGTCTGTCTTTCATCCAGTTCCATTCAATTCTTTACTAATGACTTGCATGATGATTATACCTATCAAATTTATGGATTATACAGAAAGGAGATGGAGTGAAAATGCAGTGGAAGCACTTGTGATTAGAATTCAAATGATATAAATAAATTGGTGCAAAGGTCTGGAAAAGTAGGATGGGATTCTATAAAGATACATGCAATGTAGTATGCTTATGTACGAATAATGAACTACAGATATACAGAAATGGTTTCAAAATAATTACTTAGCAGGAAGAGATCTGGAGTTTATACTGGACCACACTGAAGGCAAGTTGATATGTCGAGAAGCTGGACTGTTTAAAAAAATAGTGCAATGCCTTATCAATGCGGTAAGCCTAGAGCTGTGGTTCAGGAGTGTCTGAGATGAGAGAAGGCTTGGAAACATAAAGAAATTGTAGTGGTAGAATGCAAATATGGGAATCAGTCTGATTCAACAAAAGTGTTTTTGCCCACTTTAACATATGATCTGTTGTTGCAGGCTAAGGAGGTAAATTTTCAAGGATAAAAAGCTGTTGTTATCTTCAGCAGTGGCTTGAAGAACTCCTTCTTCATCAGTAGGCTCCTGTTCTGTTTGGAGCAGCCTATGGAGTCCAGCAGAGGCAAACAGGTGGAGCTGACGTAAGGAACAAAGGCTTTATGCTAACTCACTTTCTTTCTAGACAGAAAATGCCTTCTTTCTTAGGTAGAAAAGATACACTTCTTTCAGGGGAGGAAGGAAGATGACTTTCTCTACATCTGTACATGTGTGCTGTCAAAGAAAAAAAAATCTGCCTGCTTTTTTTGGAGCTCATTGAGAACATAACTAAAGGCCAATCATTCTCACAGTTAAAATTCGTGCTTTATTTCCAGTCTCACTTTCTCTGTAGCTTCCAGAAATTGTTTCTTCTTAATCCTTTCTCTGCTTTAGCCTTGCTCTTTTCTCCTTGCCGAGATACACTATACTATCAAGTAACCTATTTTTCAAATATTGATCCCAGAACAGGATATGATATTCCACTATCTGTCTCACAAGTCCAATAGTAATTATCTCATAGTAATATCTTTGTTCTACTCTCTATGTAAACATCTCAAGACTAAATTTTAGGACTGAATTTTAATTCAGCTACTTTGACCTTAAAACTAACAGTCTGTCTGTCCATCTGTATTTGTCAAAGGCATTGGTCTTACAGCATATTCTCCATTCTTTAGGTATGTCCTGGTTTATTCTTTCAGGTGTTTGTTCTTAGATTTTTTTTTAATTAGCACACATGCACCATATGATTGCTTGTGCTAAAGAGCAAAAAGATAAATGGATAGCTGACTGGTCAAAAGGGACCAGTTACAGATGAAGAAAAGCAGAAATCCAGCAATAAGACCTTCATGAAGGGGATGATTCTTATTCCCAGGGGATAGAACAGAATTCCATCTATACAATGTAGTAAGCTGAAAGAAAAGGAGAAAGATAACTTCAGAAAGGCATCTAACTGGAACAGGATGGAGGTCAAGTATACAATCCATAAGAACCTATAAAGAACAATATTCTCTTTCATACTGTAGTAATACAGAATAATTTGAAATATTACAGCAATAAAGCTTGAAATTAAGCCCCTGGTTGTGCAATACACATGTGCAACAAAAGCAGTCCTATGCCAAGAATTGCTGACATCGTGTCGAGTTTAATGTGCATATGCTGCCAACAGGTAAGGCTCTGTACCTGGGGAGTAGCTGGGACAGGTCTTCATAATTTGATTTTACAGTGGGACTGTCTCCAGACTGCCCTTCTCCTGTGTGTACTTAGATGCATAAACTGTGCAACCATGCGTGGTAAACTCATTTTACTTCTGTACGTTCTTGTGGGAGTTCATGTATTGCTTAGTTGATCTGTGCAGTGAAACCCAAACTTCCAGAGGTTTTCAAGGACCAGCTGTGCATGCACAGAGTGGCTCAACCAGGCATGCACACTGTATCAGGTCACATGGAGGAGAACAGATTGTAGTGGATGGTCTTTTCTCCTCCCTGGCATCAGAACAATAATTCTCCCATCTGGAAGGATAACGAAATAGAGGATGTTTCAGTCAGTACAACAGGTCAGGTTGTATTCAGGATCACATCATCTGATTTCACTAAATCTTTTTATAAATAGCATTTGAATATGATTGGCTGACACAGTGTTGAAGAAGTCCTGCCCATATCTATTCTGATTACAAACATGCATTCAACATATCAGATGCACCTATCAAGTAACTCAGCAACCTACAACTTTTTAAAAATGTGATAATCTTTCCCAGTGAAGATAACCCTGTAACTGTCCACACAATCAAGTATGTGGATCTGTGAGTGCCTAATGACCCTATGAGCTATATAATTAAATTTCACATAGATAAGAAAAACAAGGATATATCACTGTCAGTCTTGCTACTGTGTAATAATTTCCTGGGGGATGTTAGCTTTGATGCTGGTGACTTACCCACCCTGGCTGCTCTGTAGCACTGCATCTCCTCTCTGGTTGTTTTAGAGTGGCAGAAAAGCTGTAACACTGCACGGTAGCTAATGCCATGGCTGACTATCATTTTCCACTCTTCCCCTTGAAAGCCAAAGGTTTTATGTTGTGAAATGCTAAGTTACGTGATCCCATAATTAAATATGGCAAAGGCAGGAAAAGGGAGACAGCTCACTGCCCCATTACCATCAGAACCACATCTGCATTTGTCCCAGTGAGCTGCAAGGAAGAGGCACTCTGAAAGTAGCTGGTGACACTTTACTGTGTTGAGGGCTCACCTGGACAATGAAGCAGTTCTGTAGGATCTTCTAGCATGCTTCTTCCAACAGCTGAGAAGTGGATGGACTTGAAACTGCAGTGTCCAGAAAAACTTACTTCCAGCTACATGAGGTGGCCCTGGCCTCGCATTTGCATTTGAACTTGTGAGGGCCATTCAGGGATGGCACTTTGACCTCACATGCTCTTCCTGCTATAGATTCACGTATGGGTGGATCTCACAGTTCTCCCATGCTCGCTGCTGTACAGAGTAGCTGGCTGAGCCACAGGCTGATGAGAAGCTTGCAGTAGTTATAATGCCTCGGCAGTTTTAGATCTGAGAGCATAAATGTACATACACCAAAAAATCCAAGCATCAAAATAACCAGTACATGCAGAACTGTTAGGGAACTGCCTCTCATAATGGTAACCAGTATAGCTGGGGTACAATACTGAAAGCATTAATTCCTAAGGAAACGGTGTAGACAACAGCAACATTAGGTTTGATTTTCAACAGCAAAACCAAAGGATATGGTTGAAAATGCTTTATACTCCTAGGGTAATAAGAAAATCTGCTAAGTGGGACTAATAATCATCTCAGTCTAGTGTGCTGACGTTTTCATCAGACGTGGTATTTTGTAGAAGACAGATTAAAATTAACAATTTAAAAAGCAAATTTGCTGAAGAATAAACTGGCTCCAAAACTATATAGACAATAAAGTGTTGTGTGTGTGCAAATCCCAGGTGTGAAATAAGCAGACTATAGTAAATTGTGACCTAATAAAACAGATGCTCTCAGTGAAACAACATTGTAACTGTACATTTGGTCAAAAAAAGTACTTTGTAAAAAAACCAAGTAAATGCGTGGGATCAGCCTCTACCTACAAACATGCATTTACAACTGCCATGCTTACAGGTGCCATATGAAAAACTCAAAGAGTTTCTCCTTTGGCGTCTGAGGTATTGACAGTTCCTTTTCCCAACGATTTAACAGATCTCCAAGTGGAGATTAGGATTTTTTAAATTTTTTTTTTGAGATTAAATGTCACCTGCCAACACATTGTGCATATGGATAGGACTTGCACTGATCCTGAAAGTCTGGAAGAATACCTCATCCTGGTTTTAGGTGGCAGGGAGCTCCATCTCAGCACCCACCATATGTGAAACTGGATGCTGCTTAGAGAAGATATGGGTGCAAGTTTTTCCCCATCTCTTCCCTGTGGATAGGCCTGACAGGGGGCTCCCGGAGGAGGTGCCGGTCGAGCAGAAGGAGCCAGGGACGGGCAGAAGCTCCCACTCCCACGCGTATCTCCCCACCCTCGCACGGGATCAGCTGCTGCCACCCAGCCCTGAGGAGCCCAGAGCGCTGCCTCGAAGCGAGGGAAAATCCACAGCTTCCTCAGGCTCTGCTTCCACCTGCCACCAGCTGCGGCCGGGGCGGGCGCAGAGGGCGGCGAAGCCGGGGTGAAGGCGGCTTTGAAGGTATCGCACAGCGGAGGGTGACAGGGAAGGGGGGACGCCGTTGGCCCGGGCAGGCTCTTCCCCCTGGGACCGGGACCGGGGC
>NW_020449197.1:762482-763509 GCF_003343035.1 Apteryx rowi | reverse complement strand
CACAGCGCCAACAGCCGGAGCGGCGGCACCACCTCGCCGGCGCTGGGCCCGGCTCCCCCCTCGCCGCGCGCCTCTCTCGCCGCCTTTTCCTGTCTGCATCCTCCCCGGCCCTCCGCCCCCCCTCGCCATTTTCGCCCGGGAGGAGCTCGGCGGGACTTCCCTGAAACTTCGCCGGGAGCTCGCCCGGCGCCTCCGCGGCGGCCGCGAAGTTTTCACCGCGCTGCCCGCGCCCCTGTCGCTGCCGCCCGCCCGCCCGCGGCGCCCCGGCGGGAAGTCCTCTCCTCGATGAGCGCCCCTCTGGCGATCCGGCCGCCCAGCCCTCTGCCGCCGCCGCCGGGGGCTGCTCCCGGCGGCGGCGTCGCCTTCCACCTCCAGATCGGGCTGAGCCGGGAGCCGGTGCTGCTGCTGCAGGACTCCTCGGGGGACCTCAGCCTTGCCCACGTCCGGGAAATGGCTTGCTCCATTGTCGACCAGAAGGTAAGAAGAAATCCCCAATCGGAGGCCCGCGGGCGCTGCTCTTGCCTGTGAACTTTCCTCTCCCCGGCGACTCGGCTCCGGGGCTGAGGAGACCGCCCGCAACTTTCCCGCGGCTCTGCTCCTCTGCCGCCCTCCCCTCGCCCCCTGCCCTCCCCGCCGCCCGGTCCCGGTGCCGACAAGGCTCCGTGCGGGATGCTGGCACGAGAGCTTGGGTTTTATTTTGTTGGCAAGGGACGCAATTACCTGTATTAATAGTTGTTATTAAAAACAAACCCTGGCCGGATCTATCTGCCTGCTTTTTAATGCTTCGGAAGGCGGGGGGAGGGGAGGGGGTAGAAACCTGTCAGCCGCGATAGCAGCGCGGCGCCCTGGGGCAGTTTGTATGTTGTCCCAGGCTCTGCTGGGAGAGGAAACTTTCCACTTAAAAAAACCACCACCAACAACAACCGCACACCAACAAGGAAAAGCCAACCCCGACAGCCCAGGATTCACAGCGGCGTGCGGCGCTCCGCACCCTTTCCCCCTTGCCGGGCAGCGCGGGTGCCCCCCG
>NW_020449197.1:712590-762387 GCF_003343035.1 Apteryx rowi | reverse complement strand
GCTGCCAGCAGCCGCCGCGGGCAGCGAGGGGCCGCGAGGGTCTGCGAAGGGGCCGCGGCCCCGGGGGCGGCAGTGCCTCGGCGCGGGGCCGCGGCTGGAGGGGCGGCACTTACCGCACTGCTCCCCGAAACTGCGGCGTCACGAGACAAGAGTTGGCCACGGGTCTGGCGCGACTCGCGCGGCGGCCCCAGATCCACGTCGCTTGCGTCTGCTCTGGATCGCCGCTGGATCGCCCCTTGTCGTTTCGCGTTTCTGTGCTTTAACGAGCTTTATGTGTTTTACTGTACCGCGTATGTTGTGTGAAAGACCCACGTAAAAGTATCGTAATGATTTTAAGGGCTAAAAAGTAAGACTGCCAGATATTCAGGTTGTTTATAATGGGAATTTTTTTTTTAACCGCTTGTTTTTACTGAGGTAAGATAGTTTCAGACTTTTTTTTTTTTGATAGTTTTGCTCTAGGTCTGTTTGTAGAGTCTGTCATCTGAACCCTCACTGAAGAGGGTGAACTTTCCCTTTTTTTGCAACTAATAACATGTTTTCAAAGTGGTGTGAAATATGCAGCTTCATTTTTTAATTCTGTATTTTTCTTAGTTTAAGAAAGGCTTACGTGCTTCATTAAGTTAAATTCTGAAGAAAGACATACCCTCCGTTTAACATTACTGTATTTGCTTTCAAAGCTAGGCCAAAATTTGTTGCTTCATCACACAGAAGTCATATACAGGTTAAATACTTTTAATAAGTATATAAGTTTTGTATGTGTGTGTATAAATATGTTTTTATATATGGTTTATAATGGTTACATATATAAGCTTATATATGTAACCATTTATGTTATTATACTAGCAATAATGTAAATATGCTAAGATTGTTGCATTCGTTTATATTCTTGTGCTTAAGTAGCATATACATTTCATTGTTATATTATGCCCGAGTCTAATCTTTCGTATTTCCTTATTTCCTAACAATGTATCATTGTCTAAAGAAAAGTAAAAGTGTTGCCTTGTCCTCCAAGAGTCAGACTTAATTAAGTACTGGCATAAAAAATTGGAACACCTTAATTTGTTGCAGCTTACCGACTATGTCTTTTTTTGAAAGACATAATCATTTTGGTGCTTTCTACAGGATGTAATTGAATGAGAAGCTCTCTTCTAGTCACAGCCCGTCAGAGCCCAAATTACTGCTTTTTCCAAGGCCTTTGAGAAGAAAGTGATTCAAGGAAAGGGAAAATTAAAAGGCTTTTTTTTTTTTTTTTTTTTTCAGATGGTGGCCTATCTACTCTACAGATTAATTTGTGTGTTATTAATCCTGAGCAATTTTGTTTTAAGTTTAAATCTGCAAGTATGCATGTATATATAATTTCACTAACATGCATCATTTCATTACACATAATGAGTTTGTTTGCATGTACAAAGTTACTCTATATTGGCAGAGACCTTCTTTTTAGAAAAGTTACATGGGTTTCTAGAACCATTACGAGGTAACTCTTTTTATGTATTATAGATTAATGCTCTTCTCTTTTCCTGAAATGATTTAAAATCCTGGTTACCCTTGGTATTATGAGAAATACTGGTTTTCTTGTCTCGGTTAAGAAGGAGTCTGTACTGTAGTGTGATCTTTAAACAAAATATTCATTATTTTCAAGTTTCTTTGGGGGTAATGAAGTAGGTAGATGGTACCTCGCAGGTAACAGTTTTGTCCTGAAGTCACTCTTTGGTCTGGAAGAGAAGATGTGATTTTGTTATTTTCTTTAGCAGTCCTATTAGACTGTTAAAATCAACTGTCTCTCTACCATGGTACTATTAAAGTGGTGAGCAAGAGGATTGCATAAATACTTAATTTTAGGATTGTGCTGACTTATTTTCAGGATCAGTTTCAGATGATCTGTTTATAGAGAACCTCATTCATGGTAATGTGGGTATACCTGAATATATATACCTGCATATATGATATTTATGACCCTTATTTTGCACAGATTTATAAACCAACTTAGTGCTACACAAAATTTATATGAACTAAACTTCTTACAATTTGCAGACTAGAGCACATATATGCCTGAGCAGGATGTGACTAGTTCTTATCTGTATAGAGGGGTGTGTGTGTGTGTGTGTGTGTGTGTGCGTGTGTGTGTGTGTGTTTGTGTGCGCACATACATATATATGTTATTGCTAGCTATAATATACAGTATTTGCATATGTTTAGATTAATAGACTTTAATTATAGCATCTAAAGTTTAAAGTTTATGTTTTCTAATTTTGGATGAGAGTCTGATTACAGTAATAATAATAGTATATTATATATTAAATATATATTAGCATATATTATATAACTTATATGACATGAAAAATGGAATGAGTAAAGAGCATGTCTTTCTCCATTGTCAACGAAAAGCATTCTTTCGGGAATATCATCCTGAGATAGCTGTATGGAAATTTTCTTAGCAAGTCTGAAGATGAAATGGAACGTGTCAGTTTTGGGCATAAATTCAAACACATTTGAATCTGTTAAGAACTGCTCTGAAGACAACTGAATTTGATTCCCTTGAGTTTGTGTGTTTTGTTTGTCTTTGCTAGAAGCAGTGATACGAACACCTTGAGACTTGTTCATGTGGGGTTATTTGTTCTTCAGCTGAAATGGAATTTTAGCATTTAAATTATGATGTAGTTAACAAGAAATGAGAATCAACTGCAAAATGTGTGTTGGTGTTTGACTTCTAGGCTTACTCTTTCACAAGAGGAGTGGGAGAGTATCGTAAAATACAGTCTTTATTTTCTGAAGATAAATAGTTGGAATTGTTGCCCTTTATGGGTTAACTGCACACAATGAAACCACTTTTCCAGGGTGAAAGTAAAATGCAAAGCACACTGAGTAGTAAACTGTATATTGTTAACTAAAAGGCTCACATTACCAAAGACTTTTTTTTTAATTTTACATTTTCAGCAGTTTAAATCCAAATACATACAATTTTAATACAAAGGTGAAAAGTGTTATTTACATTTTCTGATTTGTTGAAACTACTTGTCACGTTTAGCATCTCATATGTGACATGCTGGAGAATTGTACTGGCATTGTCAAGTTTCGAAAACTTTGAGTTCTCAAACAAATGCACAATGAAATTATTTGACATGAGAATATGGATTTTATAAAGCAGCCCTCACTTAAGGTCAGACATTGCCTAGGCCTTCAGCATTTGAAGACAGAGAAGCTGCCAGCAGTAGGACTGTAGTCTCAAACAACAAGATACTGTGTCACCTCTCGAGCTCCGCATGGCTGGCGGCCCGGGGGGCTCTTGTGCGGTGAGCTCTGGAAGCTTGAGCCAGCTTGAATATGGACACAACTAGTGCCATAGGAGTATTAGGCTGCTTTTCTGTGCGGGGGTGTGTGTTTTAGTGTCTTTTTAAACAAAGCCAGACAAAACAACATTTGATCCTCACAGGCTTATCCTCCTACTTAAGTGTACATCAGATTGCCTTCTAAAAATTGCATTGTAGATGGTTCCCTAATTTGTATAGTACGGAAATTTCAGTCAAAAATATTACAATAATAAGAAAACAAAAGGTAGGCCATTTCAAGAATGGAAAAGGACAAAAAATAAAAAGATCATTCAAGTGGCATGCTGCACCTGGAATACCGTGCCCAGATTCATCTTGATTTTGGTATTTGGTGATAAATGTAAGAGAATTGTCACAGATCAAACCAAAAGGCTTTTTAAGTATTCCTGTACCTAATCTCCCCTCCGAGAACTGAACTAAACATGTTTAGGAAGAGGTACTCATCTGTTTGTGTTCCTGACTGTCCTTGTTAAGAGAAATCTAACTTATTCTTAAATAAATAAAATAGGAAATAAAAAAAAAAAAAGCTTTGTTTTGTTTTCTGAGGCTAGAATCTCTACACCTGTGGTCTGAGTGGAGAAAGGAGCTTTTCTAAGGCTTGGTATGAAAATATGCTTAACCTTTTTTCGCCGGGGTTTCAAACAACCTCAGAGAACATATGGGATTTGTTTATATGGAAGAGATATCTTTTTTTTTTTTTCCTCAAAATCTACATACTCTCCTAAAATAAACAATGGCCTGGTGGTAATGAAATCCTTTCCTTGGGGGGGGGAAATGGGGACTGAGGGGAAAATAGCTTACTAGAAAGAAAGATTTTGTGTCCCTCAGAATATAAAGAGAAATTATAAGAGCTTTTTTGCCCATTCTGAGCAAAACTCTCCTACCTTCAGTTCAACACATGGACACAGAAGTTTCATATATTCACTGCATATTTGACTGTAGTCACATCCATGTTCTGAAAAAGTTAGTACAGATGTGCTGTTTATCTACGAAAGCTACATTCTTTAATTCTCAAACTGGTGTACACTGGTAACAAAATGTTAAACTTTTTTCCCTAAAGTGAGTTTTTCTCTGATCTGATTACTTACTTCTGTGTGTGTTGTGAAAACACAACACTGTTAAATTTCATTTCAGGAATGTGGGATGCATTGTCATTATGCATGTAAATATATTTCAAAATGAGAGGTTTTTTTAATAATCTCACTCTTAGAAACTCAAGTGAGATTTTTGATGATTACCATTTAATCTACTATTGACTTTACGCTTACTGCTCTCCACCCTGGAAACTGCAAGTCAGTGTATGTAACATTAGTTTGTAGGTTAATTAAAATTATTTTAGAGAATGTGTGAGAAAACACTAGAAAAGCTTGACTTGGATGAAGGGGAGTCATTTTTAATTTGTTTGAAGAAACTGTGGGATTTTTAAGAAATGCTGAGTTTGTTATCTATCATATCAGTGATTCAAATGAAGAAAATTAATCCAATGCAACGTATTTATCTAGAGCATTTGAGAAATCTCTTCCAGAGATTAAAGGCTACCAAATGAATTCTCACAGACTAAGAAGTAAAATGGAGCTTTGGCTAGAGGACTCATTTGTAACCAAAGCAGTTGACATTTTAAACTTCAGAGGAATTACAAAAGGAGTCTTGTGTTGCTTTTGCACTAGTCCTATTGCTGCTTCCCCCAGAACACCTGTAATTTCCATAATGATTTAAAAACATCTCAGATGAATAAGGCTCTCCCATTGCAGACGAGATGAAGCTATATTGCCAGAGAAAGGATGGAATTTATAAAGTTGCCATGTTTTCCAGACAGAAGTCCATATGTGAACATTGTATGGGACATGCTCAGTGAATTTGACGTACCTGGGATCTGACTATCTGTCCGCCACAAAACTTGCTGGGCATGAGCAGCGTGGGTGACCTGAGAATGCGGAGCGAGCCTGGCGCGTCCTGCGGGCGCAGTGAGCTTGCTGCTCGTATGCAGGTGATCTGTGTGTGGACTATGTAACGAGTCTGATAAATCCAGCGTGTGTCAAATCCTTGTGTGGGTTTGTGCAGACTTTGCCCATGTATAGTCCCTATTTTTCAATGATTTCTGGAATATCCACATAAACAGACAAAACTACTTGTTCTTTTTATCCAG
This sequence comes from Apteryx rowi, assembly GCF_003343035.1. Taxonomy (NCBI): domain Eukaryota; kingdom Metazoa; phylum Chordata; class Aves; order Apterygiformes; family Apterygidae; genus Apteryx; species Apteryx rowi. The sequence continues at coordinate 756,912 of NW_020449197.1, read as the reverse complement.
AAAAGAAATTTCTGTGTTTGGAGAAACCTGGCTGTATGGTTAACATATGTATTATACTCTGGTTACTTGCAAGGAAACAAGCAGACTACTTAAGGTCTGTATATTGTTGCCTTTGGTTTCTTATTGTTTTTTCTTGCACATGAAATTATTTTGATTATAAAATTTTGCCAAATGTATATTTTTTTTTGAGATGGAACAACAGACAATTGTTGTAAGGACATCTGTGGATTTTTTTTTTTTTTAAAGATATGCCTATGTGACGTTAAAAATTACAATTGATAAAGACAAATTTAATATAGTGAGACCAAGAATTAAATTATCTATCGCAAGCAACCCATGATAAGCACATGTATTTTTTTGTACTTTTTAAAATTACTTTTGTACATCTTGTGAGCCATCACTAACCTCTTAGCTTTGCTGTCTAGCTGACCTATGACAGATTTATGTTGACACTATGTAATATGGCTGGAGTTATACAGATAGAATTAAGTATATAAATTAAATGCCTCCCTCAGGTGTTTATCCAAAGTGTAGCTGTATTCATGTAGGTACCACATGCATATTTCTAAATGCTCTTCACCTGTCAGAAAAAGTTGTGTTTCTGGCTTTATGTACAGAAGCAGGTGCCACAGACCTGATCTATTCTATGAAGATATTTGATTAATCCTCTTTTGGTAACAACAGTCTTGCTGTTATTAACAATATGCATGTTATTGTTGAGTCACTGCAAGCTTTTGACTTATATTTGACTCTTGCTGCTTGAAGGAAGACTTCTGCTTCAAATTTTCTCCTGGAGCTACTATATGCTCCCCACATTACATAGATTGGCTATTTTGGGATAGACCTGAAATCTGCCTTAGGGTGTGTTCACGTAAAAAATTTGTTTCACTTTCAAAGTCAAACTCCAATGTCTCTTACGCAGGGTTGTTTGTAAAGGTTCTGTTAGAAAAGCTACCTGAGTCTTGTTATTGTCTCATTAACTCTAAAAGAAAGTGGATTGTATGAGAATAAAACAAATTATTCTCCTTTTCCCCGAGATGCCTTTTTGCTTTATCTTTGCCAGTGATTTTGTTTTCCATACATCTTATGGTCATTGTGCTTTACCACTTTGTGAGAAGAGACTTTTCATGCAACGCCTATTGAGGTTGGGGGGGGGGGGGGGGCTCACAAGGGGTTGAATGCCCTGCGTGAACTCTTCAGCGCTCTGCCCAGGCGGACATCGCCTTTGTTTACATTCTTCTGGCTTCTGGAGCCCCCTTGAATTTCCAGGATTTTGTGAGCCAGTATAGATTTCTTTCATAGGCTTTCAATTTTACTTCCTACCATGAGACTTTTAGTATTGCTAAATTCTCTTTTGCTTTTGGAATTTCTTTTCTTAAATATTTTTATCCATGTAATAAACTAAAACAGTGATGACAGACTTGATGTCACTTAAAAAAACTGTGTTTAGGATTAAAATAACTTGTACATGTGTGTCTTTGGACTTTCTGAGACCTTGAAACATGCACTTCAAGTGAGCTGCTTCATGAAGCAGGTTTTTGCTTTTGAATTCTCTTCTCATTTTATTTGCTGGAGAAACTTTTTTGAAGTTAAAAAGGTAGTGCAGTGTATAACACTACAATCTAAAGGTAATAGTGCGGACATCTTACTGATATATGCATATAACATGTACCATAAAGTTAGACAGAAGTTTCAGTATGTATCACTGTTTTTTTTCACGTTCCCTTCCTCCATGAGTTTGTGGCTTTTTTCTCCTTGTTCCTTGCAATTCACTTTTCTTCTTCAGCTGAGGAAAGCTTGGTCGGGGTAAGCTTTGGCTTCTTGCACCATGTAAAATGCAAAATGATACTGTGATAGTGTCTGTCAGAGCTTAATAGCCATGGTCTGCTGCCTATGCCTATACTGCAGCCAGTATCAGCTCAGAAACAGTGTAATGACATTAAAGCTAGAACATAGGTGGTTATTTTGATCAGTAGTTTTTTTTTTATATATATATATAAAATATATAAAAGTAAGAAACAAAAAATGTAAGAAACTTGAAAGTACAGTATCTAACCTGGATCTGGGATGTTTCATAACAGAAGGAAAGACGCATTTAGTGACTTTTATTAGTGGCTGGCATAAAATGTTCTTTCCAACCTCTTTTTAAGCACAAGGTGTATGAATAGAAGATGCAAAGCATGACTGCGGTTGCCATCTATAAGCATCTGTCCTGTACTCTTCAAAAGAAGCATATCTGAACAAGTACTGTGCAGTCTGAAAGAATGTTCTTTCTTCTCTTTTCAAGTTATAAAATAACTCAACCTTGAGAAATAATTTTTTTTTCATGTGTTAGAAATAGGTTTTGTTAGCATCTTGTCAAGTGCAAAAGCGCAGACAAGACACAGCTGTTTCTGGGAGCAACATTCTGGCTGTGAGGCAGTTTGTCTAAGAGATGCTTATCCTTAAAATCAGCAACTTTAATGGTCATATTTTTGCCTTACTTTTCCCTACCACCTGAGAAATCTTGTTACATACAAATGGAAATTACTAATGCATTTGGACCTTACTGGTAAATGTACACCATAGGTTCCCTCTTTGAGGTTCCACAAAGTACGTAACTTGTGTCCTTATGTAGCTTGTGGATGCTAGGCTGGAGTCTGTATTCAAACTGAAATAGTCCTGAAAGCCCCTTAAGTCTTTGGGCCTCAAAGGGATGTCTATGTGATTTAAACTTTTTAAACTGGGTTTTGATCTATGGGATGAGTGTCTGTGGGATGAAGACAACATAACCCACTGATAAGAGGGACAATATGGGTTGTTATTGACACTGCTGTCAGTCTTGGTGCTATATCTAGCTGTGATACCTTTCACATTTTGCTCTGGAGTTCAGTCACCCACTGTGTCTGCTTAAAGGGTTGCATTACAGCTTCACTGTCTGTTTACATTATGTGACTCTGGGTGTGCAGCTCATGCTATTCACTGTTCTAAGTGCTGATCTCATCTGTCTGAGGGTTTCATATTGCCCCTCCAAATCAAATAGGAAAATGGGAAAATTCTGCACTGAAAGCATAAGACAGAGCCTTTCAGATATTTGCAATATGTGTGAACTTATGCATTTGTTCTGCTATGTTTGTTATATCTACCTCTAAAAAGAAAGGATGCAGCAAAATATGTAGAATATGGGTAGGAGTCTGTTTAGTCCTAAAACTGCATAGTTTTCACCGTGCTTTTTTCCCAGAGAGCTGCAAGTCCTGCACAAAATTTTTAGAACAAAAAATTTTGTGGAGTGAAAATTGAAACAATCTGATAAAAAGAGTTTGTGTGTGTGTGTTGTGGGCAGTAGAATTAGATTAAGGGAGGGTATCTCTTGATAATAGATTATGTGTTTTTATCCTAATTTCCCAAAGAAAGTGAAACTTTGCCTCTCTGTCTATATGTCATCCTTCTCATATAAAATGATGTCTGCATATGTTTTTAGTATGTCTGCTGGCCTGTTTGTCACAACAAGCTTGATAGATCATTATAGCAGAGCTATAATGCTAAGGTAAGAGAGCAGAGCTCTTTTACAGAGCAGAGCTAAGAGCTAAGGTAACCGCTAACAGATTATTAGGTGAAACGTTATGAAAGGCACTTTGAACAAGTTCTTCATGTTTCAACTGTTACAATCCCATCCAAACTTCTCTGCAGCCATTATGGATGTAATGGCACAAACAATAAAGAAGATGACATAAAAAAACACAGTGATGCAGAAAATATGATAAAATTGCAAAATTTGGAAAAAAGAATATTTGTGCTTCATATCTAGAAACATACTATATAGTCTTTCTTTAATTTGCATTTATGATCGTGCTCTATTTTTCATGCTATCTCAGTATGACCCCCCAAAAGACAGATTCTGAAGCCTACAAACTAATGCCAGTATTGACTTTCAGTTGTTAATCTAATTTAAATGATCACACAAGGTAAACTTCTTTTTTCCTTCCACTTGATTTCTTTTATTTGGCAACTGTCACAGAACGCAGGGGATTCTGAGCTGTGTTCTGATGGTGCCTTGATGTCTGCCCACAAATACTTGGCTGTTATAACTTCTTGATGTGAACTAAGTACTTTAAGGGGAGTTACCAAGGTGATATAGCTAAACTCTTCTAGGTCATGACAGATGGTAAAACAAGGGACAGTCACTACAAATTACAGCTTGAGARGTTCAGGCTGGACATTAGGAAAAAAGTCTTTTTTAGGAGAGTAGTGCTGTGCTGGGACAGATACCCAGAGAGGTTGTGGAATCTTCATCAGTTATATTGGATTTGGGTAAACAAAGCCACCCCTGAACCAGGGCTAGTGACTGTAAGTGAGAAGTCAGCCTAGATAACTTCCAGAGGTTCCAACATTTCTGTGATTCTGAGTATATGCAGTTCAGCACAACCAGTGGTTAAACTAACATTCAAAGCAAAGTAGCAGCATCCCCCCGGAAGACACACACAAAATTTCTTCAGGAATTGACAGAGGCTGTATAGGGAGTTAATTAATCTATGGGATGCTTTGTGTTGTATCTGTAGTCTCTTGTTTGTCTCTGATCGGGATATATGAAAATTAAAAGCATAATTCATGATAGTAGTATACTTGTAAGAGGGAAAAATGGATTATAAGTATCTTTGAGAATATAGCTATTAAGGAGGTGTTATATTAGTCAACATGGTGCTTTGTATAAAATCACTTAGTGTATTTGAAGAGGGAAACAGAGCAAGGAGAGAAGTTTTGTCTGGTAGTGAAATATTCTTACAAAAGACAAGATAGAAAACAGCTTGAAAAACTATTTTCTAACAGTGCTTTTGAATCTTTTCACTTAAGGGCATACATTTGCTGCATTACTGCTTAGTATTTGTGTTATGATAGGACTTTACTAAATGCCAAGTTGTGTGCAGGAAGGTAGTCCCTGCCTTCAACAGTTTGTGGTTAAGGTGCACTGAACAGCTGATTAATACAACACATCTTGGAGCACATGGGATGATATATCAATATTAAAACAACAGTTTATCAGCAGTATCTTTGAAGAAGGTGCTATGCGAAGTTCATTTTAGGCATTATGTAGTCATGATAAAAAGCACAAATGTTCTTCATGGAAAACTTTGTTTAGTAAAAATGGTTAGTAAAAGTCCACAGCCCTTTTGATATGAAAGGAAGACTTCAAATGTTAACGGATTAGAAATAAGAAATATGATAGTATTAGTAACAGGAGGTGCCTGGTGGAATGGTTAAGGGTCAGCCTGTGCAGAGATGAAAAGGAGGGATGATAAGATAAAATAGTAAAATAATCTTTGCAGCAGATGGATATAAGTGGAACAATGTGTGCTCTTTCAAGGAAGGAAGAGAATATGCTGCTTGAGAAGGGAACTGATGAGGGCAGGCTTGATTTATCTGTCCTGACAGGGAGGACATGTGCATGTTAGATGTTCCACAGGAAAAAGATGCATTGTTTAGACCCCACCTATTTGGGCTTAGAGAGAAGGCCAAGGTGAAAACAATGCTAAGGTTAYTGAATACTTAAAAGAACAGATAGAGGTGCTTTGTTGTGTTATTTGTTGTTTTTTTTCCTCCCTCTCCACATATGCTCACTTTTCCTATGCTTCTTAACAGGCTCTTATCTCATAGTCACGCTACCTAATACGCTACCTAATTTTAGGCATGTAAGGTTAATATCCTGGACTGATTGAAGACAGCTGTTGAGCAAACTAAGAGAATATTTAGTTAGACTAAGAGTCTAAGCTAAAATTTGGCTACTGAGTGTTCAACATATCTTAACAGGTTATGCATTCAAAGATTGCATATAACTGTGCTACAGCTTAAATTTAAGAATATTAACAACATTTGTTAACATTCAAAGGACTGTATAGTTCATATATTGTTTCATATTGTGATTGTATAGTTTTGTTAAAAACTATAGTTTTAAAAACTAGTTTTTGTTAAAAATCTTGATTTACCCGGAAGTAAATGCTATTACAAAAGGAAAAACAATTTCATGGTAGTTTTATTGACAGTCTGGCAAGTTTCACTTTTTTGGGGTATAACCTAGACAAGAGAACAATAAGGATGAAATCCCCTTTAAAGACTAATGAGCAAAACAAGAAATTCTAAATTTTTTAAAGCTACTGAAAATCGGTCCTGTTCAAAGGTGGTCTAAGAACAAAAAACTTTATACAGTCAGTTTAGAAAGTATGCAAAAATCTGTCTCCTTATTTGGGAGAAAAATAATCAATATGTAAAAACTGACTAGAATGTATTTGGAGATATCTCTGGAAAAGATCTGAAAGAAAAGAGATCTTCAGGAGTCTCCCTAAAATACTGGGTGTGTCTCATCCATTGCTGATGAGAGAAGCTGCATTGTTTTCCTTTAATTTAGGAAACAATTTTTCCTGTTAAGAAAATAGTATTTGAATAATAATGTCACCATTTATTTTCTGTATTTAGCAATAGGAAAGAGAGAGAGAGGTTCCACAAAGGGCAAGCCAAAGATTCATTTCCGTCTTCTGACTGAGTGCAAAAAAGTCTTTCACTGGTGAGGCTTGATTGTTGCTCCCTTCTTTTCTCAATGTGTTTGAATCAAAAATGAATGTTGAATGTCACTTACCGTGTTGATATCATGTTTACAGGAGTACAGACACAATAGGACAGGAGTTTTGAAAAAGACACTGAACCTCATGATAATTACAATTATATTTATAAAGGATAACTACTACACTTAATCAAAGACAGATCCTATTATTTGATTCCAAAGTTTGTATGCAGTTCTTCGTGAATTAGATGATCAGCCAGTTCTGCAGCAAGTTGAAAATACCTGAAGCTTTAGAGCAATCTGTATTTCTATTCTCTTTCTGTAGAAGCATAAAAAATTACTTATTTATGTAAATGTAGGATTATAAGAAAAGTTTTGTTTTCTCTGCACATGCAATATTTTGTCTGTATTGAGGAAATAAGTCTTTGTATTAGAATTATAAGTGTAAACACCAGTATTAACCTTTTGATATTTGCACCTTCAGGTATATTGAAATGCATTGTTTTGCTGGCTTTACAAGCTTTTACAAGAATATCTCTGACTCCTGGCCATGGATGCCACTGAGCAAGTCGCTTCATTCCCTTGCATGTTAGTTTCCCTATCTGAATGGCATATTCTTGCTGTAAAGGGCTACATATGAATAAAGCAGGATTTTAATTATGAGTCATCTTAACAGAATTATCAACTCTGTTTAAAAAAAAAAGATAAGAATTTCACATATGGGAGCTGATAAATAAGTGTTTGTTGATGAATCTTAGAATTTAAATTAAAAATATGTGTGTAAACAGCCACCAACATGGGTGATTATGTCTGTAATAAATTCTTAGCATGTTTCTAAAATGTTAAGATATGACAATTGTTAGTATGTAGATACTTGCTCATTAAAGATGACAATTGAAAAACATTATGGTGAAGTGTTTGCTCACTTTCTCAGAACAAATATATGTGCATCCTTTAGTAGTATAGACTATAAAATATGCTTTGAGGTATCTTTCTGACCATGAAAATCTTGTTACAATTCTGTGAGTGAATTCATGGTCCAAACATTCATATTTTCTATGCTAAATTTACAGTTGGGTCTGTATCTTCTGGTACAAAGAAGTTGCCATTGCTGCCAGTATATTGTTGATTTTTTACAGTTTGTAGCTCTTTAGTATTCTGCACTTTAGTAGTATCCACAGACAGAGATAGACTGTGAAGGGGCCTGCTTTATTTTGATAAGATAGAAAAATTTAACTGAAATGTCAGTGGAAAGCATTTTACATGCATAGCCTTTGAAATGAAAGAGTAGGTACAGTGTTACTGGACACTTTTGAACCCTTTTTTTCTTTCTTCTTGTGGGTACATCAGAATGTGGATACACAGCTTTGGGTCTCAAGTGTTTCTTAGCATGAAAATGTGGAAATGTCAGTTGACTGCTGCAGGAAAATCATGATGCTTTAACTCAACTTTTGTTTGGAAAATTTTTTGAAATAGATGTTTTAGCATGTAATCAAGTTTTACTTTTTGTGTAAATAAATAAGGTTTCATCTGACATTACTTTTTCTTTGTATAGACCACTTTTTAATTCTTCAGATTGGTTTCTAATTTCAAAGAGAGATTTTTCAGAGTCTTATTCAGCTGTTGGTGCGTTGAAAATTTTATAGTTTTCTGATTTTAAAGAAACAAGAAATAGCTTTCTTTATCAGAGTAAAATGTCATCGAAGTTTTTGTATTGAGAAATATAGAAGGGTCAGCATAATTAGAAACATAGGTGGCCTTTGCTTCTTTTCCTTTTTTCACTTTGTTCTGTGAAATGTTCTGTTTTGAAGCATATGACAAAGAATATTTTATTGAAGACCTCATACCCCAGAGGTTGTTTTGTTCACTGATACAAGGAGTTTGCTGTGTCTTCCCCAGAAGTAAGCAGGATGGGAGAAGAATAGAAGTGGTGATACGTGATGGTATTACACTGCCAGCACTTTTAAAAAATGAAAAAATGGCCAAAATCCTGTTGGAAGTTCGTGTGTTCTGGTGACTTCTACTGATTTGTAAGCAAGGAAGTACATGTAGCAGTTAAAACCTCACTGGAAAATTATTTTTAGAAGTTCATTTTTATCACAAGGGGTATACAATTGTCACAGTCGTCAGGAAGATGCTGCTGTAAACTCTTACAGTGTTGTGATTGAGTCAGCCCTTTGGATCTATGTACCTTTAGCTGTCTAAAATAGGGTAGGCTTAAGTACTGGCTCATTCTTCAGTTCCAGCTACATTTCAAATAGATGGGCTGGCAGGCTCACTTTCTCCCCCTCTCTCTGTCACCTTTTTATAGAAATAATATCTCTTTTGCAACAGCTTTGTACCCTTCAAGACCAATGCCTGTGTTTCAGAGATATGCACTTGCTTAACATGCACTTTCTTAGTGCTTCAAAGTTGTTAGCTCAGTATATGGCCCTTTGGATATACATGATAGCTGAAGTGTAAGACATACAGTCTTTAAAAAGGTTCCTGAACCATTCTTTGTTGTTTAGATAAGTGTTGTATTGCTTTTTATATTTCTTTATGCATATTATTATGTTTTGACTACTCCAGTGATTCTAAGTGTCCTGTTGTTTTAGGCTAATGCTGGGCTTCTTCCTTTTCTTATGAAGAATAAATATGGCTTATTCTTCAAATCATAGACTTCATAAGTTTTACATTGGTTGATTTTTTTTTTTTTCCTCCCACCAATCATCCTGTGCATAATCGGTAAATTTAATAAGGGGATTGGAACATCCATTATACTATAATAAGAATACTAATTTCATCTGTAGCTTTTGAAAAGGTGTGCTTTTTGACTGAGCACAGTCTTCCACAGTATCCTTGTATGCAAGTTGAGATGTTACAGTCCAGGTGGATTGACTATCGAATAAATAAAAAACTGACTTGTTTGTTAGACTCAAATGACAATGATTAATGGTTTGAACTCTGCCTGAAACAAGTGGAGTTCCTTAGGGGGTCTACCTACAGATGTGTCCTGTTGAGTATCTTCAGCAGTGACCTGAAGGTGGAATGCACCATCATCTAGTTTGTGAACAACACTGAACTAGGGGGACTCAAAACACTTGAAGGCCAGGCTGCTATTCAGAGGGACCTAGAGGAGGAATGGTCTGACAGGAACAGACCAACCCTCTACAATGGTACAGTCTGGGGACTGACTCCCTGGGTAGCCACTTCTCTGGAAGGGACCTGGGGGTGCTGGCGGACAGTACACTAAACAGGATTCAGCAGTGTGCCCTGGCAGCAAAGAAGACTAACAACATACTGGGCTGTGTCAACAGGAGGGTAGCCAGTAGCTTGGAGAAAATGTTTATTCCCCCTTACTCATCACTTGTTAGACCACATCTGGAATACTGTGTCCAGTTTTGGGCCCCTCAATACAGAAGAGATGTTGATAAATCACAAGGAGTTCAGCAGCAGGCCACCAAGGTGTTTGGGGGCTGTAGTACTTGCCATCCAAGGAGAGGCTGAGGGACCAGGGCTTGTTCAGCCTGGAGAAGAGGCAGCAGCCCCAGTAGCAGCCCCCCCCAGTACCTATGAGGAAGTTAGTGAGAGCACAGATCCAGACTCTTTACTGAGATGCATAGCAGGAGAACAAGAGCCAGTGGTTGTAAATTGAAATGCGGAGGTAGTCACTGGATATAGGGGAAAAAAAATTCGCTGTGAGGATCGTTAAGGACTGGAACTGGTTGCCCAGAAACATTTTACAGTATACAGAGGTTTCCAAGCCTGGAGCGATCAGAAACCTGGTCAGAATTCAGTGTTGACCCTGCGTTGAATAGGAGTTTGGACTAGATAATCTCTCAAGGTCTCTTCCAACCTGAATGATTCTGCAATTCTAAGTGATGAGAAGCAAAGAAAGCTTATTCCATTATTAAACGAAACCTACATTTTCTGCTTAGCAATCTGGAGTTCTGTGCAATAATAAATACTTCATTGTAAATCTGCTCCTCCTTTACAACTTCTTAGGCGGCAATATCAAGGATTGTCGCTTACAGATTCACACTGGAATCTGTTTTATCTGTTTTGCATTGAATTTCCATTAAGTTGCACATAGTGGCAGTCTCCCTTATGTGTTTTTATTATGTCATTTCATCCTTTTTTCTTTGGAGGTATTTTTCAATTTAATTTTGTGAATTTTGTTCAAATTTATGGATTTTTTAAAATAATATCTTTTAATTCATTAGGGAAAGGCTAGAAATAAAACTTTTTAAATCAGTTATTTGTATCTTCTTGGTTGTGTTTAGTATAACGATGCTTAAGGAGAAAAAAGTAAAAAGGAGCAATTATAATCTTCTGTTACTTATAAAATAATTCCATTTGCTGAGTTCACTATAGTGTACTATGCTGCTTACCATTTTTCCTGCTGTTTAAAAATTCAAAAGCAAAGGCTTTTCAGTTCGGTAATTCAGAGCTACTGTTTAACTATATATGTATATTACACCCAGTGAAAAATTTGGAGATATTTAATCTGGACAGTCTTTTCATCCGATTCAAACGTAGTTCTGTTTCTCATTATTTCTTGTGATAGCATTTAGAATAATTGCCCAATAATATTAATGTTTGGGAGTTCGGAACACTTAGTTTTTCTTTTGAACTGAACTTTATATATGTAGCACTTCAGCATGTTTCCCTTTTCCTCTATCGGTTATCTGATCCAGCTTGCTGTGTAGCTGCACTGAAAGGTCAGTGAGGGAACGTGAACAAGTGACAGGCGGGTGAAGTGGGAACTGCTGAAAGAAGCTAGCTCTGACTCTCTAAGAGTCTAAGGCTTTATGTGTTCATTCTTTTGTCATGTCTGCCACCCTTCTAATAATATTTTTTTTCTATTGCTGACTTCAGTTAAATTTGCTGGAAGACTAGAAGTATCAAAGAAAATTAAGTTTTTACACATTTCAGAGATGAACATCTAGTCAGAACAAGGAGCCAACTAATCTGACTAAAGGTAGGCTGCCCATGAATTCATACTTTATTAGGTGCCAGAGAATTCGTATAGGAGACAGACATTTTAACTTGCTTAAGCATAGAAAAATTTCAGTCAGAGTTTACAAACAATTGTGAGAAAAATCCATTGGAAATCAAGCTAGATTAAATGGATGCAAGTCATTGTGCATCCTTATATTCTCTTTTGCCTTCTGATTGCCTTAGAAGACACCATTTAAGGAGCTGTTTCTAGCTTTCCCAGTTATATGTAAATTCTTGAATGTAGCCGAACTATTAATGAGCTTTCTTAAGTTAGGTATTTATTCTATTTCCCGTGTCAGCACACAGAATCCCAGAATTCTCAGACTCCTAATGTCTCGGAATCCAGCCTGCGACTCCTCCAGGCAGATCCTTGGTGACCAAGCTGTTCCAGCTAGAGTCTTTCCTCCATGAGTAAGATCGCTTTTCTTGTCCCTTCTCATGACAGCTTGAAGTGTTGGTATCTTTTTGTGTTATTCCAATATGCAGTTCTTTAGACAGAACTCAGTTGGTGTTCCGAACCCCCCCACACCAAACAGCGACACCAAAACCCTCAAAGTATTGTCATCTTTGAGATGCACAACAGCAAATTTGAAGGAAGCTATTATATGTGCATCTAAACGTGACTTTTCACAAAAAAGGAAAACTGACATTTTACAATAATTGTTTCTGCATGCATGCATATATACAACCTCTCTCTTGCTCCAGAAAAATATGGTTAGAGGGATTAGAAATCATTTTAAGATATGTTTTTATACTTTTCTGGTAGGAGCTTTTCATTATGTTTAGTTTTGGTAAGACACAAAGGTAGTTTAAAATCAACAAATTGTTTATGTGTTGTTTAGTTGCATAAGAATAGAACACTTCTACTTTTCATACAAATGTTCTCATGAAGATTTTAATTCTCTTATTTTATATAATGAAGTGAGAGTTTTGTACTTTGTGCCGTGCTATTTCTATATGAGAACAACTCTATATAAATATTTATGTGGTTGCATCATACGTTTGGGCTATTGTTCATATTGTGCACACCGCTCCTCAAATACTGAAATTCAGAGGAAAACTATCAGATTTGTAAACAGTAATTAGATGGTTTCTTCTATATTTCTTTCAAACAAACAAACAAAAGGAACAGAACTGTTTTTCTGTTTTTTGAAATACGGTGTTTAACTTAAGATGTTTTTTGCCAGGTTACATTGTGGAATTAATTTTCTCTTAGCACTTGGAAAATGGGGTTTAGGTAATGGGAAAGTAGGCAGATTTAGGACTGTGACACTGAAAATGGAACCTCCCAGTATTTTACAGAACACATCGTCAGGCAGAAGGAAGGATGTTCATAATGAAAGGTCCATTTCTGTTCTTGCCACATTGGTTTGACATGAAATTGCAACTTGTGTTTTTTTAAAATCACACAACAATGAGTAGATGAAGGACAACTTCCGCAAGTAAATGTTTTTCTAGAAAGTAAATACGGAAGGTTGTCATAATTGAGATGTGTTGGGAAGGCTGGACAATAAGTGAAGGGCAGCTAATAAAAACACCATCAGAGTTATCTGTGTACAWATATTTTTGTTTGGAATCCTTATAAGAACAAAAACAGTCTGACATATTGGCTGGAGTAGTTTTATTCTTTTACCTAAATGGTCACTGATGTATGACACTTACATTGATAATGAAACATGAAAATTTGGAAAAGTTTGGGCTCTTAAATATCAATATCTATAGGCAGTTAATGTGTGACTTTTCAGAATAGTCAATCAAAATGACTAATAACAATACCCACTAAAACRTTTTGATTGAGGTAAAAATACTGCATAATTAAAGATGTGCAAATACATCATGTCAGATTGCTAAAAGAAATTGTCAATCGCTTCCTGCTATTCTCAATTTACATTGCTTAATATTGCTTTATGCAGACTAACTATGTTCTCCCAATTGTTCTCTTTCTAACAACTTTTTAGCCAAGTGCACATGGAAAGCATTTTGGAATATTTTCTAAGTGTTTAACTTAGAACTGATATTTGTGCATTGTAAAAGCTATATTAACATAGATTTCTTCTATACTAGACTTGGACTCTTCCCAGCTTCAGAGGCAGGTGGGTGCTACGGCTGCATCCTGGCTTCATGCTCTTAGAGGCCTGGTAGCCTGGGCTGTATTTTAGGATGCCCCTTGTGTACCTCAGAGCACACCTGCCCTGCAATATACATTAGCCATAGCATCTATTGCATAGACTACCCTAGTGCAACTCAATGAAAAATGAGTGAAATCACTGCAAGAGTGAAAATGAATTTGGGATGTCTCACTGAGAGAACATGAAAAATGGGGTTGCTTTACGATGTTTTGCCATGGACAGTTGCCTTTTTGAACACTCTCTATAACATCCATAATAGTATAGAAGATCCAGTGGAATCTTTTTTATGACTAAAGAAATCATTTTCATATTTGTTCTAGAGACTTTATTTGATAAAGAAAAATAGGCATGATCATATTCCTGTCTTCGCTGTGGGTTTTTTTTTTTTGTTTTTTTTGCTCTTGGAAGTTTAATGTCCTTGCATGAAATTTTATTTTTATATCAAAGCTCACTTGCACCACAAACAGTTGTCAGTTTTAGTCTAGTTGGATAGTTGTAACTAGATATAGTTGTGGTTAGCGGTTCCAACTTGTTGCTTATTTTGTGTTTTTAATAGTACAATTTCATTTGTGTTCATGCCACATTAGGTATTTTTTTAATTAAAAAAAAAAAGTCCTTTTATTTTTTCTTTGTTTTTGAATACTTTTTTTTTTTTTTTTAAGAGGAGGACTTTTTTTAGATGCATCTTTGGATTAAAATGCTTACTTTTGTGACTGCCAGTTGAAGACACTTACCAAATGGATTGTATCTGCCCCTTCAGTTGGTTAGAATTTCTCTCATGAGATAAATGAAGATAAGCTAGATGCCAAGAAAAGTGTCTTATCAGACATAGGCTTGAAAACAATTGATAGTATAAAGGAAGACAATTTTTTTTTCATTTGGGCCTTTGTATTTAAAAAAACYTCAACAATATAGTTAACCTTTAGAACTAATTTGTTCCTAAAACTTGGGTATTCATGATGAAACATGCCTGTGGGAAGAAAAGAGTTTGGTTAGTGGTATGATAGACATGAGCTCACAGAAATATCTGTTTATTTCAAAGCATGATTTCTGCACGAATATACTTTTGTTTTGATTGCCTAGTGTATACTGATTCACACCATAGCAACTGTCAAATAGAAATGTTCTTCTAGGGTGAGAGATAAAAAGGGAGAAATTTACAGTGCTGTATGGAATTAAACGTTCTTTAATATTGAACAGAAAATCAGTTTTGATCATGAAAAAAATCTATTTGAACATGAAAGAAATCATGCAAAAGGAAAAGCACTTTTTTGGTTTTGATTTTGAAATATTAAAAGTTATGACCAAAATGAAAATTTTCTGTGTCTTTCATGGTGTTAGAATAAATTAATGGTTAGGTAAAAGAATCAATGGTTTTTCATTGTGTTGTCTATGGATGAATTCTAAAAGTCTTCAAAAAGGAATTAGAAAAAGCAACTTCATATGAGCTATGCAAAGATCTTTATATAGGAATTTTGTAAAGATGTCTGGACCCACGTTGAGAACTTCTTAGAGATTCACAAATAGCAAAAGTTGAAAATAACAGGAATATAGTAAATATAATGGGATGTATTAAGTTGCTGCCATGTAACTAAAATAACAGCATTACAAGCTTTTAAATTAATATGTGAACTGTCAGCATAAACACTCTTAAATCAATTTTAATTAAATTTTCTTGTGTTAATTCATAGCAATAAACATTTAGTGCTGTCAAGACAAAGTTTTTTGCAGGCTTATTCTTTAGGTAACTTAGCAGTGAAAGGTTTGTGCTTTTTTTACAAGTCTGAAGCAATATCTTACACTTTAACAGAAAGTCTTAGATGTTTAAGAATCTACAAACTAAGTAAAATTTGCTGTGGAAGCAAATCTTTTTGTTCACAAGTCTGTGCAAAGAAGTAGGGGCTTTTCCCAACATCAGAAACGTGAAGCTCTTTAATTACAGGCACAGTCTTTTTCACTGACAGTTTAGGTAGAATGTTCTTTTATCCTTTTCACTTGCAAACAGATGTTCAGAAAAAAAGAATTTGTCAATTGGCCCATGTGCTGAATAAATAACATATTTTACAGAGTCAGAGACTACCCTGCTCCCCCTCCCCCAGAAGGATTCTCCAGCCAATGAACTAACCAAACAACCCCTCATACTTTGCAGGTAGCTGAAGAAAAGGCCAAAACTGAATGAAGTGACTTTTATAATACTCTAAGCTGGTAAGGGATATTTCATAGATTTCTAAAAATACCTGTTTCCATATAAAACTCTCAGCTGTGTAACTTGGTTTTGCCAGTCTGCCACTGAGTGTGGGATTAGGATCCTTGTTAAACAGGCCTATGTGAATGTGATTCTTGGATAACATAATAAGCCTGCATCTATTTCTTTAATGATTTTTATAAAGGTGGAGTGAGGTGTCAGGAAATGGTTCTTAGAGAAGCAGTATCAGTTTTCCTACCATTATTCCTGATTTTTTCAAAGCTTCTTTGTTCATTCATATTCAGCATGTAATCCCTGAATCTTTTTCTAAGGAAGTGCTACTTAACCAGTTATTCTCCACGCTTGTTTTTCCCATACTGTGTCTCCCAGTAAAACATGTCTCCACGTATCTCCAGTTAAACTGTAAAACTTCACTCTCTTTTCAAGGCACTTCTCCATTTATTTCAAGATGATTTTGAATTCTAATCTTGTCTCTCAATGCACTTGCTGTCAGTGCTTCATATCTTGTATGTCTCAGCTTCATATAAATTTGATAAGAATTTTTTCCGATATATCATCCAGATTGTAAATGAAAGCATTGTAAAGAACTGGGCCAAGCGCATACCCTTGTGGAACCCCTCTTCTCAGCCTCCTTCAGCATACTTGCCTTGCTTTCGGACAGGGCTAATCACTCTTGGGGTCTGCCTATCCAATCAGTTTTGTGTCCATTCTATGACAATTTCAGCTGATTGTAATTTGTCAAATTTGCTTGTAAGAATGTCATGTCAAAACAATATCAGAAGACACATCAAAATTAAAATACAGGGAATATGCTGCTTCTCCATTATCTCTACAGCTCACATCACCCTATCAAAGAAATGATTTAGATTTGGTTTGCAATAATTTGTTCCTAACATGTCTATATTGTTTGCTGCCTAACTCCTTGCTAACTTCCAGGTGCATATATGTAATCTGATAATTAAGAGCCAGTATTTTTAGGATGCAAGTTTAGCTGAGCAGTCTGTAGTTTCCCAATTCCTCTCTTTTCCTCTGATTCTTCCATTTAATAGGCTTTGTTTCATTCCAGTTCTCTCTTGCAGCATTCATCAATGAGTTTTCAAAGGCAATTGCCAAGGTACTAAAATTGCTTTGAATTGCTTTTAAATATGCTAGATGAAGTTCTTCAGGGTCAGCCTCTTTTGAAAACATCTACTTTGCGTGAGTACTCTCCGATTTCTTCTTTTCCAGTCTGGGTTAGTCATCTTTGTGCTGGTGATGTTTTTAATGAAGCCTGATGCAGAAAAGCATTTGGGAGTTTAGCCTTTTTGATATCACCAATCTCTCCGCAGAGTAGCCTGCCAACTCTTTCCTTGTATTTCTCTAAATATAACAATATGCAAATTATTACTTCCTGATATTACTTGCTGATACTTTTTACTAATGCAGTCTCTTGTGCCTTGCTTGTTTGGCGTTACATGCTTATAAGCATTGTTTTGTATTCAGCCTTCTAATTATACCTAGTTTTCACTTTCTGAATGTTTTCTTCTTATGTTTGAGGTCAATCAAAAACGCACAATGTAGCCAGTTCAATCTGTTAGTACTCTTACTATGCTCTTCTGCCTGTTTTTTTTTGTTTGTTTGTTTGTTTGTTTTAAATGAAACTGCAGGTTTGGGTTCGTCGCTAGACTTTTCTTGACTCTCTGAGATTATTGAGGACTGGAAGGCCGTTGCTTTCATTTTTCTGTTCTCCTTCCTATCCTTTCTGAGGATTGTGAACTCTCGTGCTTTGGTTGCTCTTAGCCAAAGTGCTTTTCACCATCACATTCTCAGTCATTTCCTTTGTATTGCTTGTATTCAGAATTTGAAGAGCCTCTCCTTTTACTGCTTTCTTCGCCTTCTAAAAATATTTGCCAACACATTTCAAGAACTTGAGGGATAATCTGGTGCCTTTGTGACTAGTACAGAGCTAAGACAAATGGACCAGGATTTTATTTGTGCAATCTGTTATAGTTCTAGGAACCTATGTCCGCATTGCATATTTATCCTCCATAGAAATTTGCCCCAGGTGTTTTTCCTAGGGTGTGTACCGCATCTGTGGGTGATGCAAAGCAGACTTTTGCACAAATTCGTGTGCGTGCATAGGAAACAAACTGCTGGAGGATCTTTGAGAAGATGCACTTTGCTTCTGGGGGAGGTACTGTTCGTCCATCTTGCAAGTGAGGTGCACCTGTGCATTACTTCAGCTTTGGTTCTGCTGAAGGGGAGGCTGCACTGACTGCATCAGTGGTGTGTTTGAGTACTGCATAACTCTAAGAATAGATGCAAGGCACATTGGCACCTGAAAGAATCCCTCCASTACACCAAGTAGCTAATCGAGAGGTGTCCTTGTTCGGCTGTACTAGTTTTCCCACAAATGTCTGTGAGATTAAAATTCTGTGCTTTGAATTAGTTTGCTGACAGTTTAAAAGACTGATATAGCTGATTTTTGATAGTCATATGAGCCATTTTACAAGCTAATTAAGTCCTAATTATGCATTATGACATCCGCATCCTCTGGTTTATTCTCCTGACTTTGTGTATTCAGCTGTTTGGTGTGAACTCTCCAAGTTGTCTTTCTCCTATAATGTTAGTATGCATAACCATCTCTCTATCCTATTTCTTGGGGTTTTGTACATGTTGCTGTCTATTTAATCTTTACTTTGGAGTTTTGTCACTTCTTCCTTACTTTGTTAAACAGAAATAAGGTAAGGAACAGGAATAGAAAACTGACTTCTGCCATCCGAGTGAACTGTGTCGACTGTTAGAGTACAGTAAGATTCCCTGAGTTTTAACCATTCTGTCTGGACTCCTGAGAATTGCTACATAGATTTTGACTGTCTGAGTGAGTGATTTGTGGAGGGTATCAACAAATTTAATAGACTTATTTGATTTCGTATTACAGGACTGCCACTTGCTTGTCTGCTTGTACTATGGTTTATGAAAAGCTTACAGATTTCTTCCAACTGCTATCAAAGAGAATTGTCCAAAAAAGAATTCAGGGCGATGCTACTGAGATGTCATACTACTACTGTACACAACTCTGTGTATTTATTCAGCGTAGGGCACTAGCACTATGAAAAGCTGAAGCAGCTGAAATGAATCTTTTCTTCTACCTGTGCTTGCMCTTCAATAAACTTCTGTAAGTGTTAGTAATGGTTATATCAGGAATGTACTGCTTTCCATCAGGAAATTGATTTTACTTATTTATTATGCTTGCAAAAACAATTTTAATTTTATAAATAGTCTTTCCAGATAGTTGCATACCTGGAGAAGTTCCAAGCAGGAGAAAAAGAGCAATAAGATACTGTTAGTTTCCAATGGAGCCTTTAAAAAAATTATTCCATCTACAGAGTTCTGGATTTAGCGCTGCTTCTTGATTTGTTAGAGATGCATCCATACTATATGATTATAGTACACAGACACCAAATGCTGTGTTTGAACAAGCTGTCTGTCTTGTTTTAATAAAACAAGTGTTTATCAAGTTTGTGATATATTAACTATGTAATATGCAAGGAAGAGTAACAGAAAGGCACAAAACCCACTAAATCTCACTTATCAAAAAAAATCTAAGCAGCTATGCGTATGTTGAGGTATATCAATGTTAAGGAAAGCCTTCTGTTCTACAGTTAAAGTYGTGTCATTTCTTAGAATTAAGTCATATCCGTAGAAAAGAAGGTGTCCATTTCCTGAAAAATCAAAGAGCACTTCAAGTTCTGTGCCTCAACTGATGATCCTTCTCTGGTCTTTTGTCTCTGTGTAAATATTCTAGGCAACACTCTGAGTTGTTGTAGTCTTACTTTTACAATTTTGTTTTTCTTCTATTAGTGTAAACAGTCATATATTTGTAACTCCTGTCTGTTATCTTAGGGACAATAGGGCCAGGTGAAGTACTTCTGTTTATTTGATATCTGTAGTCTGATTTTTCACCAGGTTTTGATTATTTGGGTTTTGTATTGCACCAAGGATTCCTGCTTGGTCTTCAGGTACTAGCTAGGTCTAGGGCTTCCAAGTTCAAGTGAGATCTGGTGCATTCAGACCAGCAAGGCTGTAGGCAGCAATTGCATGGAAAAAGATAAATGTTCTTTGGAGACTTCCCTGACTAGCTGTGTTACTATAACTGAACAGCATATTGGCAAGTGTTGTCCAAATTTTTGGTTAATGGTCAACTAATGTCTGTAAAATACAAGGTGAAAAAAGTCATGAATAAAGTCATGAATACACTTATGGAAGTAAATCTTTGGAAAAAAGGTTTTCAGATTTCTTGGTTGAATTTTTGATTACAGAAAATATGGTACTTTGTTTTTCACAGAATATATTTGCTCTATGTCTTCAATTTTGTGCCAGTTTGTAGTACAGCCAGGTAAGTGAGCCAGTATTGCTGCAAAGAGTAATTTCAGCTAGAAGCTGTAGGAACAGGAACATGATTTGAAAGGGGTTATTTGTCTTTCTGGGTATTTGTTTTCTTCTTCTGACAGGGAAAAAAGTGTGTTTAAAAAAAAAAGAAAAAAGAAAAGGTGAATCTCTCCTTCTAGCACTTTACCTGTATTTATTTTCACTTTTCCACTTCCTTGTGTGCAGACTCACTTATGTCCTGGAGTTTCAGACTCTGTTTATCTTCCGCCTACAGCTTTCTGAAACTACATTAATGTGCCTCAGCTGTCTTTGCTTCTGTCAAATACATAACTAATGACAAAATGGTGCTTTAAAAATTAATCAGACTGTTTCTGGGGGAATGAGAGAGTGATCTGCATGTAATCACTTCATCCAGAAAGAGAAAAATATTCAACATGTAAATGAATAGTATGTAAAAAAGCATAAGACCGAGAAATATGTATATTGCTGTATTTTGTTGAAAGTTTTTTACCGTTTCTCAGCTCATTCTCCAAAGCATTTTTGAAATGGATTGCTACAAGTGAATTGCTAATCTGAAGACATCTTGGGTATGGTTTTGTTAAAGCATTCAAATATGTCTTTAAACTTGTTCTATTCATATAATGAACTTAAATGGGCCCATAAAGGTATGTAGTATCACAAATTTCAAAATTAAACTTTCTCCTATTTTCCACTTTTCTTGGTCCCACTTAAAGATTTTAAAATTATTCTGTACTTTACTTGCTTACCTATTAGCTTGCTACTAGTAGGAAATAAATGAGCAGTTTATCATGTGTGGTTTTTTTATGCTGCATGTATGTTACAGATTTCATAAACTTTCACTGTGGTCTTACTGATCCCTTTTCTGAAGAAAAATAAAAAAGCTGCATAATTTGTTACAATGATAATATTTCTACCCTAATTGACCAGGAAAAGAGTCTAAAAGATTTAAGAAAGGCGGTGGTATAATACTGAAGAAAATTATATGAACTTTTTACTTATTAACATGAGTTTTCACTACTTAATTTACATTATGAGTTTGAGTGAAGTTATGAGTAATTGGAGCAGGAGATAATCTTATCTGGTTTGCGTGGATATTGGTGCTAGTTTCCCTGAAGGATGTCCGTACCTTACAGAGATTTTCACTAAGCTTTGGCAGAGCTTTTTGTATATTAACCAGACATGAAACTAATGCTAATCTTGCTTAGTTTATGGCAATTTTTGAAAACTCTATAAAGAGTTATTTTGTTTTTATAGATGTAATTAGGACTTATCAACAGAAACCCGTATATACATGAATTAAGAGGTGACCCTTCCTCCCCCAAAATCAGAGCATGTAAATCAATTTTCGTAACCTATCAATTTCTGTACCACATGAAGAAGTTGACTGACAGCTTTTAACCCATCRATAATATTCCCTGTAGGAACTGTTAAGTAAACAAGAGGATGCTTGTGGAACAATACCTACTCAGACAGCTTGACATCTGTGTCCTAAAATTGCCAAATGTGTCTTTCCATGGTCCTAAGTGGTCTCACTTTTCCTATCAAACAAGATTCAGAAAAGTGGAGCCATGATTTTTGGTTAATTTTTTATGAAGCTTTTCATGTTGAATAAGACTTGTTGGTTTAGGTTGAACAGTAAAGCAGCAGATGCAGATATTGCATGTTGCAAGAGATWCTGTATTTCAGTTGGAAACTAAGAATCAACTTTTCAGTAGTTGTGAAGTGGCCTGTTCTAAGGTTGGAAAATGCTTTTGTTTTAAAGCAACAGTCTGTAACAGGTTTCCAGTGTCTTCTGATGTAAATCGATGTAAAAATGTGCAGAAATTTGCCATGCATCAATAGGACAAAATAATTCATGTTTCAATATGCTGGACACCTTAAGTTATAGCAGTAGAATGTAAAATTAAAACCATTTTCATGTCATTTGCTGTAAAGTCTTTTGAACAAAATTCAGATACTCTGGAGTTGTCTTCAAATCTAGCATTTTATTTTTGTGATATTAGTATGCATGAATGCCTGTGAAACAGAGCTGCAGCTGAAGGGGTGTGCTTTCGCTCATCATACACTAAACCTAATTTGGTCTTTCTTTGTCTCATGAAATGTGGAGGGAATCTGAACTAGGGTTCTAATCACTTCTGATTGCACCCATTTTTTTCTCTCTCTCCAATTAAAAAAAGAATTACAGTTTGCTGTGACCTTCTTGGAGTAATAGTGAAACAGAAGCTGTGCTGTCATGAAAGCAGAAATCAGTCAGTTGAGTAAGCAATGACCGATACAGCTGGAATAGGTAACATACAGGAAAAAGTAGGGAGTTAGAAGAGAAATACATAATAATATATTTGTATTTTGGGAATATTTCTTTTTACAACTGAGATCAAGGGCTTTTTTTTTTTTTAACTACAGAAATATAGTTCTAGCTTAGATGTAGAGTTTTGGGGCATATTGGTTTCCCTACACTGTAGTCTTTATGAAGAAGGGGCTTCTGAAAAAAAATCTGCAGCAAAATTAAAGATTCAACATATTTAATCAATTTAGGTCAAGAGACCAAAGGAAACCCAGCCTGAGAAACATTACAAAAAATATCAATCATACTTTTGTTTGCAAGAGGACATAATTCATTCCTATAGAAAAGCCTAAATATTAAGTTTCATGAAATATACAAAATATAATGATACTCAGAAATAGAATGCTTAAAAATGTGCAAGAAAATACCGTACATAATTTTAATTCAGATCTCTCAAAAAGTATGTTGTGTTTTAAACTTTGTGGCATTCTTCCAGGGAGAACAAATTCAATTTAGGCTGAATTAGAAAATGCTGCACTTCTATTTTGGTTAGAGTTTGAAGCTGTAACACTTTTCTAGGGTTTGACTGCAAGTCTTAAGAGAGAACAATTCTTTTGCTGCTTCTAAATAAGTTAACTAACTTTCTTAATGCTCTTTGTAACTGGAATGGCTTTTCTGCATTTCTGTTAGGATGACGAGTCTCCTGCATTCCTTAAATAAGTTAAGCAACAATAAAATATCTCCAAGGCTCGAGAAGGAGAAGTCTGTGAACTTTTTAATTTGCCGCGCACTTCCAATGTTAGGCTATTCTATATTTGTTTTTCCATCAACTGTATGTTGTGTTTACACATGCATGCTTCTTGCATAGCTCCCTGCATGTCAGCCAGGACTGGAGGGCACTTCAGATTGTGTATCCACAAAAAGAATCTGTTTCCTGGGGAACCTGATGTTTTTACTTCTTCTACCTTTCGGATTCTTTCCAAGGAACACCAGCATGTCTTTCAGAGCTGTAGAAGATACTTAGGCAATCAGTTTTAAGAGGCACAAGCAACCTGAGAGTCAATTTTTGCTAGTCACTGGATGTGCTAACATAGCTGCAAGAGACAGCCAGTGGCAGAAACTAATTTTTGGAGTCTGGCTCCATTGCTAATGAAATCTCTCCTTTCCTCAGCAGCTGATAAGTGATCAGGGTTTTCCCAGGGAAACCTAGGGAAGAAGAGCATAGTGGAATTTACTGACTCTGAAATAAAGCTAAGGATCTAAAAAGGTATGGGCAACCCGTTGTTTTTAGAAAAATATCAATTTAAACTCTCTTTTTAACCTAAGGATGAGGGATTCTGTAAAATGTACAAATTGAGATTGACCTTGACAAAAGTAGAAACCACATTTAGGGTGGAGCCACACAACTGCCAGCTTCCGGTTGTCTGCACAGCCTCTGTATCTGGAACCACTTAAATGTTGTGTCCTTATTTACTTGCAGTAGTAGAGCAGGAAATCGTGTTTGTACAGCTCACCCCACGAATACCTTGATGTGGTACAACTAAAGTAACGAGCCTGTGCTATTTGTTGGGCTGGTAAAGGAAGCATTGCCCATTTCTTGTTCTCTGATGAACAGAAGGTGAGCAAAAACGCCACTGGAAGGAGAAGAGTATGGAATACCCCGGTACTAAACCGACTCAAATCTCAGAATGAACCCGGAATAAAAATGTTCTAAAACTTTTTAATCTGCAGCTCTGGGAATGAATTGGGATTGAATAGTGAAGGAGGCTATCACCAACAAGAAATCATCGTCTTGCAAGTTTTGAAATACTTGTGGTGAATGAGACAAGAACCTGGAGGGAAAAAAAGTGCAAAAAACCCCCCAAAAAACCAACAACAAAAAATGGGGGGAATCGCAGCATAGTTACAAGTTGGATGCCATCTTGGGGGTGGTATTCATCCCTACATCTGCTGCGAAATTCCTTTGTGGGGCAAGTCAAATAACTTCCCTAATATTGCAGTGTCACTTTCTGCGTATCCAGGCTCAAACCATGAGAGCTGGTTCGCGTAAGTGCAGGAACTTGCAGCTGCAACTACAGTAAGTGCTGCATTTTGAAGGAACTGAACACCATGTAGCAAACACAGATTTATTTTGGGTGTAGGAAAGGTGCAAAAGGGAGGAAAGTGCTGTGGCTTTATCTCTTTGATTACCCTTCATCACCACTCCCTGCTAGACTGTAACTTGCAGTGCTGTGAAAAGCCTTTTCTCATGCAGTTCACGCTGCAGCTCACAATGCTCCTTTGTATCTTGCAGCACAGAGGAGGTGCCACCTTCATTTCCAGGTTTGCGTTATATGTAGCAGCCACACGTAATGGGAAGTAAATGGAACACCACCCCCCTCCGGCCCCCCCAAACAAATCCCTGTAAATTCAAATTGGGTACAGACAACAACTACTTGCTTAATCTCCCTTTGACCGAGTTCCTGATAATTTGGACAGAGTTAATACTATTTCTTTCTTCACATGGCTGTTTTTTTTACTGTAATATTTTGGAAATGCTTGGGGTACCATAGCAATGAGTATCATGAAAAAGCTAGTGAGAAAATTTATTCAAACCTTATTTCAAGTAAAAAATTATTAGCATCTTAAAATAAATTGTTCCATGCTGTGTATGAACAACCTGGAGAAAACAAACCATTGAGTCCCAAGCACAGAGTGGTGAAGGGATCAAAAGGGATCAGTATTTTGTGCATGCAAAGCAAGTGAAGTAAGATTGCAAAGACTGCCTTAATTTTGACATTACTGAAATTTCATATCTCTGGCTTTGCAAACTTGAAAAACTTTAGTGTGTATTTATGAGTATCATGTTTTAGGTTAAAAATATACAAAGGGAATAAAAACTATTTGTACTGATGTCTTTGTGCTCCATCATTAGCTTGGAAACCTTAAATACTTACTGCAGTTTTGCCAGTTCAACTGACAAAGTAGATAAATGTTTAATGTTTCTGTTTTCATCTTGCAGCTTGTCATGTCGTGAAATTCAGTGATGAAATACTACTGTATGTTTAGAAAATATCTGTAAACACTTCACATTTTCAAATATTCTCAGTTAGTGCTTTAACTAAATATTTTTGCCAAACTGGTTTTAGATAGGTTGTTCAGGTGATCAAAGTAACTCTTTCTGTTTCTATTTTCTCAGGTCATTTGTTGAACAGTATAGCCAAAGAAAATCACTGCCAGAACAAAGACTTCCATATTAAGTCATATGGTTCTTATGAATTACACTTTTTATATTAATCAGATTCATAATCAAAAATTGTTCTAATTCGCACCCAGCTTAAAAATATATTGTATGCTTTAGATTTAACAGCACTAATATCTTAAATGCATTTTATATATGAGAACAAATTATATATGGTAACTAATGCTGATGAGCTGCCTGATAAATTGAATTCAACCCCTTAATCTCACATCAAGTCCATTCGTCACCGTTCCAGTCCAGTGAGTTGGAACTTAATGGTGCAATTAACTTTACTTCCTCTAGGCAACTAAATGTGCTGTCCCTTCTGCAAATATTTGCAGGGCTTGAAGTTCCTTTTATTTGGATCCCCTAAGGCAAGTACTTTCTGTAAAGGGCAGAAAGTTTGAAACATCACCTGCCTCATAATGAGCATAAAATGTGCATGACATTCTTCTACTTGAAACAAAACACCTGCAAAATGAATTCTATTTCCTTTCTCTCTAGTTGCCACCAACACTTTTTGTTTAAAGGTGGGTGTGGGAAATGGATTGAAATGGTGACAGCAGTTGTAGCCCTGGTCCTGAACAACTGGAGTCAGACCAGTGATATGTCTAGTTCAGTCTTCCTGTCTCCAGCACTAGTAATTAGGAAATGCTCTTTGGGGAGATAACTCAAGCCTGGCCACTCTTATGAGTTTATTCCTCCTCCATATTCCAAATCATTGATTAGAGATTTTAGAGGACAGATACCTTCTTACTCACTCTAGTATCTGTTTTGGACCTTTTGTCCATAAATTTGTCTATCCCTGTTTGATCCTGTGGATACTTTCTGCTTCCACAATCTTCTGCCGCAAATTCCAGGAGAACAGTATCTTACACATCTGCTGTGTAAGACAGTGCTTACTTTTATCTGTTGTATCTCCTGCTGCTTGCAGTGAGTACCTCCTAATATGAGTTTTGCAGGATTTGGTGCATAACACTTCTTATATGCCTTTCCCTTCACCTTCATAATTTTGTAGACTTCAACTGTACCTCCCTCCTTCCCCCACCCCCAGCCCCAAGCTTTCTCCTCATCAAATTTAAGAAACCAGGCTTGTTAGGAACCTTTTCCATCCCTGTAGTCATTTTAGCAGTTCTTCTCTGTACCTTTTCTAGCAGTATTGGATTAGCTGATGTTTTGGAGACTAAAATGATGCATGATGCTCAAAGATGTCAGTGAACCAGGGTTTTACATTGTAGCAAGATGATATCCAATTTGTTGATCTCGGCACTCTCCCTGATGATGGCCAACATCTTGTTGGCTTTTTGACTGCTCTCGCTGCACTTCAACGAGAGATTTCAAAAGACAGTCACTGCTGACTCCAGGATCTCCAAGGTGTAACTGCCATTTCCAGTTCAGCATTATGTAAGCATAATTTAGGTTATTTTTCCTCTATATTTATTTACACTGAAGCACATCTGCTGTCTTATAGCACACTTGCTCAATTTTGTGAAGACCTTTTGGAGTTCCTTGCCGTGAGCATGACCTTTGATTTGCYTGAAAGAGTTCAGGATCTTCTGGAACCTTGGAGATTTTGCTGCACACTTCTTTCTCCAGGTTAGAGTTTATTTGTTGGGTTACAAAGGCCATATGGGTATAAAATACAAAAACAGATCATAGATATTTCTAATATTTTTAACATAGAACATTAACTGACAAACAGATCTCAGCTATTTAATCCAAATATTGATAGGCAAGCATTTGAGAAAAAGTAAAGCAATACAGATTTAAACCACACAAAATAAAGACTGAAGATCAACTTGTGTAAGTTTAAGTGCCCTGTGTTCCGTGCCTGGCCTAAGGAACCTGAAGCATTTCTTGCTAAGGTACCGCTTCCAGATACAGAGAAAGGTTTGTCTATACTTGTCAGTTGGAACATGCTAAGAGTAGTGTGTGTAAACCTTGTTCTGTGATCAAGGAAATTTGTCTCATATCTTCTGGTCATCTTGTCTTGTAGACTGAATTCTGAGATTTCACTAGATGGTTGTGGTACTATGGGTCTGAATCAAGTGAGCGGTGAACAGGACCAAAGAAAGATGACCATATGTACCTGTGTGTTAGGTACCACTTAAACTATGCTTAGGTTGATTTTGTATGAGCTAGGTGGAGCATGGTCACATAATAAAGCATGTTTAAATTCTCAGTTTTATTTGATAATGTAACTGATCTTTGAATGAATTTTTAGTCCATCCCAATTGCAAAGTGGAATGTGTTGTTTAAACCATAATGTAAATACCCATCATTTGCATACAAGAAAATGTTTACCAGAGTGAATGTTCCATTTGGTCATATTTCAATCAAAAATTCATTTTGACTTGGGTTCTTTGGGCCTGAATTGAGAATACGGTATCCAGATTTTTCAGAAATCTTGTTAGCAGGCTTAAAATACTCTGTACTTAGAAGCCTCCTGTATATTTACTATAATTGTTACTTATGAACAGATCATAAAAAGCCTCCTAACATTTTTGGCTATCTGGGGATACCTGTTACATAAGAAAGCAATGGTTTCCAATTCACTGCTTATGACTTGACTACTTATAATGACTGAGATTATTTTAATATATTGAACTTGGTAATAAGTTCTTTCTTTTGCTTTATATTTTTTTCTGGTTGATTAACAGAAGATGTGTTTGTGGGTTTTATTATGCTTCTCTTGAGACATCTTAATTCAGAGTAAGAGGAAGAAATAGGTACACTTAAAGATAAACACTAGCAAACATTCTTGCTGAAAAAGTAACTTTATTAGTATATGTAAACAGTGGAGACCAACTTGCTGAGCAGGAAAAATTTTCAGATACAGCACCGATTTGCGGCATGGTTTTATATCCTACTGTATTTCAAGTTAGCAGCATTTTTCCAACTCAGGTATCAAAAAAGAGAATAACTTGGGCAATTGCAGCTGTTTCAGAGGAGGAGAGACAGAATGGGAATGTCTACATTGCAGCTGTGTACGCAGCAGTCATGGCCTTCAGAGGGCCACTGAGGATATTGCGTACTCCCGAGGCAGTAGGGTGATGGGCACTGTTGAGTGCTCCGTTGAAAATGGAAATGGGCAGATGTCCAGGGGAGAACTTTTATGCTCTCCCCTCTGTCCCACCCCGCAAAAAGAGCACCGATATCCTCTCTATCTGTCTTACCAGACTGAATACTCAGTACCATGTGCTTTACAAACATGGAACCACAGCTGAAAAAGACAATCTGGTAAGTTTTTTGATTTTCAGCTGTTTAACTAATTACTATGCACATGAGAAACAGTAAGAAAAATGGAAATAGACCATATGAATTTTCATTATCATGAAATATGAACCCTTTCTAAGTACAAACCCTTACTCAAACCCTGTTTAAGTAAATAAAGCATAGTTAAAGGCTCTATCTATAAAAATAGTGATCCTTATTTTTTATTGTGTAGGATACATTCCTACTTAGTATATTTAATGTAGAATTAGTGTTCTCTGGTGATCTTTCCACTTTAAAATTGCTGTATACTATGTTTTAGAAAACTTCTTAAGAAATTTCCTCAACTGTTTTCTAAAGAGTTCATTTTAATGCGAAGGGAATATCCACGCACTTGTTCTATGTGTGTGTGGATAATGTGTCTGAGAACGTGTCTAAAACCTGTAAAAATTTTAAAACACAAGCCCTCCTTTCCTCAGTCTTTGATCTCTGTCTTTTGACATGTTGCTGTAGATAGAATTACCCTTTTTTATATGGCCTGTGGTGTGCAATGTGGTGTGAAAGTGATGACTCTGGGCTACTTACAAGATTTTGCCTTTGTTGTGAAAGTTTTATTCTTTGACACTTTCATACAAGTGGGCGATTCATTACATCACTAGGTGCCTTTTTTGTCAACTTTAAAAAGAGCTAAATATACTTATTGTCCTTTTTAAGACTGGGTGTTTTGAGGTCAGTGGGAAAAAAGGCCTGCATAAGTACAGATAGTGTTATTGATGATAGTAGTAATATTATATCTTTTATAACTTTGTTTCATTTCAGAAATGAGTAGGTGATTAATAAAGTGTTTAGGAAGAACTAGTGCCATGAGTGCAAAGCCTATTGATGGGAAATGCAGGTTTTAAAAATGTGTGTTTAATCACTGCTGTAGGAATAAAAAGAATTTATTTTATTACGGTGCTTATCAGAAAAAGAAAATTATTTTGAATTTTAGTTCAAATCAGCCCCCAAATAATCATAAAAGAGAAAGACTGTCTACTTTAAACATTTCTGTACTATAAAGATGAAGTGAAATGTCTTTTTAGGGTTTAGAATGCTAACACATATTTGTGTGCTACTGTTCATCTATTGTTGTTATAGGTTATATACCTGACACTTTGCATTCACACCTCTTTCAGTGACGCACTTCTAGTGTTTATGTAAATTCTATCTGGGGCCAATGTCACCATTTCTGCTAATTCCATATGGTGTATTGCTAAGCAACATGTGTATGAAAGACGGTGTTGTTTTCATTTTATCTCCCTTCCCTGTCCCCCTCCAGCCCCTTCTCTTCCTCTCCCTCCCCCCCCTCCACCCCCACCCTGCAAAGAGACATGTTTGGAAGATGAGTATTAGTTTTTCAGGCCAAATGGTATTTTTAGTACGTACAATATAAATGATGGAAGATGCAGGAGGTAGTAAAGATTTTGAATGATGTTCTTCAGTTTCATCACTTAAATACTGATGACATTCTGAGTAATTCTTGGGTTTTTTTGTTTAATGCCTTTTTTTTTCCCAAACGTGTTTTTTTTTTTCTTTTCTTTTGGAAGCAATGATTAATTACTATGTTTTCGTATCTCCACATTACACCCTGGAAAATAGTTCTGAAATACTGTTTTTCTGATATATGCATGCGTGAGCATACACACACCCACACAAACACACACACACGAGGATTTCCTATAATTGGAGTTTATGAAAAGTGTCACTTGTTTATTCRCATACATTAAGCCAAATTCTGGTGTTAATTTACTTGAGAGGGAATGGGAAAAGGATAAGGGATCAAAAGAACACTGCCTGTCCCAGCCAGTACACCGTCTTTGCTACGTGACGTGGGAGATGTTTTGCTGCTGTGAAGCCCTCTCTTCCTATTGTCATTGTGGTTATATCCTCCCAGAAGTCTATGTTGACTCTTTTGCTTTTGAATCATAATATAACAAATGCATCTTATTCACTGGGGATGTGTGTGTTAATTAGATAATGTTTAAAACCCCATAACTATATTTAGAAAACTAGAATCCTAGTCTCTTAATGAATTTAAACAAAGGAATTACTGTAGCAATGCAATAACTTGTCTGCTGATTTCCTTAAGCTTAAATACTTGGAACAAATGTGCAAAGTAATTTTTCTGGCCAATCTACATGAGTTAAATGAAAGTATAGAAATGACAGGTCTGTTATTTTGGAGTATGGGTAGTTACATTAATGGGCACAGCAAACTTCGGAAACAGCCTTAGCAGTCAACCAAATTTGTGTGGAAAATGGAAGTAAAAGGCATATTTTTTTGCCTGACCTATCAGTAATGCCAAAACTCAGGAAGGAGGTATGTATGCATATTCAGAGTCATTTTACCCATTTATATTTTATTTTTCAAAAACTAGACCTTGTTTTTCAACATTAATTT
The DNA here is from genome assembly GCF_003343035.1 of Apteryx rowi. NCBI lineage: Eukaryota > Metazoa > Chordata > Aves > Apterygiformes > Apterygidae > Apteryx > Apteryx rowi. The sequence continues at coordinate 725,514 of NW_020449197.1, read as the reverse complement.
TAATTCTTGTACAATGCAAATTATCTTTACCCTCTGTGAAAAGATTTTCCAAGAGGTCTCACTATTGTTTTTATATGTTGTGGTGGCTTCCCCAATCCAGCTTACATTTTTGCAAAGTTTTGTGTGTTGTTCTGTTGTGTAGACCTTTCTTTGGCTTTTCTCTTTTTCCGATTGGTTGTCCAAGTAGAAGGTATAATTTGAGAAATTCAGGATATGAACCATTGTTTCTTGTCCTGCTAAATTTGGACTTGGAGCTGTTGATTACACTGTTTATTGATAGGTGTCCTTGCAAAGTTATTGCATTTTAAATTTGTTACTCAAAGTCTGAATTGCTTTATCAGCTGCTTTAGGACTTTACAATGAAAATTAAAGGTGTTTTACAGACCTCAAATTTTGTACACTTTTAATATAATCATTTGCAAATAACATGTAGCCAAAAGTAATCTGTAATAAAATCTATTTCATTTTCTTTTCTTTTACTTATATGGGTAAACTGGTGGTAGCCTCAGTCATGTGTTATCTCTTTTTTTTTCTCCATTTTTAAGGAGAAAAACAATGTCTTTCCCACAATGTTTGATTACACAAAGGTGAACTCCGTTATTTTTCTCATTTGATATTCATCAATTTGCATATTAATGTTTTCAATGGAAACTAAATATGCTAATTTCACAGCTTCTTAGCAGATTCATTAATCATGAAGATATTTGTATGTTTAAAAAAAAATAAACTGCAGGATGGGTTCCCACAATTATACTACCGGTCAACCTGAAAATAAAATATTTGTAAAATAGAATTTCTTAGGAACTTGTTAGTGATTGTCCATCAGAATCATTAAAACTCAAACTGCTCTGTTCTGTTGTATAATCAGCTATTCCATGTAATCAATTGGAAGCAATATTTTATCATCTATTCATGGTATTTTTAATATTCTCATGAACAATATGTATGTCAATAGATTTAGAATTAGAATGTGTATTAGTATTTTTCATTACATTATATCATCTCAAAGTGACTACAGCCGAGCCTCTATTCTCATATCAATGTATTTTACTATTTTATCTCAAATAAATTGTTTGCGTACTTAGAAGGTATATATGCAATTTTTTTCATTGGTCACTGACCAAACAGATACAGTGACAACAGAATCTTAGAAATCTTAAGTGTTCCTGGAATATAAATAATCAATAATTAGCTTTTTAATGCACTGTTTTTATTTTTGTGGGAGTTCTTGGGAGGGAAGGATTGTGCTTGATTGTTTAATAGTTATTTTAGTGGCTAAGAAAAATACCTAAAGATTTGGACACTGGAATTGGAGAAACTAGAATACCTCTTTGGAGTAGGTAGAACATGTAGAACAACCATCCAGTCTACCCTCATCAGCTTGCACATGCACAGTCCAAAGAAGTAGAGTTAGGGCATTATGTCAGGATTTGTCAGATAGGGGTTCAGTTTTCGGCTTTACTTAAAAAGAAGCCTCCAAAACTTGTAATGTGATGTTAAGCAAAATGTTAGTTTTCCCTGTTCTTTCTCTCAGGTGGAATAATTTTATTTAATAATGCTATTTCTTAAGCATGGGGAGGATAAACTGTAATCTCTTTGCAGAGCTAATGGACAATTCAGTACTTAGAACACTGCAGAAGCAGGTTAAATCAGAAATAACGATGGATAATAGGATTACTGCTGACTTTCAAGGTACATTCATCCTCTAGTCTCTGAAGAAACTGCCTATGAAGCAGGAACTTATTCCAATTTAATGCTGTTTATGTGACTGGAGGAGTTCTTTGTAGAGCTGCCTTGGCTGAGACTACCTGAAGTCCTGTTATCCTCCACAAGAGTTTAGAGAAAACAAAGGCTTGTCATGTAGTGAGATTTGGGGGGAATAGTATTTTATGAGGGAAGGTGACCAAGACACCAAAAGGTAGCATTTTTTCTTTGTGCTTCTGTAGAAGAGTGTACAAGTACATATATGTATGTGTGTGTGTACACACACACACAGGCATATACACACACACAGGCATATACACACACACAGGCATATACACACACACAGGCATATACACACACACACACACACATATGGTGTGTGTGTGTGTGTGTGTGTGTGTGTGTATGTATGTACACACACATTTATTTTTTGTTTTCTTACCTGGTGATCAAGTGTTTTTTTGAAGTCGTCAAAAGGCTTTTTTTTGTTGTTCTGATGTCTGGCTCAGGTGCATGATATCCAAAGGGAATATAATGAGCTGCCGCTGAATTTTAATGAAAGTTTATTCAGAAATGAAAAGACTTGTGTTCTGGGTTCGTTGGCCCCTCTGTCCTTTTAAGCTTGGTTTATGTAAGCAGTCAAGCAAACTTTCAATGAGCAAGTCAGTCAGCAAGCCTTTTTTATCCTTTCTTAAATGTTTGTACATATATAAAAAATAGCTAACCTCTTTACCTTTGTTTATGATTAGATGGAAGAAGGATCTCAAAATTTTCTTCTGTTTCAACATAAAGCTAATGTGATGAAAGCTGAGAACCACTGTTTTAGAATCAAAATACAAAATAGGAAAAAATAAACAGATCTTAAGACTTTCAAAACTATAACTGCTCTTCTGAGGCTAGCTTAATTTTTTTCTTAGCATGAAGTTAATTCCTTTCATGCCTGCAGAGATCATATTATAAGGTCAAGTTGCAATAAATTAATGTATATATAAATGATAGTACAACTAAGGGCTTTCTATCACAGTGCATTAGAAATGGAGCACTGTAAGCAGGTCAGATGGAAGCTCTCAGTGGACTTGGGAATTGTGTCCTAGACATTGCTGTGCCTACATGCATTACTACAGCTCTTGTGATGTATCCTTACTTTGAATATTTCTTTGCAGTGGCTTAAGGGTCAGAAATGATTAGGGACTCTTTCAAATATTTTGAGGCATTTTTCAGCACATACTAGATCACAAAGCAGCTTAGTCTGTACTAGGTAGCAGAACATAATTTATAGCATGTGCTGGATGTTATTTCCACCATGCTGTCATTGTATTTAAACTTGATTAATCTGCTTTCTCACTTTATTTTCTTATACTGCATAGTATATGCTGAATAATTATGTGTGGAATTTCATGCAATTTAAAGCTTAGTCATTGCATTTCATAGTCAGATTTTACAATTGTCATCCAAAATGTCCTCGTTCAAATGAGATATATATCTCATGAGGCTATCCTGGTGAGCAAAATTTAAATAAATGTCATGTCTTATCAGTATGAAACCTCTGAGGATATTTTTCTATCCAGCCATATTTCAATGCTATTCCAGTTCTTCATAGTAATTTCAGTAACATTGTTAGATAAAAATGAATAAAACACTAAATGATACATTTTCTAAAAATGATACTTTTTAGGTATTATTATTATTATTACTACTACTGTTATTATTATTATGAAAAGTAGTTGAAGCTTGACTCTAGGCTAATACCTGGAAATTAATATTTCAGTACTCCTCAAATGGCATCTAATTCAAATGTCACACAGGGACATTACTGAGACAGACTGATACGTTACAATCTCTTTGAGCTAAATTAATATTTAAAAATCATATTTCACAAATAGTTTCTTAATGGGAATAATTTAAAATTTCAGTACTTTAATTTGATGGGGCAAATGCCCTTTTCCAGGCCAGACTTCAATTAATACTAAGAAAAATCAACTCTCTTTAAAAAACGCATTCAGCAGAAATAAGTACAATTTGTGATATATTATATATTGTTTAAAGCCATTTCTATGAACAGATCTAAGATTGATTATATTCTCTAATCATATGTTTAGAGGGTTGACTATTTGTAGATTTTTAGCTTTCCAGATGCTCAAACAATGCACTTTAAGTACAGTATCCATAGATTGTCCCTAGAATGCTGTAGATTAGCTATTTTAAGATTTGAATTGTGAATAAAAGCTGGAGAAAAAGCAACAGCAGTTGCAAATCTGTGTTGTCTCAATTAGCTCATTTTAAATGTATTTGCAAGTGAGGGAGACAAAGTGGGAAATGTCTGCATGAAATACTGTTACTTCATTAATATTTTTATATATATATATATATGTGTGTGTGTGTGTGTCTATAAATAAAAGCTTTTTGTGAATCCTGTCAACAAAGAGTATCTGAATCAGAAGCCCTTTTAGTTTGTTTGTTTCCCTGCGAGGGAGGAGGGCGATACAAGTTGTTATCACCAAGGACTGATTAGCAAATTTTGGACAATAATGAACATAGTTAAGTTTTAAGTAGAGCTGCTTTCTGGTTTTGTTTAGATACCCAAAATTTTACAATTTTGGCCCATAGGTTGTTTTACTGCCAGTTGGAACAGTGTTTTTAATTTGCTTTAATCTGGTAATTGCAACTCTTAGATCTTTTTATTGAATTGTTTGTAACATGTAATTGTTAATCTTTAAAATAAAGATAAAATATGCTTATTTTAATTTCAATTGTTGTCTTAACATGCTTTTCTTATGTTATAAACAGTACTTACAAGATCTATATCTTGTTGCATTACTTGATTTAGCTAACTTAAAGCAAACCAAGTTCCAAGTTGTGTGCTTTTCTTTTTCTAATGTATAGATTGGAGAAGTACTGAAGTTTATTAAATGGCTTTTCTGAGGAAAGATATTTGCCTCCAACCAAATAAGCAAGTTGTACAGACACTTTAATGAGAGATCAAGAATGAATTTTAATAGGTTCTAAACACAGGTTAAAGCTAAACAAATGCAACTTTTTATGGTTTACCTCAGGGTAACTAGCAGTCCAAAGTGATACTGATCTTACTTTCATTGTAGGGGCTATCTGTACTGCAGTTGACTGAGTTGCAAAATAGTTTTAAAAATCAAGAATGAGAGGGTGTTCAATAATTGTTTAATGTTCCCATTTAGTTTAGTTTAAAAAAAAAAAAATCCAGCTTGTATCTCAGCTAACCTCTCCTCCATCATAAGTGATCAAAAGAGGCTGTACATGTTATTACATTATTCCAGCCTTGCTGAATGAAAACAGACTTTGAGTGGGTTCTTGCAGAGTGCGATGGTTCCAGTGCATTACAAATTGATGGAGGATGTCATATGTATTACTGTATGTCTAATGTCAAACAATAAGCCTGAGCTAATATTTATGCATCTGTTCTATGGGATATCCAAGAGAAGTGGCATTCCTCTGCTCATATTTGAAAATCATATTCCAGGAGGTAGCCTGTAAAGAGTAAATTAAAAATGAATGTGAGGGTACGTTGTTACTTCAGGTATCTAAACAAGGTGCCTAAACTAATCTTTTAGGCTCTAGTATGTAGTGATGCGAGGGAGATGGGCTTAAGCAGAGTGTAATTTAGAGTACTTAAGTCAGGCTTTGCTCTGAATGACCTCTGAAGTCATTCCTGTCTTGAGCTGAGGGGCATCTGGTTGCTGTGAAAATTGCCAAAAGCCATATCCCCTCTACTATTTCACATAGCACCTTGGATTTGACGGCATAATACAAGACATCATGTAGCAAACAGGATTCCTGGCAGTACAATCACTAGTTGATGGATGTGGGGACTCTTTGAGCCTTCTAGACCCAGCTTTTAAAAATATCTACTCTAGTAGAGAGTACCTAGTACCTTCAGCTAAGTGGCAGCAGGAGCAAGTTCTCCATACTGTTCCAGGGGAGAATTAAAGACATCAGAATGGACTCTGCCCTGTGCAGGGTATAAAAACTGCCTGAAAATATTCTCACGACTCCTTTAAGAACTTTGAACAAGGCTGCCCTGCAGCAGCTTCTCTATTTGCTGGAAGTGGCTTTTGCTATTCAAGAAGAATATTGGGTTTCAAAATCTTTCAGATGACCATTTTTTAGGTGATATTTTTATCATAATAAGAAAACTCTGAAAATTATACCAAACTTGTCAGGACATTTACATGAGCAGGCTGCCTGTTCTCTGTTTCAAGGCAGGGAAGTCTACATTATAGGATGGCTGACTTCCGTTTTCTGTTAAAAAAAGGAAACTTTTTCCATCTATTCCTCATATATTGACAACAAATGAGTCAATGTGGCTTCCAGATCTTGTTCCCTAATTCAGCATGAAGGGTGTTTATAAAAGTATAGATAAAACAGAAAATATATATGAGAATCATTTACAATTCAGGATACCAGTCAGTAGAAGTTTCATCACCAACAGAGAAGAAACTTCTCTTAAATTCTTTTAGTCTTACCTGGGACTAACCATTTTTCTGCAACTGCTTTCCTGCCTGCTACCCTTTTTTTAATTTTATCCTACTCCAGTGATAAAGAGCATATGAAAAATTGCTTTAATTGAATTTGAGGTGTATCACCGATCATGATTTCAAAGTCATTACCGATTGTTTGTTAGCGTTATTGACAAGATTTGTGAATGCTTATTTATTTTTGGTTTGTGATGGCTACATTTTTTCATGAGTATGACTTTGTTAGTACTATTAACATTTTTGCCTGTATTGGTTTCTTAGAAGGATTGTCATCTGAGTATCTGGTGCACTGCAAAATACTTAAAAAAAATAAATAAATTTAAAAAAAATACCCAAACAAAAAATGATAAATAGGAAAATTTTTCCCACTGTGTCCTGAAAATTAAGGCTCTCTATTCATTGAGCGGTCCAGCATTTTCATGGCTGCACATCTTGGAACTGATGATATAGTATATCAGTTTTATATTGTCAACCTATAAGCCAATTGTCTTAACTTGCAGCAGTTAAAGGCTTCTGATGGCTAAAACTGCACATCCAGCAGTTTTATGAGTCAAATGCATGGAGGAATTGGAGGCAATGAAGCATCAGTGGACCACCGATACCTGCCCAAAGAATATTTCAAAATGAATTGATTGTGCTATTTTTTTCCATGTCTCATGTTTCTCTCATATGGAAACACTTTTTGCTCTCTATTGTTTGCTTAGAATAACAGTGCAACCACTGCCTGTGAATTTAGCACCATTCTTGTTGCAGATAACTCACTTAAAATGCACATGGATTGATTAAACTCCTGAAGTGCCTTGAGCGCTGACTTCCAACTGTGCGTGTTCTGATTACTGCTTGCAGTGTATGCTGGGAAGTTAGCTCATGTAAACTGCAAGAAATTTAGTATTGCACCACTCAGTGTTAATCTTGTGACAAAAGTGGTAGTAAAAATGTGCTTAGTGTTTTCAGGTTTGAATGGGCTTTTGCAGTAAAAGAAGGAACTGTAATTACTGCATAGTTCATGGTGCAAATGTTCAATTTTCATATACTCTCTGTATATACAATTAATAACTATATAACTAATAATATTAACTGTAGAGGTAATCTACTGAATCCCATTGCCATGGCTAAATTTTTTCCTAGGTTTTGCCTACTCAGGGTAATCTTTTTTAATAAGCTAACACATTACTGTATCATTTTCTTGACTAGCACGATCTCATTTGCACTCTTATTTGTTTACTGAAGGTTTATCAACATTAAAGTGACTTCTAAAGGAGAAGCATTAGCTGTTTTTAAAATCCCAGTATAGATTATCCTATTTTCCTTTTAAAGTGCAAACTACGTGACTTACATTTAAGTTGGACAGATGTCTATCAGTAAGCAATTCCAGATCACATTCTTAAAATGAAAGGGATAACAAGACTTTGCAAATAAAGCAACTGGGTTAGTTGTTGAAGTTACTAAATTTGATCTGCTGCTGGAGTTCTTCATCTTGAGTGTAATGAATACTTTCTGTCAAAAAAACCTCTGTATTATTTATTGAGGTACTTCATCCAGAAAACTGGATCACTTTCTGTAGTGACCTGGGAAAAGTGACTGTGAGTATACATCATGAGCTAGGTGCTTGTAGGCTCAGAGTCAAAGAAGCATCATTCCTTGAATATAAAAAGGATTAGGTTCACTGAGTTGATTTTGAGCACTGGTTCACAGTTACTGATTACAGGTATCACCATTTTGTATAAATATGGCTGATGATACTAAATCAGTGGGAGTTGTTCATTTATTCTAAAATATGTTTCTTTTAGTTTGTATTTATGGATTTGGGTTTGCTTTCAGTTCAGAATTTTCTGACTTCTTGTTTTTTATAGCATGTACATATTTCAGATTTTGCACTGTAAAATGAGAGATTCTATGCAGGCTGAATAGGCTTTTTTCTGTAAGAAAATCTAGCTATTGGCTAGAGTCATCATTTTGAAACATGAAAGATTTCTCACCAAAGTTGGGTTCAATTTTCCGTTTAAATAAGATTCGCAATACTATTTCTGTATAAATAGTAAATTTACAGTCTACAATTTGGTGACTATTTCATGACCATTTTCAGTTATATGTTATTTAATACTGAAGTTAAAATAATTAAAATTAGTGTTATGTTCAGTTCAAGAACTGTTTTGTCAACCCTTTGCTAGCAAATGGCTGGCAGTATAGTTAAGCTTTCTATATCTTCATGAACTCTTAATGAAATAAGATCGCCAATGAAGTTACTAATGAGAACAAACTCATGAAACCTTTTCCATCATATTCAAAGGTGCTTTAAATTTTTGTATCTAAAATGAGTTTGAGGCTACCAGGGCTTCAATAAAATTGCTTGCAGTTTCCTGATTAGTAGAGGAACCTATTGAAGATCAGCATTTACCATCATTTCTAATAGGCCTGAAAACTACAGAATGTCTTCCAGAAAGATGGCTCTGATTTCACTAGAGCTTTGCTATCATACCTTTCAACTTTCCAGCCTGCCAGTGTGTGTGATAGAAGCCATCAAAATGTGTGAAAAGTGACCCAAAAGCAGAACTGTTATTTGCAGTTATCAATACAAACTGTTATTGTGCCATAATTGACAGATGGTTTTTCACTCTCATATCTGTTTTTAAGGATATTTTTACACTGATTTAGAAGGTTGTTTTTTTTTTTCTTTTAAGAGAAAACAGAAAGCCAGGAATTATACTGTCCTCAACAAAAAGGGCTTGTATTCTAGAATAACCATGGGAATTTACTAATAGACTGAAATTCCTGCTTTGAGTTGGGGAGCGCTGGGGTAAAACACAGTCTCTCACGCTCTGGGAAACTGCTGATGAGCAGCTGTTGGCTGTTTTAGTGTGAAACCTTTTTTTTTTTTTCTGTAAAGCTCTGAAAAGTTTTTTCTGCTGCTGAAAGGGAAAGAAATATCTGAAAAATTGTAAAGCTGGATAGAATACAAAGTGATTTCTGTCTAATGTCATTGGTGAGCTTATTTAGCTAAAGTCTCTTGTTAAAGTAACTTCATCCAGTTCTTCCCACCTGTGCAGTCATTCCCTTGGAGTGAATTCATGTTGATGGTAACTGTAGCTCTGCCTGAACACTGATATTAAAATTAATGTGTTCTTAGAAAGTTCTTGTTTTTATACAGGTCATGTTTGGCTTTCTGTGGGTGTAAAACTTCAAGACCAGTGTCTGGACCAAATTTAGATTTCTACCTAATTTCTACCTGATTTTCTCAGAACATCAAACCATGTAACTTTAACTAAATTAGATTTTCATAGTTGAAAATCAACAGCTTGCAGTTCCTTGCCTGAGAACTGGAGTAGCCAGACGTTTGTGACTGCAGTTAATGGGAGAGTGTACTTTAAGGTGGGCTGGTCCTGATTACAAAAACTATTATGTGTTTCAATGGAATATGTTGTTATCTAGGGGACTGTTTTAAAATCTGTATTGTTTATTTTATGTCAGTTGTGACTTTCATTGTGCTTCCTGGATAGCCTAACAGATGATCTCCCTTCTGACTCATGCCTTAACTTTTGTTGGATGAGAAGAAAATACAAGCAGTAGAACAATGTTTTTGTAATACGTTATTGCCATTGGTGTTTTTCTTGTCTTAATTACGACAGGATTCTCCTGTGAGAAGAATTTAAGTGGCTGGCTAGTAGCATCTTCAGTCTAGCCATAGGCAAAGCTTCCTTCTAATGGTTAGTTGTGTAAGACGGGACACAGGAGGCGATGCTGGCCGTGGAAGCTGTGGTGGTGCTGCAGCTCTCTGGTAAAATGCTGATGGGAGTAAGGAGCCTAACAACAGTATCAGGAGCTACCTGCCCTTGGAGCTTGGCAGCTCCGTCTGCCCTAGTACTGGCTCTGCCACCTTCTTGCGGAGAACAGGAGGGAGCTGATCCCCAGAGACACTAAGGGAGGTAAAATGATAGGAGTCAGGTCAGGGAGGGCAACGGTTTGAAAGAAATCTGAGAAGAGAACTAGAAGCAGAAAGGAAGGAAGCTGTGTATGATGAGAATAAGATGGTACAAAATTCTAAGTTAGTGTACAAATACACTCAATACCAGTAAATGGAGAGCTATGATAATAAATGCCTTTATTTTTGTCTGGGAGATTAGCCATATTAGGTGTTGGAGGAAACAGAAGTGTCAGGGGGAAAAAGAGGCATGAAGGCAAACTGTTCAGGAATACTGACTTCTTCCCTTTTCCTTCTATATTCCGCATAATCACAACTCTCTTTTTTCCTAATCTGGCCTTCGTGGATAATTGCTGATTTAAAGTTGGTCTGTCTGTATGTGTGTACATAGACCCCTCTTCAGGCACAGCTCTCTGCCAGTACAATCATTTCTGGACTTTCTGGACAGAAAGTATAGAACGCTCATTTCTGAATACACTCATCCATCTGTCCGTATCCCAGATCTGCAGATTTGCTTATTCACAGTGAATTTCGGGGAATTTCCTCAGCGAAAGGAAGAGTGTATCAGTGATAACTGCATGAAACATGGCTGTAGCGCCCACCTTTAAGCTCCAATTGGAAGCTGTTACATGCAACTCTACCTGAAATTAATTAAATAAATAGATATCTGTCACCAGAGATACTTGGTGGTTTTTTCATATATATGCATATATATGCATATATATATTTCTTCTCTTTGTATTTCTGTTGCCTTTACGCCACTGAAGAATTAATACTTGGAGCTGTCATAGTAGGTTGCGTTTTCTCCTATCTGTTGCTAAAAATATTTCTGTCATAATCTTAACTACAGTCTGAAATGATCTAAAATTTGTCCAGTTGCAAGAGTAATCTGAGTTTCAACTGTGGACTACCACTGAGATTTAAATGAAAGGAGAAAGAACCCCAGAATAAGCTTGTTTAGGATCCTAGCATCACTTCCTGGCATTTCTTGCTTGCATTTCTTTAAAACTTCCCCCCCCTCCCATACCTGTCAGGAAACTACTGGAACCTTTATACAGGGATTAAAAAAGTATAAAAGCAAAAGCCAAATATGTTACCACTTTATGTAAAACTTAAGAGTTTAAATATGATGAGCAGCAACATCTAACCTTTGATCTAAATGTTTAGCTCCTGAGAACTTCAGCATCAAGTACTAATGTGGGCATTCTTACCATTTTCTGTAGTGGAGTTATTCCATATAATTTATTTATTTTATTAAAGGCACTGTATTTAATCTGACAGCGTTTGCAATCTGCCAAAGTGTAAAACTGTCACAAGATACATTTATAGCAGAGTCTGCATAGCTGTACAGGAGGTAAAAATAAGTCAATATAAACCTATGTCAGTGAAGATGAGATTTTGTGTACAAAATCTGGCAAAACAGTTTATCAAATTCAGGGCACTCCTTGTTGCCAGTTGAGAAATGGGAAATTTTATGAGGAAAAAAATGACAAAATTTTGAATCAGTTTATTATAGGATGAAGTACAGGCAGTATGCTAGCCACTCATGAATTCAGAACTTACAGTAAATTGATATTAATCATTGCCCAGAACAAGCTGATATATTGTCATTCTCCTTCACATGCATTTCTTTCTTCATGGTGGACCCTGCCTTTCTTCAAAGCTTTAATTTTATTCAAATGTTGCTATCTTGAGATAATTATTGAGAGACTAGAAAAAAAAAATGAGGCAAGTGAAAAATCCCAAACAATTTGAAAGTATCATGAAATATAAAGATGACACCTAGGTTTCTTTATTTTTGGGGTATGTTTACTTTTTTTTTGATACTTTCACTAAAGATGAAACTTTAAAGCAACAGTTAGGTTTTGGATTTTTATCATGTACAGTAATAAATGAGTTATTTAAATAAGTCACAATACAGATTTTTAAAAATAATTAAGATGGTAAGGTTTTTGCATTTTATATTTAAGTGTCTATTGTAAAATAAATGTCTTGGGACAAGAAAAGTAAGACCATCTGAAGGAAATGCAATGTTGCCCTTTTGGCAACAGAGGAGTTAAAATAAGGGCGACTTCAGTGTATTTTTGGGGCCTGAGTAGTCCACATAGGAACAGATGGAATGATAGAGTCCAAATATTCTTTAGAAATTGCAGTAATAGTTCAGTTTACAATTTCCAAACCRCTGTAAAAAAACATGAATTAGTTTGTGAATGTAGCATTTAAAAAGACAATAACCACAAGACTAATTTTTTAATTACACCAAATAAGCCTTTTGGGGTAAATTTTCAGAGCAGTGCAGGGTTTCAGCTTTGAGTCTGGCTTTATGGAATCATGGAGTTGGAAAATATATAATTTGATGTATAATTGCAGATGGTGTCAGTTCTGTTAAAGCTCAAAGTAATCACAGAATCACAGAATGGCTGAGGTTGGAAGGGACCCCTGGAGATCATCTAGTCCAACCCCCCTGCTCAAGCAGGGTCACCTAGAGCACGTTGCACAGGATCGTGCCCAGACGGCTTTTGAATATCTCCAGAGAAGGAGACTCCACAACCTCTCTGGGCAACCTGTTCCAGTGCTCTGTCACCCTCACAGTGAAAAAGTTTTTCCTCATGTTCAGATGGAAGCGTCTGTGTTTCAGTTTGTGCCCGTTGCCTCGCGTCCTGTCTCTCGGCACCACTGAAAAGAGTCTGGTCCCATCCTCTCGACACCCTCCCTTCAGATACTTGCACACGTTGATAAGATCTCCTCTCAGCCTTCTCTTCTCCAAGCTAAACAGGCCCAGCTCTCTCAGCC